>NC_090445.1:666261594-666573083 GCF_031143425.1 Pleurodeles waltl | reverse complement strand
ATTTCCTTCCACCCAGCGTTCCCCCAAGTCTCCCGATAAAAATGATACCTCACTTGTGTGGGTAGGCCTAGCGCCCGCGACAGGAAACACCCCAAAGCGCAACGTGGACACATCCAAAATTTTGAAAGAAAACAGAGGTGTTTTTTGCGAAGTGCCTACCTGTAGATTTTGGCCTCTAGCTCAGCCGGCACCTATGGAAACCTACCAAACTTGTGCATTTCTGAAAACTAGAGACCTAGGGGAATCCAATGAGGGGTGACTAGCGGGGCTCGGACCAGGTTCTGTTACCCAGAGTCCTTTGCAAACCTCAAAATTTGGCTAAAAAAACACATGTTCCTCACATTTCTTTGGCAGAAAGTTCTGGAATCTGAGAGGAGCCACAAATTTCCTTCCACCCAGCGTTCCCCCAAGTCTCCCGATAAAAATGATACCTCACTTGTGTGGGTAGGCCTAGCGCCCGGGACAGGAAACGCCCCAAAGCGCAACGTGGACACATCCAAAATTTTGGAAGAAAACAGAGGTGTTTTTTGCGAAGTGCCTACCTGTAGATTTTGGCCTCTAGCTCAGCCGGCACCTAGGGAAACCTACCAAAACTGTGCATTTCTGAAAACTAGAGACCTAGGGGAATCCAGGGAGGGGTGACTTGCGGGGCTCGGACCAGGTTCTGTTACCCAGAATCCTTTGCAAACCTCAAAATTTGGCTAAAAAAACACATGTGCCTCACATTTCTGTGGCAGAAAGTTCTGGAATCTGAGAGGAGCCACAAATTTCCTTCCACCCAGCGTTCCCCCAAGTCTCCTGATAAAAATGATACCTCACTTGTGTGGGTAGGCCTAGCGCCCGCGACAGGAAACACCCCAAAGCGCAACGTGGACACATCCAAAATTTTGGAAGAAAACAGAGGTGTTTTTTGCGAAGTGCCTACCTGTAGATGATGGCTTCTAGCTCAGCCGGCACCTAGGGAAACCTACCAAACCTGTGCATTTCTGAAAACTAGAGACCTAGGGGAATCCAAGGAGGGGTGACTTGCTGGGCTCGGACCAGGTTCTGTTAACCAGAGTCCTTTGCAAACCTCAAAATTTGGCTAAAAAAACACATGTTCCTCACATTTCTGTGGCAGAAAGTTCTGGAATCTGAGAGGAGCCACAAATTTCCTTCCACCCAGCGTTCCCCCAAGTCTCCTGATAAAAATGATACCTCACTTGTGTGGGTAGGCCTAGCGCCCGCGACAGGAAACACCCCAAAGCGCAACGTGGACACATCCAAAATTTTGAAAGAAAACAGAGGTGTTTTTTGCGAAGTGCCTACCTGTAGATTTTGGCCTCTAGCTCAGCCGGCACCTATGGAAACCTACCAAACTTGTGCATTTCTGAAAACTAGAGACCTAGGGGAATCCAATGAGGGGTGACTAGCGGCGCTCGGACCAGGTTCTGTTACCCAGAGTCCTTTGCAAACCTCAAAATTTGGCTAAAAAAACACATGTTCCTCACATTTCTGTGGCAGAAAGTTCTGGAATCTGAGAGGAGCCACAAATTTCCTTCCACCCAGCGTTCCCCCAAGTCTCCCGATAAAAATGATACCTCACTTGTGTGGGTAGGCCTAGCGCCCGCGACAGGAAACGCCCCAAAGCGCAACGTGGACACATCCCAAATTTTGGAAGAAAACAGAGGTGTTTTTTGCGAAGTGCCTACCTGTAGATTTTGGCCTCTAGCTCAGCCGGCACCTAGGGAAACCTACCAAACCTGTGCATTTCTGAAAACTAGAGACCTAGGGGAATCCAGGGAGGGGTGACTTGCGGGGCTCGGACCAGGTTCTGTTACCCAGAATCCTTTGCAAACCTCAAAATTTGGCTAAAAAAACACATGTTCCTCACATTTCTGTGGCAGAAAGTTCTGGAATCTGAGAGGAGCCACAAATTTCCTTCCACCCAGCGTTCCCCCAAGTCTACCAAAAAAAATGATACCTCACTTGTGTGGGTATGCCTAGCTCCCGTGACAGGAAACACCCCAAAGCGCAACGTGGACACATCCAAAATTTTGGAAGTAAACAGAGGTGTTTTTTGCGAAGTGCCTACCTGTAGATTTTGGCCTCTAGCTCAGCCGGCACCTAGGGAAACCTACCAAACCTGTGCATTTCTGAAAACTAGAGACCTAGGAGAATCCAAGGAGGGGTGACTTGCGGGGCTCGGACCAGGTTCTGTTACCTAGAGTCCTTTGCAAACGTCAAAATTTGGCTAAAAAAACACATGTTCCTCACATTTCTGTGGCAGAAAGTTCTGGAATCTGAGAGGAGCCACAAATTTCCTTCCACCCAGCGTTCCCCCAAGTCTCCCGATAAAAATGATACCTCACTTGTGTGGGTAGGCCTAGCGCCCGCGACAGGAAACACCCCAAAGCGCAACGTGGACACATCCAAAATTTTGAAAGAAAACAGAGGTGTTTTTTGCGAAGTGCCTACCTGTAGATTTTGGCCTCTAGCTCAGCCGGCACCTATGGAAACCTACCAAACTTGTGCATTTCTGAAAACTAGAGACCTAGGGGAATCCAATGAGGGGTGACTAGCGGGGCTCGGACCAGGTTCTGTTACCCAGAGTCCTTTGCAAACCACAAAATTTGGCTAAAAAAACACATGTTCCTCACATTTCTGTGGCAGAAAGTTCTGGAATCTGAGAGGAGCCACAAATTTCCTTCCACCCAGCGTTCCCCCAAGTCTCCCGATAAAAATGATACCTCACTTGTGTGGGTAGGCCTAGCGCCCGCGACAGGAAACGCCCCAAAGCGCAACGTGGACACATCCAAAATTTTGGAAGAAAACAGAGGTGTTTTTTGCGAAGTGCCTACCTGTAGATTTTGGCCTCTAGCTCAGCCGGCACCTAGGGAAACCTACCAAAACTGTGCATTTCTGAAAACTAGAGACCTAGGGGAATCCAGGGAGGGGTGACTTGCGGGGCTCGGACCAGGTTCTGTTACCCAGAATCCTTTGCAAACCTCAAAATTTGGCTAAAAAAACACATGTTCCTCACATTTCTGTGGCAGAAAGTTCTGGAATCTGAGAGGAGCCACAAATTTCCTTCCACCCAGCGTTCCCCCAAGTCTACCGATAAAAATGATACCTCACTTGTGTGGGTATGCCTAGCTCCCGCGACAGGAAACACCCCAAAGCGCAACGTGGACACATCCAAAATTTTGGAAGTAAACAGAGGTGTTTTTTGCGAAGTGCCTACCTGTAGATTTTGGCCTCTAGCTCAGCCGGCACCTAGGGAAACGTACCAAACCTGTGCATTTCTGAAAACTAGAGAGCTAGGAGAATCTAAGGAGGGGTGACTTGCGGGGCTCGGACCAGGTTCTGTTACCTAGAGTCCTTTGCAAACCTCAAAATTTGGCTAAAAAAACACATGTTCCTCACATTTCTGTGGCAGAAAGTTCTGGAATCTGAGAGGAGCCACAAATTTCCTTCCACCCAGCGTTCCCCCAAGTCTCCCGATAAAAATGATACCTCACTTGTGTGGGTAGGCCTAGCGCCCGCGACAGGAAACGCCCCAAAGCGCAACGTGGACACGTCCAAAATTTATGAAGAAAACAGAGGTGTTTTTTGCGAAGTGCCTACCTGTAGATTTTGGCCTCTAGCTCAGCCGGCAGCTATGGAAACCTACCAAACCTGTGCATTTCTGAAAACTAGAGACCTAGGGGAATCCAAAGAGGGGTGACTTGCGGGGCTCGGACCAGGTTCTGTTACCCAGAATCCTTTGCAAACCTCAAAATTTGGCTAGAAAAACACATGTTCCTCACATTTCTGTGGCAGAAAGTTCTGGAATCTGAGAGGAGCCACAAATTTCCTTCCACCCAGCGTTCCCCCAAGTCTCCTGATAAAAATGATACCTCACTTGTGTGGGTAGGCCTAGCGCCCGCGACAGGAAACACCCCAAAGCGCAACGTGGACACATCCAAAATTTTGGAAGAAAACAGAGGTGTTTTTTGCGAAGTGCCTACCTGTAGATTTTGGCCTCTAGCTCAGCCGGCACCTAGGGAAACCTACCAAACCTGTGCATTTCTGGAAACTAGAGACCTAGGGGAATCCAAGGAGGGGTGTCTTGCGTGGCTCGGACCAGGTTCTGTTACCGAGAGTCCTTTGCAAACCTCAAAATTTGGATAAAAAAACACATGTTCCTCACATTTCTGTGGCAGAAAGTTCTGGAATCTGAGAGGAGCCACAAATTTCCTTCCACCCAGCGTTCCCCCAAGTCTCCCGATAAAAATGATACCTCACTTGTGTGGGTAGGACTAGCGCCCGCGACAGGAAACGCCCCAAAGCGCAACGTGGACACGTCCAAAATTTTTGAAGAAAACAGAGGTGTTTTTTGCGAAGTGCCTACCTGTAGATTTTGGCCTCTAGCTCAGCCGGCACCTAGGGAAACCTACCAAACCTGTGCATTTCTGAAAACTAGAGACCTAGGGGAATCCAATGAGGGGTGACTAGCGGGGCTCGGACAAGGTTGTGTTACCCAGAGTCCTTTGCAAACCTCAAAATTTGGCTAAAAAAACACATGTTCCTCACATTTCTGTGGCAGAAAGTTCTGGAATCTGAGAGGAGCCACAAATTTCCTTCCACCCAGCGTTCCCCCAAGTCTCCCGATAAAAATGATACCTCACTTGTGTGGGTAGGACTAGCGCCCGCGACAGGAAACGCCCCAAAGCGCAACGTGGACACGTCCAAAATTTTTGAAGAAAACAGAGGTGTTTTTTGCGAAGTGCCTACCTGTAGATTTTGGCCTCTAGCTCAGCCGGCACCTAGGGAAACCTACCAAACCTGTGCATTTCTGAAAACTAGAGACCTAGGGGAATCCAATGAGGGGTGACTAGCGGGGCTCGGACCAGGTTGTGTTACCCAGAGTCCTTTGCAAACCTCAAAATTTGGCTAAAAAAACACATGTTCCTCACATTTCTGTGGCAGAAAGTTCTGGAATCTGAGAGGAGCCACAAATTTCCTTCCACCCAGCGTTCCCCCAAGTCTCCCGATAAAAATGATACCTCACTTGTGTGGGTAGGCCTAGCGCCCGCGACAGGAAACGCCCCAAAGCGCAACGTGGACACATCCAAAATTTTGGAAGAAAACAGAGGTGTTTTTTGCGAAGTGCCTACCTGTAGATTTTGGCCTCTAGCTCAGCCGGCACCTAGGGAAACCTACCAAACCTGTGCATTTCTGAAAACTAGAGACCTAGGGGAATCCAAGGAGGGGTGACTTGCGGGGCTCGGACCAGGTTCTGTTACCTAGAGTCCTTTGCAAACCTCAAAATTTGGCTAAAAAAACACATGTTCCTCTCATTTCTGTGGCAGAAAGTTCTGGAATCTGAGAGGAGCCACAAATTTCCTTCCACCCAGCGTTCCCCCAAGTCTCCCGATAAAAATGATACCTCACTTGTGTGGGTAGGCCTAGCGCCCGCGACAGGAAACGCCCCAAAGCGCAACGTGGACACATCCAAAATTTTGGAAGAAAACAGAGGTGTTTTTTGCGAAGTGCCTACCTGTAGATTTTGGCCTCTAGCTCAGCCGGCACCTAGGGAAACCTACCAAACCTGTGCATTTCTGAAAACTAGAGACCTAGGGGAATCCAGGGAGGGGTGACTTGCGGGGCTCGGACCAGGTTCTGTTACCCAGAATCCTTTGCAAACCTCAAAATTTGGCTAAAAAAACACATGTTCCTCACATTTTTGTGGCAGAAAGTTCTGGAATCTGAGAGGAGCCACAAATTTCCTTCCACCCAGCGTTCCCCGAAGTCTACCGATAAAAATGATACCTCACTTGTGTGGGTATGCCTAGCTCCCGCGACAGGAAACACCCCAAAGCGCAACGTGGACACATCCAAAATTTTGGAAGTAAACAGAGGTGTTTTTTGTGAAGTGCCTACCTGTAGATTTTGGCCTCTAGCTCAGCCGGCACCTAGGGAAACCTACCAAACCTGTGCATTTCTGACAACTAGAGACCTAGGGGAATCCAAGGAGGGGTGACTTGCGTGGCTCGGACCAGGTTCTGTTACCCAGAATCCTTTGCAAACCTCAAAATTTGGCTAAAAAAACACATGTTCCTCACATTTCTGTAGCAGAAAGTTCTGGAATCTAAGAGGAGCCACAAATTTCCTTCCACCCAGCGTTCCCCCAAGTCTCCCGATAAAAATGATACCTCACTTGTGTGGGTAGGCCTAGAGCCCGCGACAGGAAACACACCAAAGCGCAACGTGGACACATCCAAAATTTTGGAAGAAAACAGAGGTGTTTTTTGCGAAGTGCCTACCTGTAGATTTTGGCCTCTAGCTCAGCCGGCACCTATGGAAACCTACCAAACCTGTGCATTTCTGAAAACTAGAGACCTAGGGGAATCCAAGGAGGGGTGACTTGCTGGGCTCGGACCAGGTTCTGTTAACCAGAGTCCTTTGCAAACGTCAAAATTTGGCTAAAAAAACACATGTTCCTCACATTTCTGTGGCAGAAAGTTCTAGAAACTGAGAGGAGCCACAAATTTCCTTCCACCCAGCGTTCCCCCAAGTCTCCCGATAAAAATGATACCTCACTTGTGTGGGTAGGCCTAGCGACCGCGACAGGAAACGCCCCAAAGCGCAACGTGGACACGTCCAAAATTTTGGAAGAAAACAGAGGTGTTTTTTGCGAAGTGCCTACCTGTAGATATTGGCCTCTAGCTCAGCCGGCACCTAGGGAAACCTACTAAACCTGTGCATTTATGAAAACTAGAGACCTAGGGGAATCCAAGGAGGGGTGACTTGCGGGGCTCGGACCAGGTTCTGTTACCCAGAATCCTTTGCAAACCTCAAAATTTGGCTAAAAAACACATGTTCCTCACATTTCTGTGGCAGAAAGTTCTGGAATCTGAGAGGAGCCTCAAATTTCCTTCCACCCAGCGTTCCCCCAAGTCTCCCGATAAAAATGATACCTCACTTGTGTGGGTAGGGCTAGCGCCCGCGACATGAAACACCCCAAAGCGCAACGTGGACACATCCAAAATTTTGGAAGAAAACAGAGGTGTTTTTTGCGAAGTGCCTACCTGTAGATTTTGGCCTCTAGCTCAGCCGGCACCTAGGGAAACCTACCAAACCTGTGCATTTCTGAAAACTAGAGACCTAGGGGAATCCAAGGAGGGGTGACTTGCGGGGCTCGGACCAGGTTCTGTTACCGAGAGTCCTTTGCAAACCTCAAAATGTGGCTAAAAAAACACATGTTCCTCACATTTCTGTGGCAGAAAGTTCTGGAATCTGAGAGGAGCCACAAATTTCCTTCCACCCAGCGTTCCCCCAAGTCTACCGATAAAAATGATACCTCACTTGTGTGGGTATGCCTAGCTCGCGCGACAGGAAACACCCCAAAGCGCAACGTGGACACATCCAAAATTTTGGAAGTAAACAGAGGTGTTTTTTGCGAAGTGCCTACCTGTAGATTTTGGACTCTAGCTCAGCTGGCACCTAGGGAAACCTACCAAACCTGTGCATTTCTGAAAACTAGAGACCTAGGAGAATCCAAGGAGGAGTGACTTGCGGGGCTCGGACCAGGTTCTGTTACCTAGAGTCCTTTGCAAACCTCAAAATTTGGCTAAAAAAACACATGTTCCTCACATTTCTGTGGCAGAAAGTTCTGGAATCTGAGAGGAGCCACAAATTTCCTTCCACCCAGCGTTCCCCCAAGTCTCCCGATAAAAATGATACCTCACTTGTGTGGGTAGGCCTAGCGCCCGCGACAGGAAACGCCCCAAAGCGCAACGTGGACACGTCCAAAATTTATGAAGAAAACAAAGGTGTTTTTTGCGAAGTGCCTACCTGTAGATTTTGGCCTCTAGCTCAGCCGGCACCTAGGAAACCTACCAAACCTGTGCATTTCTGACAACTAGAGACCTAGGGGAATCCAAGGAGGGGTGACTTGCGGGGCTCGGACCAGGTTCTGTTACCCAGAATCCTTTGCAAACCTCAAAATTTGGCTAAAAAAACACATGTTCCTCACATTTCTGTGGCAGAAAGTTCTGGAATCTGAGAGGAGCCACAAATTTCCTTCCACCCAGCGTTCCCCCAAGTCTCCCGATAAAAATGATACCTCACTTGTGTGGGTAGGCCTAGAGCCCGCGACAGGAAACGCCCCAAAGCGCAACGTGGACACATCCAAAATTTTGGAAGAAAACAGAGGTGTTTTTTGTGAAGTGCCTACCTGTAGATTTTGGCCTCTAGCTCAGCCGGCACCTATGGAAACCTACCAAACCTGTGCATTTCTGAAAACTAGAGACCTAGGGGAATCCAAGGAGGGGTGACTTGCGGGGCTCGGACCAGGTTCTGTTACCTAGAGTCCTTTGCAAACCTCAAAATTTGGCTAAAAAAACACATGTTCCTCTCATTTCTGTGGCAGAAAGTTCTGGAATCTGAGAGGAGCCACAAATTTCCTTCCACCCAGCGTTCCCCCAAGTCTCCCGATAAAAATGATACCTCACTTGTGTGGGTAGGCCTAGCGCCCGCGACAGGAAACGCCCCAAAGCGCAACGTGGACACATCCAAAATTTTGGAAGAAAACAGAGGTGTTTTTTGCGAAGTGCCTACCTGTAGATTTTGGCCTCTAGCTCAGCCGGCACCTAGGGAAACCTACCAAACCTGTGCATTTCTGAAAACTAGAGACCTAGGGGAATCCAGGGAGGGGTGACTTGCGGGGCTCGGACCAGGTTCTGTTACCCAGAATCCTTTGCAAACCTCAAAATTTGGCTAAAAAAACACATGTTCCTCACATTTTTGTGGCAGAAAGTTCTGGAATCTGAGAGGAGCCACAAATTTCCTTCCACCCAGCGTTCCCCGAAGTCTACCGATAAAAATGATACCTCACTTGTGTGGGTATGCCTAGCTCCCGCGACAGGAAACACCCCAAAGCGCAACGTGGACACATCCAAAATTTTGGAAGTAAACAGAGGTGTTTTTTGTGAAGTGCCTACCTGTAGATTTTGGCCTCTAGCTCAGCCGGCACCTAGGGAAACCTACCAAACCTGTGCATTTCTGACAACTAGAGACCTAGGGGAATCCAAGGAGGGGTGACTTGCGTGGCTCGGACCAGGTTCTGTTACCCAGAATCCTTTGCAAACCTCAAAATTTGGCTAAAAAAACACATGTTCCTCACATTTCTGTAGCAGAAAGTTCTGGAATCTAAGAGGAGCCACAAATTTCCTTCCACCCAGCGTTCCCCCAAGTCTCCCGATAAAAATGATACCTCACTTGTGTGGGTAGGCCTAGAGCCCGCGACAGGAAACACACCAAAGCGCAACGTGGACACATCCAAAATTTTGGAAGAAAACAGAGGTGTTTTTTGCGAAGTGCCTACCTGTAGATTTTGGCCTCTAGCTCAGCCGGCACCTATGGAAACCTACCAAACCTGTGCATTTCTGAAAACTAGAGACCTAGGGGAATCCAAGGAGGGGTGACTTGCTGGGCTCGGACCAGGTTCTGTTAACCAGAGTCCTTTGCAAACGTCAAAATTTGGCTAAAAAAACACATGTTCCTCACATTTCTGTGGCAGAAAGTTCTAGAAACTGAGAGGAGCCACAAATTTCCTTCCACCCAGCGTTCCCCCAAGTCTCCCGATAAAAATGATACCTCACTTGTGTGGGTAGGCCTAGCGACCGCGACAGGAAACGCCCCAAAGCGCAACGTGGACACGTCCAAAATTTTGGAAGAAAACAGAGGTGTTTTTTGCGAAGTGCCTACCTGTAGATATTGGCCTCTAGCTCAGCCGGCACCTAGGGAAACCTACTAAACCTGTGCATTTATGAAAACTAGAGACCTAGGGGAATCCAAGGAGGGGTGACTTGCGGGGCTCGGACCAGGTTCTGTTACCCAGAATCCTTTGCAAACCTCAAAATTTGGCTAAAAAACACATGTTCCTCACATTTCTGTGGCAGAAAGTTCTGGAATCTGAGAGGAGCCTCAAATTTCCTTCCACCCAGCGTTCCCCCAAGTCTCCCGATAAAAATGATACCTCACTTGTGTGGGTAGGGCTAGCGCCCGCGACATGAAACACCCCAAAGCGCAACGTGGACACATCCAAAATTTTGGAAGAAAACAGAGGTGTTTTTTGCGAAGTGCCTACCTGTAGATTTTGGCCTCTAGCTCAGCCGGCACCTAGGGAAACCTACCAAACCTGTGCATTTCTGAAAACTAGAGACCTAGGGGAATCCAAGGAGGGGTGACTTGCGGGGCTCGGACCAGGTTCTGTTACCGAGAGTCCTTTGCAAACCTCAAAATGTGGCTAAAAAAACACATGTTCCTCACATTTCTGTGGCAGAAAGTTCTGGAATCTGAGAGGAGCCACAAATTTCCTTCCACCCAGCGTTCCCCCAAGTCTACCGATAAAAATGATACCTCACTTGTGTGGGTATGCCTAGCTCGCGCGACAGGAAACACCCCAAAGCGCAACGTGCACACATCCAAAATTTTGGAAGTAAACAGAGGTGTTTTTTGCGAAGTGCCTACCTGTAGATTTTGGACTCTAGCTCAGCTGGCACCTAGGGAAACCTACCAAACCTGTGCATTTCTGAAAACTAGAGACCTAGGAGAATCCAAGGAGGAGTGACTTGCGGGGCTCGGACCAGGTTCTGTTACCTAGAGTCCTTTGCAAACCTCAAAATTTGGCTAAAAAAACACATGTTCCTCACATTTCTGTGGCAGAAAGTTCTGGAATCTGAGAGGAGCCACAAATTTCCTTCCACCCAGCGTTCCCCCAAGTCTCCCGATAAAAATGATACCTCACTTGTGTGGGTAGGCCTAGCGCCCGCGACAGGAAACGCCCCAAAGCGCAACGTGGACACGTCCAAAATTTATGAAGAAAACAAAGGTGTTTTTTGCGAAGTGCCTACCTGTAGATTTTGGCCTCTAGCTCAGCCGGCACCTAGGAAACCTACCAAACCTGTGCATTTCTGACAACTAGAGACCTAGGGGAATCCAAGGAGGGGTGACTTGCGGGGCTCGGACCAGGTTCTGTTACCCAGAATCCTTTGCAAACCTCAAAATTTGGCTAAAAAAACACATGTTCCTCACATTTCTGTGGCAGAAAGTTCTGGAATCTGAGAGGAGCCACAAATTTCCTTCCACCCAGCGTTCCCCCAAGTCTCCCGATAAAAATGATACCTCACTTGTGTGGGTAGGCCTAGAGCCCGCGACAGGAAACACACCAAAGCGCAACGTGGACACATCCAAAATTTTGGAAGAAAACAGAGGTGTTTTTTGTGAAGTGCCTACCTGTAGATTTTGGCCTCTAGCTCAGCCGGCACCTATGGAAACCTACCAAACCTGTGCATTTCTGAAAACTAGAGACCTAGGGGAATCCAAGGAGCGGTGACTTGCGGGGCTCGGACTAGGTTCTGTTACCCAGAATCCTTTGCAAACCTCAAAATTTGGCTAAAAAAACACATGTTCCTCACATTTCTGTGGCAGAAAGTTCTGGAATCTGAGAGGAGCCACAAATTTCCTTCCACCCAGCGTTCCCCCAAGTCTCCTGATAAAAATGATACCTCACTTGTGTGGGTAGGCCTAGCACCCGCGACAGGAAACACCCCAAAGCGCAACGTGGACACATCCAAAATTTTGGAAGAAAACAGAGGTGTTTTTTGCGAAGTGCCTACCTGTAGATGATGGCTTCTAGCTCAGCCGGCACCTAGGGAAACCTACCAAACCTGTGCATTTCTGAAAACTAGAGACCTAGGGGAATCCAAGGAGGGGTGACTTGCTGGGCTCGGACCAGGTTCTGTTAACCAGAGTCCTTTGCAAACCTCAAAATTTGGCTAAAAAAACACATGTTCCTCAAATTTCTGTGGCAGAAAGTTCTGGAATCTGAGAGGAGCCACAAATTTCCTTCCACCCAGCGTTCCCCCAAGTCTCCTGATAAAAATGATACCTCACTTGTGTGGGTAGGCCTGGCGCCCGCGACAGGAAACACCCCAAAGCGCAACGTGGACACATCCAAAATTTTGAAAGAAAACAGAGGTGTTTTTTGCGAAGTGCCTACCTGTAGATTTTGGCCTCTAGCTCAGCCGGCACCTATGGAAACCTACCAAACTTGTGCATTTCTGAAAACTAGAGACCTAGGGGAATCCAATGAGGGGTGACTAGCGGCGCTCGGACCAGGTTCTGTTACCCAGAGTCCTTTGCAAACCTCAAAATTTGGCTAAAAAAACACATGTTCCTCACATTTCTGTGGCAGAAAGTTCTGGAATCTGAGAGGAGCCACAAATTTCCTTCCACCCAGCGTTCCCCCAAGTCTCCCGATAAAAATGATACCTCACTTGTGTGGGTAGGCCTAGCGCCCGCGACAGGAAACGCCCCAAAGCGCAACATGTACACATCCCAAATTTTGGAAGAAAACAGAGGTGTTTTTTGCGAAGTGCCTACCTGTAGATTTTGGCCTCTAGCTCAGCCGGCACCTAGGGAAACCTACCAAACCTGTGCATTTCTGAAAACTAGAGACCTAGGGGAATCCAGGGAGGGGTGACTTGCGGGGCTCTGACCAGGTTCTGTTACCCAGAATCCTTTGCAAACCTCAAAATTTGGCTAAAAAAACACATGTTCCTCACATTTCTGTGGCAGAAAGTTCTGGAATCTGAGAGGAGCCACAAATTTCCTTCCACCCAGCGTTCCCCCAAGTCTACCGATAAAAATGATACCTCACTTGTGTGGGTATGCCTAGCTCCCGTGACAGGAAACACCCCAAAGCGCAACGTGGACACATCCAAAATTTTGGAAGTAAACAGAGGTGTTTTTTGCGAAGTGCCTACCTGTAGATTTTGGCCTCTAGCTCAGCCGGCACCTAGGGAAACCTACCAAACCTGTGCATTTCTGAAAACTAGAGACCTAGGAGAATCCAAGGAGGGGTGACTTGCGGGGCTCGGACCAGGTTCTGTTACCTAGAGTCCTTTGCAAACGTCAAAATTTGGCTAAAAAAACACATGTTCCTCACATTTCTGTGGCAGAAAGTTCTGGAATCTGAGAGGAGCCACACATTTCCTTCCACCCAGCGTTCCCCCAAGTCTCCCGATAAAAATGATACCTCACTTGTGTGGGTAGGCCTAGCGCCCGCGACAGGAAACACACCAAAGCGCAACGTGGACACATCCAAAATTTTGAAAGAAAACAGAGGTGTTTTTTGCGAAGTGCCTACCTGTAGATTTTGGCCTCTAGCTCAGCCGGCACCTATGGAAACCTACCAAACTTGTGCATTTCTGAAAACTAGAGACCTAGGGGAATCCAATGAGGGGTGACTAGCGGGGCTCGGACCAGGTTCTGTTACCCAGAGTCCTTTGCAAACCTCAAAATTTGGCTAAAAAAACACATGTTCCTCACATTTCTGTGGCAGAAAGTTCTGGAATCTGAGAGGAGCCACAAATTTCCTTCCACCCAGCGTTCCCCCAAGTCTCCCGATAAAAATGATACCTCACTTGTGTGGGTAGGCCTAGCGCCCGCGAAAGGAAACGCCCCAAAGCGCAACGTGGACACATCCTAAATTTTGGAAGAAAACAGAGGTGTTTTTTGCGAAGTGCCTACCTGTAGATTTTGGCCTCTAGCTCAGCCGGCACCTAGGGAAACCTACCAAACCTGTGCATTTCTGAAAACTAGAGACCTAGGGGAATCCAGGGAGGGGTGACTTGCGGGGCTCGGACCAGGTTCTGTTACCCAGAATCCTTTGCAAACCTCAAAATTTGGCTAAAAAAACACATGTTCCTCACATTTCTGTGGCAGAAAGTTCTGGAATCTGAGAGGAGCCACAAATTTCCTTCCACCCAGCGTTCCCCCAAGTCTCCCGATAAAAATGATACCTCACTTGTGTGGGTAGGCCTAGCGCCCGCGACAGGAAACGCCCCAAAGCGCAACGTGGACACGTCCAAAATTTATGAAGAAAACAGAGGTGTTTTTTGCGAAGTGCCTACCTGTAGATTTTGGCCTCTAGCTCAGCCGGCAGCTATGGAAACCTACCAAACCTGTGCATTTCTGAAAACTAGAGACCTAGGGGAATCCAAAGAGGGGTGACTTGCGGGGCTCGGACCAGGTTCTGTTACCCAGAATCCTTTGCAAACCTCAAAATTTGGCTAGAAAAACACATGTTCCTCACATTTCTGTGGCAGAAAGTTCTGGAATCTGAGAGGAGCCACAAATTTCCTTCCACCCAGCGTTCCCCCAAGTCTCCTGATAAAAATGATACCTCACTTGTGTGGGTAGGCCTAGCGCCCGCGACAGGAAACACCCCAAAGCGCAACGTGGACACATCCAAAATTTTGGAAGAAAACAGAGGTGTTTTTTGCGAAGTGCCTACCTGTAGATTTTGGCCTCTAGCTCAGCCGGCACCTAGGGAAACCTACCAAACCTGTGCATTTCTGGAAACTAGAGACCTAGGGGAATCCAAGGAGGGGTGTCTTGCGTGGCTCGGACCAGGTTCTGTTACCGAGAGTCCTTTGCAAACCTCAAAATTTGGATAAAAAAACACATGTTCCTCACATTTCTGTGGCAGAAAGTTCTGGAATCTGAGAGGAGCCACAAATTTCCTTCCACCCAGCGTTCCCCCAAGTCTCCCGATAAAAATGATACCTCACTTGTGTGGGTAGGACTAGCGCCCGCGACAGGAAACGCCCCAAAGCGCAACGTGGACACGTCCAAAATTTTTGAAGAAAACAGAGGTGTTTTTTGCGAAGTGCCTACCTGTAGATTTTGGCCTCTAGCTCAGCCGGCACCTAGGGAAACCTACCAAACCTGTGCATTTCTGAAAACTAGAGACCTAGGGGAATCCAATGAGGGGTGACTAGCGGGGCTCGGACAAGGTTGTGTTACCCAGAGTCCTTTGCAAACCTCAAAATTTGGCTAAAAAAACACATGTTCCTCACATTTCTGTGGCAGAAAGTTCTGGAATCTGAGAGGAGCCACAAATTTCCTTCCACCCAGCGTTCCCCCAAGTCTCCCGATAAAAATGATACCTCACTTGTGTGGGTAGGACTAGCGCCCGCGACAGGAAACGCCCCAAAGCGCAACGTGGACACGTCCAAAATTTTTGAAGAAAACAGAGGTGTTTTTTGCGAAGTGCCTACCTGTAGATTTTGGCCTCTAGCTCAGCCGGCACCTAGGGAAACCTACCAAACCTGTGCATTTCTGAAAACTAGAGACCTAGGGGAATCCAATGAGGGGTGACTAGCGGGGCTCGGACCAGGTTGTGTTACCCAGAGTCCTTTGCAAACCTCAAAATTTGGCTAAAAAAACACATGTTCCTCACATTTCTGTGGCAGAAAGTTCTGGAATCTGAGAGGAGCCACAAATTTCCTTCCACCCAGCGTTCCCCCAAGTCTCCCGATAAAAATGATACCTCACTTGTGTGGGTAGGCCTAGCGCCCGCGACAGGAAACGCCCCAAAGCGCAACGTGGACACATCCAAAATTTTGGAAGAAAACAGAGGTGTTTTTTGCGAAGTGCCTACCTGTAGATTTTGGCCTCTAGCTCAGCCGGCACCTAGGGAAACCTACCAAACCTGTGCATTTCTGAAAACTAGAGACCTAGGGGAATCCAAGGAGGGGTGACTTGCGGGGCTCGGACCAGGTTCTGTTACCTAGAGTCCTTTGCAAACCTCAAAATTTGGCTAAAAAAACACATGTTCCTCTCATTTCTGTGGCAGAAAGTTCTGGAATCTGAGAGGAGCCACAAATTTCCTTCCACCCAGCGTTCCCCCAAGTCTCCCGATAAAAATGATACCTCACTTGTGTGGGTAGGCCTAGCGCCCGCGACAGGAAACGCCCCAAAGCGCAACGTGGACACATCCAAAATTTTGGAAGAAAACAGAGGTGTTTTTTGCGAAGTGCCTACCTGTAGATTTTGGCCTCTAGCTCAGCCGGCACCTAGGGAAACCTACCAAACCTGTGCATTTCTGAAAACTAGAGACCTAGGGGAATCCAGGGAGGGGTGACTTGCGGGGCTCGGACCAGGTTCTGTTACCCAGAATCCTTTGCAAACCTCAAAATTTGGCTAAAAAAACACATGTTCCTCACATTTTTGTGGCAGAAAGTTCTGGAATCTGAGAGGAGCCACAAATTTCCTTCCACCCAGCGTTCCCCGAAGTCTACCGATAAAAATGATACCTCACTTGTGTGGGTATGCCTAGCTCCCGCGACAGGAAACACCCCAAAGCGCAACGTGGACACATCCAAAATTTTGGAAGTAAACAGAGGTGTTTTTTGTGAAGTGCCTACCTGTAGATTTTGGCCTCTAGCTCAGCCGGCACCTAGGGAAACCTACCAAACCTGTGCATTTCTGACAACTAGAGACCTAGGGGAATCCAAGGAGGGGTGACTTGCGTGGCTCGGACCAGGTTCTGTTACCCAGAATCCTTTGCAAACCTCAAAATTTGGCTAAAAAAACACATGTTCCTCACATTTCTGTAGCAGAAAGTTCTGGAATCTAAGAGGAGCCACAAATTTCCTTCCACCCAGCGTTCCCCCAAGTCTCCCGATAAAAATGATACCTCACTTGTGTGGGTAGGCCTAGAGCCCGCGACAGGAAACACACCAAAGCGCAACGTGGACACATCCAAAATTTTGGAAGAAAACAGAGGTGTTTTTTGCGAAGTGCCTACCTGTAGATTTTGGCCTCTAGCTCAGCCGGCACCTATGGAAACCTACCAAACCTGTGCATTTCTGAAAACTAGAGACCTAGGGGAATCCAAGGAGGGGTGACTTGCTGGGCTCGGACCAGGTTCTGTTAACCAGAGTCCTTTGCAAACGTCAAAATTTGGCTAAAAAAACACATGTTCCTCACATTTCTGTGGCAGAAAGTTCTAGAAACTGAGAGGAGCCACAAATTTCCTTCCACCCAGCGTTCCCCCAAGTCTCCCGATAAAAATGATACCTCACTTGTGTGGGTAGGCCTAGCGACCGCGACAGGAAACGCCCCAAAGCGCAACGTGGACACGTCCAAAATTTTGGAAGAAAACAGAGGTGTTTTTTGCGAAGTGCCTACCTGTAGATATTGGCCTCTAGCTCAGCCGGCACCTAGGGAAACCTACTAAACCTGTGCATTTATGAAAACTAGAGACCTAGGGGAATCCAAGGAGGGGTGACTTGCGGGGCTCGGACCAGGTTCTGTTACCCAGAATCCTTTGCAAACCTCAAAATTTGGCTAAAAAACACATGTTCCTCACATTTCTGTGGCAGAAAGTTCTGGAATCTGAGAGGAGCCTCAAATTTCCTTCCACCCAGCGTTCCCCCAAGTCTCCCGATAAAAATGATACCTCACTTGTGTGGGTAGGGCTAGCGCCCGCGACATGAAACACCCCAAAGCGCAACGTGGACACATCCAAAATTTTGGAAGAAAACAGAGGTGTTTTTTGCGAAGTGCCTACCTGTAGATTTTGGCCTCTAGCTCAGCCGGCACCTAGGGAAACCTACCAAACCTGTGCATTTCTGAAAACTAGAGACCTAGGGGAATCCAAGGAGGGGTGACTTGCGGGGCTCGGACCAGGTTCTGTTACCGAGAGTCCTTTGCAAACCTCAAAATGTGGCTAAAAAAACACATGTTCCTCACATTTCTGTGGCAGAAAGTTCTGGAATCTGAGAGGAGCCACAAATTTCCTTCCACCCAGCGTTCCCCCAAGTCTACCGATAAAAATGATACCTCACTTGTGTGGGTATGCCTAGCTCGCGCGACAGGAAACACCCCAAAGCGCAACGTGGACACATCCAAAATTTTGGAAGTAAACAGAGGTGTTTTTTGCGAAGTGCCTACCTGTAGATTTTGGACTCTAGCTCAGCTGGCACCTAGGGAAACCTACCAAACCTGTGCATTTCTGAAAACTAGAGACCTAGGAGAATCCAAGGAGGAGTGACTTGCGGGGCTCGGACCAGGTTCTGTTACCTAGAGTCCTTTGCAAACCTCAAAATTTGGCTAAAAAAACACATGTTCCTCACATTTCTGTGGCAGAAAGTTCTGGAATCTGAGAGGAGCCACAAATTTCCTTCCACCCAGCGTTCCCCCAAGTCTCCCGATAAAAATGATACCTCACTTGTGTGGGTAGGCCTAGCGCCCGCGACAGGAAACGCCCCAAAGCGCAACGTGGACACGTCCAAAATTTATGAAGAAAACAAAGGTGTTTTTTGCGAAGTGCCTACCTGTAGATTTTGGCCTCTAGCTCAGCCGGCACCTAGGAAACCTACCAAACCTGTGCATTTCTGACAACTAGAGACCTAGGGGAATCCAAGGAGGGGTGACTTGCGGGGCTCGGACCAGGTTCTGTTACCCAGAATCCTTTGCAAACCTCAAAATTTGGCTAAAAAAACACATGTTCCTCACATTTCTGTGGCAGAAAGTTCTGGAATCTGAGAGGAGCCACAAATTTCCTTCCACCCAGCGTTCCCCCAAGTCTCCCGATAAAAATGATACCTCACTTGTGTGGGTAGGCCTAGAGCCCGCGACAGGAAACACACCAAAGCGCAACGTGGACACATCCAAAATTTTGGAAGAAAACAGAGGTGTTTTTTGTGAAGTGCCTACCTGTAGATTTTGGCCTCTAGCTCAGCCGGCACCTATGGAAACCTACCAAACCTGTGCATTTCTGAAAACTAGAGACCTAGGGGAATCCAAGGAGCGGTGACTTGCGGGGCTCGGACTAGGTTCTGTTACCCAGAATCCTTTGCAAACCTCAAAATTTGGCTAAAAAAACACATGTTCCTCACATTTCTGTGGCAGAAAGTTCTGGAATCTGAGAGGAGCCACAAATTTCCTTCCACCCAGCGTTCCCCCAAGTCTCCTGATAAAAATGATACCTCACTTGTGTGGGTAGGCCTAGCACCCGCGACAGGAAACACCCCAAAGCGCAACGTGGACACATCCAAAATTTTGGAAGAAAACAGAGGTGTTTTTTGCGAAGTGCCTACCTGTAGATGATGGCTTCTAGCTCAGCCGGCACCTAGGGAAACCTACCAAACCTGTGCATTTCTGAAAACTAGAGACCTAGGGGAATCCAAGGAGGGGTGACTTGCTGGGCTCGGACCAGGTTCTGTTAACCAGAGTCCTTTGCAAACCTCAAAATTTGGCTAAAAAAACACATGTTCCTCAAATTTCTGTGGCAGAAAGTTCTGGAATCTGAGAGGAGCCACAAATTTCCTTCCACCCAGCGTTCCCCCAAGTCTCCTGATAAAAATGATACCTCACTTGTGTGGGTAGGCCTGGCGCCCGCGACAGGAAACACCCCAAAGCGCAACGTGGACACATCCAAAATTTTGAAAGAAAACAGAGGTGTTTTTTGCGAAGTGCCTACCTGTAGATTTTGGCCTCTAGCTCAGCCGGCACCTAGGGAAACCTACCAAACCTGTGCATTTCTGAAAACTAGAGACCTAGGGGAATCCAATGAGGGGTGACTAGCGGGGCTCGGACCAGGTTGTGTTACCCAGAGTCCTTTGCAAACCTCAAAATTTGGCTAAAAAAACACATGTTCCTCACATTTCTGTGGCAGAAAGTTCTGGAATCTGAGAGGAGCCACAAATTTCCTTCCACCCAGCGTTCCCCCAAGTCTCCCGATAAAAATGATACCTCACTTGTGTGGGTAGGCCTAGCGCCCGCGACAGGAAACGCCCCAAAGCGCAACGTGGACACATCCAAAATTTTGGAAGAAAACAGAGGTGTTTTTTGCGAAGTGCCTACCTGTAGATTTTGGCCTCTAGCTCAGCCGGCACCTAGGGAAACCTACCAAACCTGTGCATTTCTGAAAACTAGAGACCTAGGGGAATCCAAGGAGGGGTGACTTGCGGGGCTCGGACCAGGTTCTGTTACCTAGAGTCCTTTGCAAACCTCAAAATTTGGCTAAAAAAACACATGTTCCTCTCATTTCTGTGGCAGAAAGTTCTGGAATCTGAGAGGAGCCACAAATTTCCTTCCACCCAGCGTTCCCCCAAGTCTCCCGATAAAAATGATACCTCACTTGTGTGGGTAGGCCTAGCGCCCGCGACAGGAAACGCCCCAAAGCGCAACGTGGACACATCCAAAATTTTGGAAGAAAACAGAGGTGTTTTTTGCGAAGTGCCTACCTGTAGATTTTGGCCTCTAGCTCAGCCGGCACCTAGGGAAACCTACCAAACCTGTGCATTTCTGAAAACTAGAGACCTAGGGGAATCCAGGGAGGGGTGACTTGCGGGGCTCGGACCAGGTTCTGTTACCCAGAATCCTTTGCAAACCTCAAAATTTGGCTAAAAAAACACATGTTCCTCACATTTTTGTGGCAGAAAGTTCTGGAATCTGAGAGGAGCCACAAATTTCCTTCCACCCAGCGTTCCCCGAAGTCTACCGATAAAAATGATACCTCACTTGTGTGGGTATGCCTAGCTCCCGCGACAGGAAACACCCCAAAGCGCAACGTGGACACATCCAAAATTTTGGAAGTAAACAGAGGTGTTTTTTGTGAAGTGCCTACCTGTAGATTTTGGCCTCTAGCTCAGCCGGCACCTAGGGAAACCTACCAAACCTGTGCATTTCTGACAACTAGAGACCTAGGGGAATCCAAGGAGGGGTGACTTGCGTGGCTCGGACCAGGTTCTGTTACCCAGAATCCTTTGCAAACCTCAAAATTTGGCTAAAAAAACACATGTTCCTCACATTTCTGTAGCAGAAAGTTCTGGAATCTAAGAGGAGCCACAAATTTCCTTCCACCCAGCGTTCCCCCAAGTCTCCCGATAAAAATGATACCTCACTTGTGTGGGTAGGCCTAGAGCCCGCGACAGGAAACACACCAAAGCGCAACGTGGACACATCCAAAATTTTGGAAGAAAACAGAGGTGTTTTTTGCGAAGTGCCTACCTGTAGATTTTGGCCTCTAGCTCAGCCGGCACCTATGGAAACCTACCAAACCTGTGCATTTCTGAAAACTAGAGACCTAGGGGAATCCAAGGAGGGGTGACTTGCTGGGCTCGGACCAGGTTCTGTTAACCAGAGTCCTTTGCAAACGTCAAAATTTGGCTAAAAAAACACATGTTCCTCACATTTCTGTGGCAGAAAGTTCTAGAAACTGAGAGGAGCCACAAATTTCCTTCCACCCAGCGTTCCCCCAAGTCTCCCGATAAAAATGATACCTCACTTGTGTGGGTAGGCCTAGCGACCGCGACAGGAAACGCCCCAAAGCGCAACGTGGACACGTCCAAAATTTTGGAAGAAAACAGAGGTGTTTTTTGCGAAGTGCCTACCTGTAGATATTGGCCTCTAGCTCAGCCGGCACCTAGGGAAACCTACTAAACCTGTGCATTTATGAAAACTAGAGACCTAGGGGAATCCAAGGAGGGGTGACTTGCGGGGCTCGGACCAGGTTCTGTTACCCAGAATCCTTTGCAAACCTCAAAATTTGGCTAAAAAACACATGTTCCTCACATTTCTGTGGCAGAAAGTTCTGGAATCTGAGAGGAGCCTCAAATTTCCTTCCACCCAGCGTTCCCCCAAGTCTCCCGATAAAAATGATACCTCACTTGTGTGGGTAGGGCTAGCGCCCGCGACATGAAACACCCCAAAGCGCAACGTGGACACATCCAAAATTTTGGAAGAAAACAGAGGTGTTTTTTGCGAAGTGCCTACCTGTAGATTTTGGCCTCTAGCTCAGCCGGCACCTAGGGAAACCTACCAAACCTGTGCATTTCTGAAAACTAGAGACCTAGGGGAATCCAAGGAGGGGTGACTTGCGGGGCTCGGACCAGGTTCTGTTACCGAGAGTCCTTTGCAAACCTCAAAATGTGGCTAAAAAAACACATGTTCCTCACATTTCTGTGGCAGAAAGTTCTGGAATCTGAGAGGAGCCACAAATTTCCTTCCACCCAGCGTTCCCCCAAGTCTACCGATAAAAATGATACCTCACTTGTGTGGGTATGCCTAGCTCGCGCGACAGGAAACACCCCAAAGCGCAACGTGCACACATCCAAAATTTTGGAAGTAAACAGAGGTGTTTTTTGCGAAGTGCCTACCTGTAGATTTTGGACTCTAGCTCAGCTGGCACCTAGGGAAACCTACCAAACCTGTGCATTTCTGAAAACTAGAGACCTAGGAGAATCCAAGGAGGAGTGACTTGCGGGGCTCGGACCAGGTTCTGTTACCTAGAGTCCTTTGCAAACCTCAAAATTTGGCTAAAAAAACACATGTTCCTCACATTTCTGTGGCAGAAAGTTCTGGAATCTGAGAGGAGCCACAAATTTCCTTCCACCCAGCGTTCCCCCAAGTCTCCCGATAAAAATGATACCTCACTTGTGTGGGTAGGCCTAGCGCCCGCGACAGGAAACGCCCCAAAGCGCAACGTGGACACGTCCAAAATTTATGAAGAAAACAAAGGTGTTTTTTGCGAAGTGCCTACCTGTAGATTTTGGCCTCTAGCTCAGCCGGCACCTAGGAAACCTACCAAACCTGTGCATTTCTGACAACTAGAGACCTAGGGGAATCCAAGGAGGGGTGACTTGCGGGGCTCGGACCAGGTTCTGTTACCCAGAATCCTTTGCAAACCTCAAAATTTGGCTAAAAAAACACATGTTCCTCACATTTCTGTGGCAGAAAGTTCTGGAATCTGAGAGGAGCCACAAATTTCCTTCCACCCAGCGTTCCCCCAAGTCTCCCGATAAAAATGATACCTCACTTGTGTGGGTAGGCCTAGAGCCCGCGACAGGAAACACACCAAAGCGCAACGTGGACACATCCAAAATTTTGGAAGAAAACAGAGGTGTTTTTTGTGAAGTGCCTACCTGTAGATTTTGGCCTCTAGCTCAGCCGGCACCTATGGAAACCTACCAAACCTGTGCATTTCTGAAAACTAGAGACCTAGGGGAATCCAAGGAGCGGTGACTTGCGGGGCTCGGACTAGGTTCTGTTACCCAGAATCCTTTGCAAACCTCAAAATTTGGCTAAAAAAACACATGTTCCTCACATTTCTGTGGCAGAAAGTTCTGGAATCTGAGAGGAGCCACAAATTTCCTTCCACCCAGCGTTCCCCCAAGTCTCCTGATAAAAATGATACCTCACTTGTGTGGGTAGGCCTAGCACCCGCGACAGGAAACACCCCAAAGCGCAACGTGGACACATCCAAAATTTTGGAAGAAAACAGAGGTGTTTTTTGCGAAGTGCCTACCTGTAGATGATGGCTTCTAGCTCAGCCGGCACCTAGGGAAACCTACCAAACCTGTGCATTTCTGAAAACTAGAGACCTAGGGGAATCCAAGGAGGGGTGACTTGCTGGGCTCGGACCAGGTTCTGTTAACCAGAGTCCTTTGCAAACCTCAAAATTTGGCTAAAAAAACACATGTTCCTCAAATTTCTGTGGCAGAAAGTTCTGGAATCTGAGAGGAGCCACAAATTTCCTTCCACCCAGCGTTCCCCCAAGTCTCCTGATAAAAATGATACCTCACTTGTGTGGGTAGGCCTGGCGCCCGCGACAGGAAACACCCCAAAGCGCAACGTGGACACATCCAAAATTTTGAAAGAAAACAGAGGTGTTTTTTGCGAAGTGCCTACCTGTAGATTTTGGCCTCTAGCTCAGCCGGCACCTATGGAAACCTACCAAACTTGTGCATTTCTGAAAACTAGAGACCTAGGGGAATCCAATGAGGGGTGACTAGCGGCGCTCGGACCAGGTTCTGTTACCCAGAGTCCTTTGCAAACCTCAAAATTTGGCTAAAAAAACACATGTTCCTCACATTTCTGTGGCAGAAAGTTCTGGAATCTGAGAGGAGCCACAAATTTCCTTCCACCCAGCGTTCCCCCAAGTCTCCCGATAAAAATGATACCTCACTTGTGTGGGTAGGCCTAGCGCCCGCGACAGGAAACGCCCCAAAGCGCAACATGTACACATCCCAAATTTTGGAAGAAAACAGAGGTGTTTTTTGCGAAGTGCCTACCTGTAGATTTTGGCCTCTAGCTCAGCCGGCACCTAGGGAAACCTACCAAACCTGTGCATTTCTGAAAACTAGAGACCTAGGGGAATCCAGGGAGGGGTGACTTGCGGGGCTCGGACCAGGTTCTGTTACCCAGAATCCTTTGCAAACCTCAAAATTTGGCTAAAAAAACACATGTTCCTCACATTTCTGTGGCAGAAAGTTCTGGAATCTGAGAGGAGCCACAAATTTCCTTCCACCCAGCGTTCCCCCAAGTCTACCGATAAAAATGATACCTCACTTGTGTGGGTATGCCTAGCTCCCGTGACAGGAAACACCCCAAAGCGCAACGTGGACACATCCAAAATTTTGGAAGTAAACAGAGGTGTTTTTTGCGAAGTGCCTACCTGTAGATTTTGGCCTCTAGCTCAGCCGGCACCTAGGGAAACCTACCAAACCTGTGCATTTCTGAAAACTAGAGACCTAGGAGAATCCAAGGAGGGGTGACTTGCGGGGCTCGGACCAGGTTCTGTTACCTAGAGTCCTTTGCAAACGTCAAAATTTGGCTAAAAAAACACATGTTCCTCACATTTCTGTGGCAGAAAGTTCTGGAATCTGAGAGGAGCCACACATTTCCTTCCACCCAGCGTTCCCCCAAGTCTCCCGATAAAAATGATACCTCACTTGTGTGGGTAGGCCTAGCGCCCGCGACAGGAAACACACCAAAGCGCAACGTGGACACATCCAAAATTTTGAAAGAAAACAGAGGTGTTTTTTGCGAAGTGCCTACCTGTAGATTTTGGCCTCTAGCTCAGCCGGCACCTATGGAAACCTACCAAACTTGTGCATTTCTGAAAACTAGAGACCTAGGGGAATCCAATGAGGGGTGACTAGCGGGGCTCGGACCAGGTTCTGTTACCCAGAGTCCTTTGCAAACCTCAAAATTTGGCTAAAAAAACACATGTTCCTCACATTTCTGTGGCAGAAAGTTCTGGAATCTGAGAGGAGCCACAAATTTCCTTCCACCCAGCGTTCCCCCAAGTCTCCCGATAAAAATGATACCTCACTTGTGTGGGTAGGCCTAGCGCCCGCGAAAGGAAACGCCCCAAAGCGCAACGTGGACACATCCTAAATTTTGGAAGAAAACAGAGGTGTTTTTTGCGAAGTGCCTACCTGTAGATTTTGGCCTCTAGCTCAGCCGGCACCTAGGGAAACCTACCAAACCTGTGCATTTCTGAAAACTAGAGACCTAGGGGAATCCAGGGAGGGGTGACTTGCGGGGCTCGGACCAGGTTCTGTTACCCAGAATCCTTTGCAAACCTCAAAATTTGGCTAAAAAAACACATGTTCCTCACATTTCTGTGGCAGAAAGTTCTGGAATCTGAGAGGAGCCACAAATTTCCTTCCACCCAGCGTTCCCCCAAGTCTACCGATAAAAATGATACCTCACTTGTGTGGGTATGCCTAGCTCCCGTGACAGGAAACACCCCAAAGCGCAACGTGGACACATCCAAAATTTTGGAAGTAAACAGAGGTGTTTTTTGCGAAGTGCCTACCTGTAGATTTTGGCCTCTAGCTCAGCCGGCACCTAGGGAATCCTACCAAACCTGTGCATTTCTTAAAACTAGAGACCTAGGAGAATCCAAGGAGGGGTGACTTGCGGGGCTCGGACCAGGTTCTGTTACCTAGAGTCCTTTGCAAACGTCAAAATTTGGCTAAAAAAACACATGTTCCTCACATTTCTGTGGCAGAAAGTTCTGGAATCTGAGAGGAGCCACAAATTTCCTTCCACCCAGCGTTCCCCCAAGTCTCCCGATAAAAATGATACCTCACTTGTGTGGGTAGGCCTAGCGCCCGCGACAGGAAACACCCCAAAGCGCAACGTGGACACATCCAAAATTTTGAAAGAAAACAGAGGTGTTTTTTGCGAAGTGCCTACCTGTAGATTTTGGCCTCTAGCTCAGCCGGCACCTATGGAAACCTACCAAACTTGTGCATTTCTGAAAACTAGAGACCTAGGGGAATCCAATGAGGGGTGACTAGCGGGGCTCGGACCAGGTTCTGTTACCCAGAGTCCTTTGCAAACCTCAAAATTTGGCTAAAAAAACACATGTTCCTCACATTTCTGTGGCAGAAAGTTCTGGAATCTGAGAGGAGCCACAAATTTCCTTCCACCCAGCGTTCCCCCAAGTCTCCCGATAAAAATGATACCTCACTTGTGTGGGTAGGCCTAGCGCCCGCGACAGGAAACGCCCCAAAGCGCAACGTGGACACATCCAAAATTTTGGAAGAAAACAGAGGTGTTTTTTGCGAAGTGCCTACCTGTAGATTTTGGCCTCTAGCTCAGCCGGCACCTATGGAAACCTACCAAACTTGTGCATTTCTGAAAACTAGAGACCTAGGGGAATCCAATGAGGGGTGACTAGCGGGGCTCGGACCAGGTTCTGTTACCCAGAGTCCTTTGCAAACCTCAAAATTTGGCTAAAAAAACACATGTTCCTCACATTTCTGTGGCAGAAAGTTCTGGAATCTGAGAGGAGCCACAAATTTCCTTCCACCCAGCGTTCCCCCAAGTCTCCCGATAAAAATGATACCTCACTTGTGTGGGTAGGCCTAGCGCCCGCGAAAGGAAACGCCCCAAAGCGCAACGTGGACACATCCTAAATTTTGGAAGAAAACAGAGGTGTTTTTTGCGAAGTGCCTACCTGTAGATTTTGGCCTCTAGCTCAGCCGGCACCTAGGGAAACCTACCAAACCTGTGCATTTCTGAAAACTAGAGACCTAGGGGAATCCAGGGAGGGGTGACTTGCGGGGCTCGGACCAGGTTCTGTTACCCAGAATCCTTTGCAAACCTC
Organism: Pleurodeles waltl; assembly: GCF_031143425.1. Lineage (NCBI taxonomy): Eukaryota > Metazoa > Chordata > Amphibia > Caudata > Salamandridae > Pleurodeles > Pleurodeles waltl. The sequence continues at coordinate 666,546,355 of NC_090445.1, read as the reverse complement.
AAAATTTGGCTAAAAAAACACATGTTCCTCACATTTCTGTGGCAGAAAGTTCTGGAATCTGAGAGGAGCCACAAATTTCCTTCCACCCAGCGTTCCCCCAAGTCTACCGATAAAAATGATACCTCACTTGTGTGGGTATGCCTAGCTCCCGTGACAGGAAACACCCCAAAGCGCAACGTGGACACATCCAAAATTTTGGAAGTAAACAGAGGTGTTTTTTGCGAAGTGCCTACCTGTAGATTTTGGCCTCTAGCTCAGCCGGCACCTAGGGAATCCTACCAAACCTGTGCATTTCTTAAAACTAGAGACCTAGGAGAATCCAAGGAGGGGTGACTTGCGGGGCTCGGACCAGGTTCTGTTACCTAGAGTCCTTTGCAAACGTCAAAATTTGGCTAAAAAAACACATGTTCCTCACATTTCTGTGGCAGAAAGTTCTGGAATCTGAGAGGAGCCACAAATTTCCTTCCACCCAGCGTTCCCCCAAGTCTCCCGATAAAAATGATACCTCACTTGTGTGGGTAGGCCTAGCGCCCGCGACAGGAAACACCCCAAAGCGCAACGTGGACACATCCAAAATTTTGAAAGAAAACAGAGGTGTTTTTTGCGAAGTGCCTACCTGTAGATTTTGGCCTCTAGCTCAGCCGGCACCTATGGAAACCTACCAAACTTGTGCATTTCTGAAAACTAGAGACCTAGGGGAATCCAATGAGGGGTGACTAGCGGGGCTCGGACCAGGTTCTGTTACCCAGAGTCCTTTGCAAACCTCAAAATTTGGCTAAAAAAACACATGTTCCTCACATTTCTGTGGCAGAAAGTTCTGGAATCTGAGAGGAGCCACAAATTTCCTTCCACCCAGCGTTCCCCCAAGTCTCCCGATAAAAATGATACCTCACTTGTGTGGGTAGGCCTAGCGCCCGCGACAGGAAACGCCCCAAAGCGCAACGTGGACACATCCAAAATTTTGGAAGAAAACAGAGGTGTTTTTTGCGAAGTGCCTACCTGTAGATTTTGGTCTCTAGCTCAGCCGGCACCTAGGGAAACCTACCAAAACTGTGCATTTCTGAAAACTAGAGACCTAGGGGAATCCAGGGAGGGGTGACTTGCGGGGCTCGGACCAGGTTCTGTTACCCAGAATCCTTTGCAAACCTCAAAATTTGGCTAAAAAAACACATGTTCCTCACATTTCTGTGGCAGAAAGTTCTGGAATATGAGAGGAGCCACAAATTTCCTTCCACCCAGCGTTCCCCCAAGTCTACCGATAAAAATGATACCTCACTTGTGTGGGTATGCCTAGCTCCCGCGACAGGAAACACCCCAAAGCGCAACGTGGACACATCCAAACTTTTGGAAGTAAATAGAGGTGTTTTTTGCGAAGTGCCTACCTGTAGATTTTGGCCTCTAGCTCAGCCGGCACCTAGGGAAACCTACCAAACCTGTGCATTTCTGAAAACTAGAGAGCTAGGAGAATCCAAGGAGGGGTGACTTGCGGGGCTCGGACCAGGTTCTGTTACCTAGAGTCCTTTGCAAACCTCAAAATTTGGCTAAAAAAACACATGTTCCTCACATTTCTGTGGCAGAAAGTTCTGGAATCTGAGAGGAGCCACAAATATCCTTCCACCCAGCGTTCCCCCAAGTCTCCCGATAAAAATGATACCTCACTTGTGTGGGTAGGCCTAGCGCCCGCGACAGGAAACGCCCCAAAGCGCAACGTGGACACGTCCAAAATTTATGAAGAAAACAGAGGTGTTTTTTGCGAAGTGCCTACCTGTAGATTTTGGCCTCTAGCTCAGCCGGCACCTAGGCAAACCTACCAAACCTGTGCATTTCTGACAACTAGAGACCTAGGGGAATCCAAGGAGGGGTGACTTGCTGGGCTCGGACCAGGTTCTGTTACCCAGAATCCTTTGCAAACCTCAAAATTTGGCTAAAAAAACACATGTTCCTCACATTTCTGTGGCAGAAAGTTCTGGAATCTGAGAGGAGCCACAAATTTCCTTCCACCCAGCGTTCCCCCAAGTCTCCCGATAAAAATGATACCTCACTTGTGTGGGTAGGCCTAGAGCCCGCGACAGGAAACACACCAAAGCGCAACGTGGACACATCCAAAATTTTGGAAGAAAACAGAGGTGTTTTTTGCGAAGTGCCTACCTGTAGATTTTGGCCTCTAGCTCAGCCGGCACCTATGGAAACCTACCAAACCTGTGCATTTCTGAAAACTAGAGACGTAGGGGAATCCAAGGAGGAGTGACTTGCGGGGCTCGGACCAGGTTCTGTTACCCAGAATCCTTTGCAAACCTCAAAATTTGGCTAGAAAAACACATGTTCCTCACATTTCTGTGGCAGAAAGTTCTGGAATCTGAGAGGAGCCACAAATTTCCTTCCACCCAGCGTTCCCCCAAGTCTCCTGATAAAAATGATACCTCACTTGTGTGGGTAGGCCTAGCGCCCGCGACAGGAAACACCCCAAAGCGCAACGTGGACACATCCAAAATTTTGGAAGAAAACAGAGGTGTTTTTTGCGAAGTGCCTACCTGTAGATTTTGGCCTCTAGCTCAGCCGGCACCTAGGGAAACCTACCAAACCTGTGCATTTCTGGAAACTAGAGACCTAGGGGAATCCAAGGAGGGGTGTCTTGCGGGGCTCGGACCAGGTTCTGTTACCGAGAGTCCTTTGCAAACCTCAAAATTTGGATAAAAAAACACATGTTCCTCACATTTCTGTGGCAGAAAGTTCTGGAATCTGAGAGGAGCCACAAATTTCCTTCCACCCAGCGTTCCCCCAAGTCTCCCGATAAAAATGATACCTCACTTGTGTGGGTAGGACTAGCGCCCGCGACAGGAAATGCCCCAAAGCGCAACGTGGACACGTCCAAAATTTTTGAAGAAAACAGAGGTGTTTTTTGCGAAGTGCCTACCTGTAGATTTTGGCCTCTAGCTCAGCCGGCACCTAGGGAAACCTACCAAACCTGTGCATTTCTGAAAACTAGAGACCTAGGGGAATCCAATGAGGGGTGACTAGCGGGGCTCGGACCAGGTTGTGTTACCCAGAGTCCTTTGCAAACCTCAAAATTTGGCTAAAAAAACACATGTTCCTCACATTTCTGTGGCAGAAAGTTCTGGAATCTGAGAGGAGCCACAAATTTCCTTCCACCCAGCGTTCCCCCAAGTCTCCCGATAAAAATGATACCTCACTTGTGTGGGTAGGCCTAGCGCCCGCGACAGGAAACGCCCCAAAGCGCAACGTGGACACATCCAAAATTTTGGAAGAAAACAGAGGTGTTTTTTGCGAAGTGCCTACCTGTAGATTTTGGCCTCTAGCTCAGCCGGCACCTAGGGAAACCTACCAAACCTGTGCATTTCTGAAAACTAGAGACGTAGGGGAATCCAAGGAGGGGTGACTTGCGGGGCTCGGACCAGGTTCTGTTACCCAGAATCCTTTGCAAACCTCAAAATTTGGCTAGAAAAACACATGTTCCTCACATTTCTGTGGCAGAAAGTTCTGGAATCTGAGAGGAGCCACAAATTTCCTTCCACCCAGCGTTCCCCCAAGTCTCCTGATAAAAATGATACCTCACTTGTGTGGGTAGGCCTAGCGCCCGCGACAGGAAACACCCCAAAGCGCAACGTGGACACATCCAAAATTTTGGAAGAAAACAGAGGTGTTTTTTGCGAAGTGCCTACCTGTAGATTTTGGCCTCTAGCTCAGCCGGCACCTAGGGAAACCTACCAAACCTGTGCATTTCTGGAAACTAGAGACCTAGGGGAATCCAAGGAGGGGTTTCTTGCGGGGCTCGGACCAGGTTCTGTTACCGAGAGTCCTTTGCAAACCTCAAAATTTGGATAAAAAAACACATGTTCCTCACATTTCTGTGGCAGAAAGTTCTGGAATCTGAGAGGAGCCACAAATTTCCTTCCACCCAGCGTTCCCCCAAGTCTCCCGATAAAAATGATACCTCACTTGTGTGGGTAGGACTAGCGCCCGCGACAGGAAACGCCCCAAAGCGCAACGTGGACACGTCCAAAATTTTTGAAGAAAACAGAGGTGTTTTTTGCGAAGTGCCTACCTGTAGATTTTGGCCTCTAGCTCAGCCGGCACCTAGGGAAACCTACCAAACCTGTGCATTTCTGAAAACTAGAGACCTAGGGGAATCCAATGAGGGGTGACTAGCGGGGCTCGGACCAGGTTGTGTTACCCAGAGTCCTTTGCAAACCTCAAAATTTGGCTAAAAAAACACATGTTCCTCACATTTCTGTGGCAGAAAGTTCTGGAATCTGAGAGGAGCCACAAATTTCCTTCCACCCAGCGTTCCCCCAAGTCTCCCGATAAAAATGATACCTCACTTGTGTGGGTAGGCCTAGCGCCCGCGACAGGAAACGCCCCAAAGCGCAACGTGGACACATCCAAAATTTTGGAAGAAAACAGAGGTGTTTTTTGCGAAGTGCCTACCTGTAGATTTTGGCCTCTAGATCAGCCGGCACCTAGGGAAACCTACCAAACCTGTGCATTTCTGAAAACTAGAGACCTAGGGGAATCCAGGGAGGGGTGACTTGCGGGGCTCGGACCAGGTTCTGTTACCCAGAATCCTTTGCAAACCTCAAAATTTGGCTAAATAAACACATGTTCCTCACATTTCTGTGGCAGAAAGTTCTGGAATCTGAGAGGAGCCACTAATTTCCTTCCACCCAGCGTTCCCCCAAGTCTACCGATAAAAATGATACCTCACTTGTGTGGGTATGCCTAGCTCCCGCGACAGGAAACACCCCAAAGCGCAACGTGGACACATCCAAAATTTTGGAAGTAAACAGAGGTGTTTTTTGTGAAGTGCCTACCTGTAGATTTTGGCCTCTAGCTCAGCCGGCACCTAGGGAAACCTACCAAACCTGTGCATTTCTGACAACTAGAGACCTAGGGGAATCCAAGGAGGGGTGACTTGCGTGGCTCGGACCAGGTTCTGTTACCCAGAATCCTTTGCAAACCTCAAAATTTGGCTAAAAAAACACATGTTCCTCACATTTCTGTAGCAGAAAGTTCTGGAATCTAAGAGGAGCCACAAATTTCCTTCCACCCAGCGTTCCCCCAAGTCTCCCGATAAAAATGATACCTCACTTGTGTGGGTAGGCCTAGAGCCCGCGACAGGAAACACACCAAAGCGCAACGTGGACACATCCAAAATTTTGGAAGAAAACAGAGGTGTTTTTTGCGAAGTGCCTACCTGTAGATTTTGGCCTCTAGCTCAGCCGGCACCTATGGAAACCTACCAAACCTGTGCATTTCTGAAAACTAGAGACCTAGGGGAATCCAAGGAGGGGTGACTTGCTGGGTTCGGACCAGGTTCTGTTAACCAGAGTCCTTTGCAAACCTCAAAATTTGGCTAAAAAAACACATGTTCCTCACATTTCTGTGGCAGAAAGTTCTAGAAACTGAGAGGAGCCACAAATTTCCTTCCACCCAGGGTTCCCCCAAGTCTCCCGATAAAAATGATACCTCACTTGTGTGGGTAGGCCTAGCGACCGCGACAGGAAACGCCCCAAAGCGCAACGTGGACACGTCCAAAATTTTGGAAGAAAACAGAGGTGTTTTTTGCGAAGTGCCTACCTGTAGATATTGGCCTCTAGCTCAGCCGGCACCTAGGGAAACCTACTAAACCTGTGCATTTATGAAAACTAAAGACCTAGGGGAATCCAAGGAGGGGTGACTTGCGGGGCTCGGACCAGGTTCTGTTACCCAGAATCCTTTGCAAACCTCATAATTTGGCTAAAAAACACATGTTCCTCTCATTTCTGTGGCAGAAAGTTCTGGAATCTGAGAGGAGCCACAAATTTCCTTCCACCCAGCGTTCCCCCAAGTCTCCCGATAAAAATGATACCTCACTTGTGTGGGTAGGGCTAGCGCCCGCGACATGAAACACCCCAAAGCGCAACGTGGACATATCCAAAATTTTGGAAGAAAACAGAGGTGTTTTTTGCGAAGTGCCTACCTGTAGATTTTGGCCTCTAGCTCAGCCGGCACCTAGGGAAACCTACCAAACCTGTGCATTTCTGAAAACTAGAGACCTAGGGGAATCCAAGGAGGGGTGACTTGCGGGGCTCGGACCAGGTTCTGTTACCGAGAGTCCTTTGCAAACCTCAAAATGTGGCTAAAAAAACACATGTTCCTCACATTTCTGTGGCAGAAAGTTCTGGAATCTGAGAGGAGCCACAAATTTCCTTCCACCCAGCGTTCCCCCAAGTCTACCGATAAAAATGATACCTCACTTGTGTGGGTATGCCTAGCTCCCGCGACAGGAAACACCCCAAAGCGCAACGTGGACACATCCAAAATTTTGGAAGTAAACAGAGGTGTTTTTTGCGAAGTGCCTACCTGTAGATTTTGGCCTCTAGCTCAGCTGGCATCTAGGGAAACCTACCAAACCTGTGCATTTCTGAAAACTAGAGACCTAGGAGAATCCAAGGAGGGGTGACTTGCGGGGCTCGGACCAGGTTCTGTTACCTAGAGTCCTTTGCAAACCTCAAAATTTGGCTAAAAAAACACATGTTCCTCACATTTCTGTGGCAGAAAGTTCTGGAATCTGAGAGGAGCCACAAATTTCCTTCCACCCAGCGTTCCCCCAAGTCTCCCGATAAAAATGATACCTCACTTGTGTGGGTAGGCCTAGCGCCCGCGACAGGAAACGCCCCAAAGCGCAACGTGGACACATCCAAAATTTATGAAGAAAACAAAGGTGTTTTTTGCGAAGTGCCTACCTGTAGATTTTGGCCTCTAGCTCAGCCGGCACCTAGGAAACCTACCAAACCTGTGCATTTCTGACAACTAGAGACCTAGGGGAATCCAAGGAGGGGTGACTTGCGGGGCTCGGACCAGGTTCTGTTACCCAGAATCCTTTGCAAACCTCACAATTTGGCTAAAAAAACACATGTTCCTCACATTTCTGTGGCAGAAAGTTCTGGAATCTGAGAGGAGCCACAAATTTCCTTCCACCCAGCGTTCCCCCAAGTCTCCCGATAAAAATGATACCTCACTTGTGTGGGTAGGCCTAGAGCCCGCGACAGGAAACACACCAAAGCACAACGTGGAGACATCCAAAATTTTGGAAGAAAACAGAGGTGTTTTTTGTGAAGTGCCTACCTGTAGATTGTGGCCTCTAGCTCAGCCGGCACCTATGGAAACCTACCAAACCTGTGCATTTCTGAAAACTAGAGACCTAGGGGAATCCAAGGAGCGGTGACTTGCGGGGCTCGGACTAGGTTCTGTTACCCAGAATCCTTTGCAAACCTCAAAATTTGGCTAAAAAAACACATGTTCCTCACATTTCTGTGGCAGAAAGTTCTGGAATCTGAGAGGAGCCACAAATTTCCTTCCACCCAGCGTTCCCCCAAGTCTCCTGATAAAAATGATACCTCACTTGTGTGGGTAGGCCTAGCGCCCGCGACAGGAAACACCCCAAAGCGCAACGTGGACACATCCAAAATTTTGGAAGAAAACAGAGGTGTTTTTTGCGAAGTGCCTACCTGTAGATGATGGCTTCTAGCTCAGCCGGCACCTAGGGAAACCTACCAAACCTGTGCATTTCTGAAAACTAGAGACCTAGGGGAATCCAAGGAGGGGTGACTTGCTGGGCTCGGACCAGGTTCTGTTAACCAGAGTCCTTTGCAAACCTCAAAATTTGGCTAAAAAAACACATGTTCCTCACATTTCTGTGGCAGAAAGTTCTGGAATCTGAGAGGAGCCACAAATTTCCTTCCACCCAGCGTTCCCCCAAGTCTCCCGATAAAAATGATACCTCACTTGTGTGGGTAGGCCTAGAGCCCGCGACAGGAAACACACCAAAGCGCAACGTGGACACATCCAAAATTTTGGAAGAAAACAGAGGTGTTTTTTGCGAAGTGCCTACCTGTAGATTTTGGCCTCTAGCTCAGCCGGCACCTATGGAAACCTACCAAACCTGTGCATTTCTGAAAACTAGAGACGTAGGGGAATCCAAGGAGGGGTGACTTGCGGGGCTCGGACCAGGTTCTGTTACCCAGAATCCTTTGCAAACCTCAAAATTTGGCTAGAAAAACACATGTTCCTCACATTTCTGTGGCAGAAAGTTCTGGAATCTGAGAGGAGCCACAAATTTCCTTCCACCCAGCGTTCCCCCAAGTCTCCTGATAAAAATGATACCTCACTTGTGTGGGTAGGCCTAGCGCCCGCGACAGGAAACACCCCAAAGCGCAACGTGGACACATCCAAAATTTTGGAAGAAAACAGAGGTGTTTTTTGCGAAGTGCCTACCTGTAGATTTTGGCCTCTAGCTCAGCCGGCACCTAGGGAAACCTACCAAACCTGTGCATTTCTGGAAACTAGAGACCTAGGGGAATCCAAGGAGGGGTGTCTTGCGGGGCTCGGACCAGGTTCTGTTACCGAGAGTCCTTTGCAAACCTCAAAATTTGGATAAAAAAACACATGTTCCTCACATTTCTGTGGCAGAAAGTTCTGGAATCTGAGAGGAGCCACAAATTTCCTTCCACCCAGCGTTCCCCCAAGTCTCCCGATAAAAATGATACCTCACTTGTGTGGGTAGGACTAGTGCCCGCGACAGGAAACGCCCCAAAGCGCAACGTGGACACGTCCAAAATTTTTGAAGAAAACAGAGGTGTTTTTTGCGAAGTGCCTACCTGTAGATTTTGGCCTCTAGCTCAGCCGGCACCTAGGGAAACCTACCAAACCTGTGCATTTCTGAAAACTAGAGACCTAGGGGAATCCAATGAGGGGTGACTAGCGGGGCTCGGACCAGGTTGTGTTACCCAGAGTCCTTTGCAAACCTCAAAATTTGGCTAAAAAAACACATGTTCCTCACATTTCTGTGGCAGAAAGTTCTGGAATCTGAGAGGAGCCACAAATTTCCTTCCACCCAGCGTTCCCCCAAGTCTCCCGATAAAAATGATACCTCACTTGTGTGGGTAGGCCTAGCGCCCGCGACAGGAAACGCCCCAAAGCGCAACGTGGACACATCCAAAATTTTGGAAGAAAACAGAGGTGTTTTTTGCGAAGTGCCTACCAGTAGATTTTGGCCTCTAGCTCAGCCGGCACCTAGGGAAACCTACCAAACCTGTGCATTTCTGAAAACTAGAGACGTAGGGGAATCCAAGGAGGGGTGACTTGCGGGGCTCGGACCAGGTTCTGTTACCCAGAATCCTTTGCAAACCTCAAAATTTGGCTAGAAAAACACATGTTCCTCACATTTCTGTGGCAGAAAGTTCTGGAATCTGAGAGGAGCCACAAATTTCCTTCCACCCAGCGTTCCCCCAAGTCTCCTGATAAAAATGATACCTCACTTGTGTGGGTAGGCCTAGCGCCCACGACAGGAAACACCCCACAGCGCAACGTGGACACATCCAAAATTTTGGAAGAAAACAGAGGTGTTTTTTGCGAAGTGCCTACCTGTAGATTTTGGCCTCTAGCTCAGCCGGCACCTAGGGAAACCTACCAAACCTGTGCATTTCTGGAAACTAGAGACCTAGGGAAATCCAAGGAGGGGTGTCTTGCGGGGCTCGGACCAGGTTCTGTTACCGAGAGTCCTTTGCAAACCTCAAAATTTGGATAAAAAAACACATGTTCCTCACATTTCTGTGGCAGAAAGTTCTGGAATCTGAGAGGAGCCACAAATTTCCTTCCACCCAGCGTTCCCCCAAGTCTCCCGATAAAAATGATACCTCACTTGTGTGGGTAGGACTAGCGCCCGCGACAGGAAACGCCACAAAGCGCAACGTGGACACGTCCAAAATTTTTGAAGAAAACAGAGGTGTTTTTTGCGAAGTGCCTACCTGTAGATTTTGGCCTCTAGCTCAGACGGCACCTAGGGAAACCTACCAAACCTGTGCATTTCTGAAAACTAGAGACCTAGGGGAATCCAATGAGGGGTGACTAGCGGGGCTCGGACCAGGTTGTGTTACCCAGAGTCCTTTGCAAACCTCAAAATTTGGCTAAAAAAACACATGTTCCTCACATTTCTGTGGCAGAAAGTTCTGGAATCTGAGAGGAGCCACAAATTTCCTTCCACCCAGCGTTCCCCCAAGTCTCCCGATAAAAATGATACCTCACTTGTGTGGGTAGGCCTAGCGCCCGCGACAGGAAACGCCCCAAAGCGCAACGTGGACACATCCCAAATTTTGGAAGAAAACAGAGGTGTTTTTTGCGAAGTGCCTACCTGTAGATTTTGGCCTCTAGATCAGCCGGCACCTAGGGAAACCTACCAAACCTGTGCATTTCTGAAAACTAGAGACCTAGGGGAATCCAGGGAGGGGTGACTTGCGGGGCTCGGACCAGGTTCTGTTACCCAGAATCCTTTGCAAACCTCAAAATTTGGCTAAAAAAACACATGTTCCTCACATTTCTGTGGCAGAAAGTTCTGGAATCTGAGAGGAGCCACAAATTTCCTTCCACCCAGCGTTCCCCCAAGTCTTCCGATAAAAATGATACCTCACTTGTGTGGGTATGCCTAGCTCCCGCGACAGGAAACACCCCAAAGCGCAACGTGGACACATCCAAAATTTTGGAAGTAAACAGAGGTGTTTTTTGTGAAGTGCCTACCTGTAGATTTTGGCCTCTAGCTCAGCCGGCACCTAGGGAAACCTACCAAACCTGTGCATTTCTGACAACTAGAGACGTAGGGGAATCCAAGGAGGGGTGACTTGCGGGGCTCGGACCAGGTTCTGTTACCCAGAATCCTTTGCAAACCTCAAAATTTGGCTAAAAAAACACATGTTCCTCACATTTCTGTAGCAGAAAGTTCTGGAATCTAAGAGGAGCCACAAATTTCCTTCCACGCAGCGTTCCCCCAAGTCTCCCGATAAAAATGATACCTCACTTGTGTGGGTAGGCCTAGAGCCCGCGACAGGAAACACACCAAAGCGCAACGTGGACACATCCAAAATTTTGGAAGAAAACAGAGGTGTTTTTTGCGAAGTGCCTACCTGTAGATTTTGGCCTCTAGCTCAGCCGGCACCTAGGGAAACCTACCAAACCTGTGCATTTCTGAAAACTAGAGACCTAGGGGAATCCAAGGAGGGGTGACTTGCTGGGCTCGGACCAGGTTCTGTTAACCAGAGTCCTTTGAAAACCTCAAAATTTGGCTAAAAAAACACATGTTCCTCACATTTCTGTGGCAGAAAGTTCTAGAAACTGAGAGGAGCCACAAATTTCCTTCCACCCAGGGTTCCCTCAAGTCTCCCGATAAAAATGATACCTCACTTGTGTGGGTAGGCCTAGCGACCGCGACAGGAAACGCCCCAAAGCGCAATGTGGACACGTCCAAAATTTTGGAAGAAAACAGAGGTGTTTTTTGCGAAGTGCCTACCTGTAGATATTGGCCTCTAGCTCAGCCGGCACCTAGGGAAACCTACTAAACCTGTGCATTTATGAAAACTAGAGACCTAGGGGAATCCAAGGAGGGGTGACTTGCGGGGCTCGGACCAGGTTCTGTTACCCAGAATCCTTTGCAAACCTCAAAATTTGGCTAAAAAACACATGTTCCTCACATTTCTGTGGCAGAAAGTTCTGGAATCTGAGAGGAGCCACAAATTTCCTTCCACCCAGCGTTCCCCCAAGTCTCCCGATAAAAATGATACCTCACTTGTGTGGGTAGGGCTAGCGCCCGCGACATGAAACACCCCAAAGCGCAACGTGGACACATCCAAAATTTTGGAAGAAAACAGAGGTGTTTTTTGCGAAGTGCCTACCTGTAGATTTTGGCCTCTAGCTCAGCCGGCACCTAGGGAAACCTACAAAACCTGTGCATTTCTGAAAACTAGAGACCTAGGGGAATCCAAGGAGGGGTGACTTGCGGGGCTCGGACCAGGTTCTGTTACCGAGAGTCCTTTGCAAACCTCAAAATGTGGCTAAAAAACACATGTTCCTCACATTTCTGTGGCAGAAAGTTCTGGAATCTGAGAGGAGCCACAAATTTCCTTCCACCCAGCGTTCCCCCAAGTCTACCGATAAAAATGATACCTCACTTGTGTGGGTATGCCTAGCTCCCGCGACAGGAAACACCCCAAAGCGCAACGTGGACACATCCAAAATTTTGGAAGTAAACAGAGGTGTTTTTTGCGAAGTGCCTACCTGTAGATTTTGGCCTCTAGCTCAGCTGGCATCTAGGGAAACCTACCAAACCTGTGCATTTCTGAAAACTAGAGACCTAGGAGAATCCAAGGAGGGGTGACTTGCGGGTCTCGGACCAGGTTCTGTTACCTAGAGTCCTTTGCAAACCTCAAAATTTGGCTAAAAAAACACATGTTCCTCACATTTCTGTGGCAGAAAGTTCTGGAATCTGAGAGGAGCCACAAATTTCCTTCCACCCAGCGTTCCCCCAAGTCTCCCGATAAAAATGATACCTCACTTGTGTGGGTAGGCCTAGCGCCCGCGACAGGAAACGCCCCAAAGCGCAACGTGGACACATCCAAAATTTATGAAGAAAACAAAGGTGTTTTTTGCGAAGTGCCTACCTGTAGATTTTGGCCTCTAGCTCAGCCGGCACCTAGGAAACCTACCAAACCTGTGCATTTCTGACAACTAGAGACCTAGGGGAATCCAAGGAGGGGTGACTTGCGGGGCTCGGACCAGGTTCTGTTACCCAGAATCCTTTGCAAACCTCAAAATTTGGCTAAAAAAACACATGTTCCTCACATTTCTGTGGCAGAAAGTTCTGGAATCTGAGAGGAGCCACAAATTTCCTTCCACCCAGCGTTCCCCCAAGTCTCCCGATAAAAATGATACCTCACTTGTGTGGGTAGGCCTAGAGCCCGCGACAGGAAACACACCAAAGCGCAACGTGGAGACATCCAAAATTTTGGAAGAAAACAGAGGTGTTTTTTGTGAAGTGCCTACCTGTAGATTTTGGCCTCTAGCTCAGCCGGCACCTATGGAAACCTACCAAACCTGTGCATTTCTGAAAACTAGAGACCTAGGGGAATCCAAGGAGCGGTGACTTGCGGGGCTCGGACTAGGTTCTGTTACCCAGAATCCTTTGCAAACCTCAAAATTTGGCTAAAAAAACACATGTTCCTCACATTTCTGTGGCAGAAAGTTCTGGAATCTGAGAGGAGCCACAAATTTCCTTCCACCCAGCGTTCCCCCAAGTCTCCTGATAAAAATGATACCTCACTTGTGTGGGTAGGCCTAGCGCCCGCGACAGGAAACACCCCAAAGCGCAACGTGGACACATCCAAAATTTTGGAAGAAAACAGAGGTGTTTTTTGCGAAGTGCCTACCTGTAGATGATGGCTTCTAGATCAGCCGGCACCTAGGGAAACCTACCAAACCTGTGCATTTCTGAAAACTAGAGACCTAGGGGAATCCAAGGAGGGGTGACTTGCTGGGCTCGGACCAGGTTCTGTTAACCAGAGTCCTTTGCAAACCTCAAAATTTGGCTAAAAAAACACATGTTCCTCACATTTCTGTGGCAGAAAGTTCTGGAATCTGAGAGGAACCACAAAATTCCTTCCACCCAGCGTTCCCCCAAGTCTCCTGATAAAAATGATACCTCACTTGTGTGGGTAGGCCTAGCGCCCGCAACAGGAAACACCCCAAAGCGCAACGTGGACACATCCAAAATTTTGAAAGAAAACAGAGGTGTTTTTTGCGAAGTGCCTACCTGTAGATTTTGGCCTCTAGCTCAGCCGGCACCTATGGAAACCTACCAAACTTGTGCATTTCTGAAAACTAGAGACCTAGGGGAATCCAATGAGGGGTGACTAGCGGCGCTCGGACCAGGTTCTGTTACCCAGAGTCCTTTGCAAACCTCAAAATTTGGCTAAAAAAACACATGTTCCTCACATTTCTGTCGCAGAAAGTTCTGGAATCTGAGAGGAGCCACACATTTCCTTCCACCCAGCGTTCCCCCAAGTCTCCCGATAAAAATGATACCTCACTTGTGTGGGTAGGCCTAGCGCCCGCGACAGGAAACGCCCCGAAGCGCAACGTGGACACATCCCAAATTTTGGAAGAAAACAGAGGTGTTTTTTGCGAAGTGCCTACCTGTAGATTTTTGCCTCTAGCTCAGCCGGCACCTAGGGAAACCTACCAAACCTGTGCATTTCTGACAACTAGAGACCTAGGGGAATCCAAGGAGGGGTGACTTGTGGGGCTCGGACCAGGTTCTGTTACCCAGAATCCTTTGCAAACCTCAAAATTTGGCTAAAAAAACACATGTTCCTCACATTTCTGTGGCAGAAAGTTCTGGAATCTGAGAGGAGCCACAAATTTCCTTCCACCCAGCGTTCCCCCAAGTCTCCCGATAAAAATGATACCTCACTTGTGTGGGTAGGCCTAGAGCCCGCGACAGGAAACACACCAAAGCGCAACGTGGAGACATCCAAAATTTTGGAAGAAAACAGAGGTGTTTTTTGTGAAGTGCCTACCTGTAGATTTTGGCCTCTAGCTCAGCCGGCACCTATGGAAACCTACCAAACCTGTGCATTTCTGAAAACTAGAGACCTAGGGGAATCCAAGGAGCGGTGACTTGCGGGGCTCGGACTAGGTTCTGTTACCCAGAATCCTTTGCAAACCTCAAAATTTGGCTAAAAAAACACATGTTCCTCACATTTCTGTGGCAGAAAGTTCTGGAATCTGAGAGGAGCCACAAATTTCCTTCCACCCAGCGTTCCCCCAAGTCTCCTGATAAAAATTATACCTCACTTGTGTGGGTAGGCCTAGCGCCCGCGACAGGAAACACCCCAAAGCGCAACGTGGATACATCCAAAATTTTGGAAGAAAACAGAGGTGTTTTTTGCGAAGTGCCTACCTGTAGATGATGGCTTCTAGCTCAGCCGGCACCTAGGGAAACCTACCAAACCTGTGCATTTCTGAAAACTAGAGACCTAGGGGAATCCAAGGAGGGGTGACTTGCTGGGCTCGGACCAGGTTCTGTTAACCAGAGTCCTTTGCAAACCTCAAAATTTGGATAAAAAAACACATGTTCCTCACATTTCTGTGGCAGAAAGTTCTGGAATCTGAGAGGAGCCACAAATTTCCTTCCACCCAGCGTTCCCCCAAGTCTCCTGATAAAAATGATACCTCACTTGTGTGGGTAGGCCTAGCGCCCGCGACAGGAAACACCCCAAAGCGCAACGTGGACACATCCAAAATTTTGAAAGAAAACAGAGGTGTTTTTTGCGAAGTGCCTACCTGTAGATTTTGGCCTCTAGCTCAGCCGGCACCTATGGAAACCTACCAAACTTGTGCATTTCTGAAAACTAGAGACCTAGGGGAATCCAATGAGGGGTGACTAGCGGCGCTCGGACCAGGTTCTGTTACCCAGAGTCCTTTGCAAACCTCAAAATTTGGCTAAAAAAACACATGTTCCTCACATTTCTGTGGCAGAAAGTTCTGGAATCTGAGAGGAGCCACAAATTTCCTTCCACCAAGCGTTCCCCCAAGTCTCCCGATAAAAATGATACCTCACTTGTGTGGGTAGGCCTAGCGCCCGCGACAGGAAACGCCCCAAAGCGCAACGTGGACACATCCCAAATTTTGGAAGAAAACAGAGGTGTTTTTTGCGAAGTGCCTACCTGTAGATTTTTGCCTCTAGCTCAGCCGGCACCTAGGGAAACCTACCAAACCTGTGCATTTCTGAAAACTAGAGACCTAGGGGAATCCAGGGAGGGGTGACTTGCGGGGCTCGGACGAGGTTCTGTTACCCAGAATCCTTTGCAAACCTCAAAATTTGGCTAAAAAAACACATGTTCCTCACATTTCTGTGGCAGAAAGTTCTGGAATCTGAGAGGAGCCACAAATTTCCTTTCCACCCAGCGTTCCCCCAAGTCTACCGATAAAAATGATACCTCACTTGTGTGGGTATGCCTAGCTCCCGTGACAGGAAACACCCCAAAGCGCAACGTGGACACATCCAAAATTTTGGAAGTAAACAGAGGTGTTTTTTGCGAAGTGCCTACCTGTAGATTTTGGCCTCTAGCTCAGCCGGCACCTAGGGAAACCTACCAAACCTGTGCATTTCTGAAAACTAGAGACCTAGGAGAATCCAAGGAGGGGTGACTTGCGGGGCTCGGACCAGGTTCTGTTACCTAGAGTCCTTTGCAAACGTCAAAATTTGGCTAAAAAAACACATGTTCCTCACATTTCTGTGGCAGAAAGTTCTGGAATCTGAGAGGAGCCACAAATTTCCTTCCACCCAGCGTTCCCCCAAGTCTCCCGATAAAAATGATACCTCACTTGTGTGGGTAGGCCTAGCGCCCGCGACAGGAAACACCCCAAAGCGCAACGTGGACACATCCAAAATTTTGGAAGAAAACAGAGGTGTTTTTTGCGAAGTGCCTACCTGTAGATTTTGGCCTCTAGCTCAGCAGGCACCTAGGGAAACCTACCAAAACTGTGCATTTCTGAAAACTAGAGACCTAGGGGAATCCAGGGAGGGGTGACTTGCGGGGCTCGGACCAGGTTCTGTTACCCAGAATCCTTTGCAAACCTCAAAATTTGGCTAAAAAAACACATGTTCCTCACATTTCTGTGGCAGAAAGTTCTGGAATCTGAGAGGAGCCACAAATTTCCTTCCACCCAGCGTTCCCCCAAGTCTACCGATAAAAATTATACCTCACTTGTGTGGGTATGCCTAGCTCCCGCGACAGGAAACACCCCAAAGCGCAACGTGGACACATCCAAAATTTTTGAAGTAAACAGAGGTGTTTTTTGCGAAGTGCCTACCTGTAGATTTTGGCCTCTAGCTCAGCCGGCACCTAGGGAAACCTACCAAACCTGTGCATTTCTGAAAACTAGAGAGCTAGGAGAATCCAAGGAGGGGTGACTTGCGGGGCTCGGACCAGGTTCTGTTACCTAGAGTCCTTTGCAAACCTCAAAATTTGGCTAAAAAAACACATGTTCCTCACATTTCTGTGGCAGAAAGTTCTGGAATCTGAGAGGAGCCACAAATTTCCTTCCACCCAGCGTTCCCCCAAGTCTCCCGATAAAAATGATACCTCACTTGTGTGGGTAGGCCTAGCGCCCGCGACAGGAAACGCCCCAAAGTGCAACGTGGACACGTCCAAAATTTATGAAGAAAACAGAGGTGTTTTTTGCGAAGTGCCTACCTGTAGATTTTGGCCTCTAGCTCAGCCGGCACCTAGGCAAACCTACCAAACCTGTGCATTTCTGACAACTAGAGACCTAGGGGAATCCAAGGAGGGGTGACTTGCTGGGCTCGGACCAGGTTCTGTTAACCAGAGTCCTTTGCAAACCTCAAAATTTGGCTAAAAAAACACATGTTCCTCACATTTCTGTGGCAGAAAGTTCTGGAATCTGAGAGGAGCCACAAATTTCCTTCCACCCAGCGTTCCCCCAAGTCTCCCGATAAAAATGATACCTCACTTGTGTGGGTAGGCCTAGAGCCCGCGACAGGAAACACACCAAAGCGCAACGTGGACACATCCAAAATTTTGGAAGAAAACAGAGGTGTTTTTTGCGAAGTGCCTACCTGTAGATTTTGGCCTCTAGCTCAGCCGGCACCTATGGAAACCTACCAAACCTGTGCATTTCTGAAAACTAGAGACGTAGGGGAATCCAAGGAGGGGTGACTTGCGGGGCTCGGACCAGGTTCTGTTACCCAGAATCCTTTGCAAACCTCAAAATTTGGCTAGAAAAACACATGTTCCTCACATTTCTGTGGCAGAAAGTTCTGGAATCTGAGAGGAGCCACAAATTTCCTTCCACCCAGCGTTCCCCCAAGTCTCCTGATAAAAATGATACCTCACTTGTGTGGGTAGGCCTAGCGCCTGCGACAGGAAACACCCCAAAGCGCAACGTGGACACATCCAAAATTTTGGAAGAAAACAGAGGTGTTTTTTGCGAAGTGCCTACCTGTAGATTTTGGCCTCTAGCTCAGCCGGCACCTAGGGAAACCTACCAAACCTGTGCATTTCTGGAAACTAGAGACCTAGGGGAATCCAAGGAGGGGTGTCTTGCGGGGCTCGGACCAGGTTCTGTTACCGAGAGTCCTTTGCAAACCTCAAAATTTGGATAAAAAAACACATGTTCCTCACATTTCTGTGGCAGAAAGTTCTGGAATCTGAGAGGAGCCACAAATTTCCTTCCACCCAGCGTTCCCCCAAGTCTCCCGATAAAAATGATACCTCACTTGTGTGGGTAGGACTAGTGCCCGCGACAGGAAACGCCCCAAAGCGCAACGTGGACACGTCCAAAATTTTTGAAGAAAACAGAGGTGTTTTTTGCGAAGTGCCTACCTGTAGATTTTGGCCTCTAGCTCAGCCGGCACCTAGGGAAACCTACCAAACCTGTGCATTTCTGAAAACTAGAGACCTAGGGGAATCCAATGAGGGGTGACTAGCGGGGCTCGGACCAGGTTGTGTTACCCAGAGTCCTTTGCAAACCTCAAAATTTGGCTAAAAAAACACATGTTCCTCACATTTCTGTGGCAGAAAGTTCTGGAATCTGAGAGGAGCCACAAATTTCCTTCCACCCAGCGTTCCCCCAAGTCTCCCGATAAAAATGATACCTCACTTGTGTGGGTAGGCCTAGCGCCCGCGACAGGAAACGCCCCAAAGCGCAACGTGGACACATCCAAAATTTTGGAAGAAAACAGAGGTGTTTTTTGCGAAGTGCCTACCAGTAGATTTTGGCCTCTAGCTCAGCCGGCACCTAGGGAAACCTACCAAACCTGTGCATTTCTGAAAACTAGAGACGTAGGGGAATCCAAGGAGGTGTGACTTGCGGGGCTCGGACCAGGTTCTGTTACCCAGAATCCTTTGCAAACCTCAAAATTTGGCTAGAAAAACACATGTTCCTCACATTTCTGTGGCAGAAAGTTCTGGAATCTGAGAGGAGCCACAAATTTCCTTCCACCCAGCGTTCCCCCAAGTCTCCTGATAAAAATGATACCTCACTTGTGTGGGTAGGCCTAGCGCCCGCGACAGGAAACACCCCAAAGCGCAACGTGGACACATCCAAAATTTTGGAAGAAAACAGAGGTGTTTTTTGCGAAGTGCCTACCTGTAGATTTTGGCCTCTAGCTCAGCCGGCACCTAGGGAAACCTACCAAACCTGTGCATTTCTGGAAACTAGAGACCTAGGGGAATCCAAGGAGGGGTGTCTTGCGGGGCTCGGACCAGGTTCTGTTACCGAGAGTCCTTTGCAAACCTCAAAATTTGGATAAAAAAACACATGTTCCTCACATTTCTGTGGCAGAAAGTTCTGGAATCTGAGAGGAGCCACAAATTTCCTTCCACCCAGCGTTCCCACAAGTCTCCCGATAAAAATGATACCTCACTTGTGTGGGTAGGACTAGCGCCCGCGACAGGAAACGCCACAAAGCGCAACGTGGACACGTCCAAAATTTTTGAAGAAAACAGAGGTGTTTTTTGCGAAGTGCCTACCTGTAGATTTTGGCCTCTAGCTCAGCCGGCACCTAGGGAAACCTACCAAACCTGTGCATTTCTGAAAACTAGAGACCTAGGGGAATCCAATGAGGGGTGACTAGCGGGGCTCGGACCAGGTTGTGTTACCCAGAGTCCTTTGCAAACCTCAAAATTTGGCTAAAAAAACACATGTTCCACACATTTCTGTGGCAGAAAGTTCTGGAATCTGAGAGGAGCCACAAATTTCCTTCCACCCAGCGTTCCCCCAAGTCTCCCGATAAAAATGATACCTCACTTGTGTGGGTAGGCCTAGCGCCCGCGACAGGAAACGCCCCAAAGCGCAACGTGGACACATCCAAAATTTTGGAAGAAAACAGAGGTGTTTTTTGCGAAGTGCCTACCTGTAGATTTTGGCCTCTAGATCAGCCGGCACCTAGGGAAACCTACCAAACCTGTGCATTTCTGAAAACTAGAGACCTAGGGGAATCCAGGGAGGGGTGACTTGCGGGGCTCGGACCAGGTTCTGTTACCCAGAATCCTTTGCAAACCTCAAAATTTGGCTAAAAAAACACATGTTCCTCACATTTCTGTGGCAGAAAGTTCTGGAATCTGAGAGGAGCCACAAATTTCCTTCCACCCAGCGTTCCCCCAAGTCTACCGATAAAAATGATACCTCACTTGTGTGGGTATGCCTAGCTCCCGCGACAGGAAACACCCCAAAGCGCAACGTGGACACATCCAAAATTTTGGAAGTAAACAGAGGTGTTTTTTGTGAAGTGCCTACCTGTAGATTTTGGCCTCTAGCTCAGCCGGCACCTAGGGAAACCTACCAAACCTGTGCATTTCTGACAACTAGAGACGTAGGGGAATCCAAGGAGGGGTGACTTGCGGGGCTCGGACCATTTTCTGTTACCCAGAATCCTTTGCAAACCTCAAAATTTGGCTAAAAAAACACATGTTCCTCACATTTCTGTAGCAGAAAGTTCTGGAATCTAAGAGGAGCCACAAATTTCCTTCCACGCAGCGTTCCCCCAAGTCTCCCGATAAAAATGATACCTCACTTGTGTGGGTAGGCCTAGAGCCCGCGACAGGAAACACACCAAAGCGCAACGTGGACACATCCAAAATTTTGGAAGAAAACAGAGGTGTTTTTTGCGAAGTGCCTACCTGTAGATTTTGGCCTCTAGCTCAGCCGGCACCTAGGGAAACCTACCAAACCTGTGCATTTCTGAAAACTAGAGACCTAGGGGAATCCAAGGAGGGGTGACTTGCTGGGCTCGGACCAGGTTCTGTTAACCAGAGTCCTTTGAAAACCTCAAAATTTGGCTAAAAAAACACATGTTCCTCACATTTCTGTGGCAGAAAGTTCTAGAAACTGAGAGGAGCCACAAATTTCCTTCCACCCAGGGTTCCCCCAAGTCTCCCGATAAAAATGATACCTCACTTGTGTGGGTAGGCCTAGCGATCGCGACAGGAAACGCCCCAAAGCGCAATGTGGACACGTCCAAAATTTTGGAAGAAAACAGAGGTGTTTTTTGCGAAGTGCCTACCTGTAGATATTGGCCTCTAGCTCAGCCGGCACCTAGGGAAACCTACTAAACCTGTGCATTTATGAAAACTAGAGACCTAGGGGAATCCAAGGAGGGGTGACTTGCGGGGCTCGGACCAGGTTCTGTTACCCAGAATCCTTTGCAAACCTCAAAATGTGGCTAAAAAACACATGTTCCTCACATTTCTGTGGCAGAAAGTTCTGGAATCTGAGAGGAGCCACAAATTTCCTTCCACCCAGCGTTCCCCCAAGTCTCCCGATAAAAATGATACCTCACTTGTGTGGGTAGGGCTAGCGCCCGCGACATGAAACACCCCAAAGCGCAACGTGGACACATCCAAAATTTTGGAAGAAAACAGAGGTGTTTTTTGCGAAGTGCCTACCTGTAGATTTTGGCCTCTAGCTCAGCCGGCACCTAGGGAAACCTACCAAACCTGTGCATTTCTGAAAACTAGAGACCTAGGGGAATCCAAGGAGGGGTGACTTGCGGGGCTCGGACCAGGTTCTGTTACCGAGAGTCCTTTGCAAACCTCAAAATGTGGCTAAAAAACACATGTTCCTCACATTTCTGTGGCAGAAAGTTCTGGAATCTGAGAGGAGCCACAAATTTCCTTCCACCCAGCGTTCCCCCAAGTCTACCGATAAAAATGATACCTCACTTGTGTGGGTATGCCTAGCTCCCGCAACAGGAAACACCCCAAAGCGCAACGTGGACACATCCAAAATTTTGGAAGTAAACAGAGGTGTTTTTTGCGAAGTGCCTACCTGTAGATTTTGGCCTCTAGCTCAGCTGGCATCTAGGGAAACCTACCAAACCTGTGCATTTCTGAAAACTAGAGACCTAGGAGAATCCAAGGAGGGGTGACTTGCGGGTCTCGGACCAGGTTCTGTTACCTAGAGTCCTTTGCAAACCTCAAAATTTGGCTAAAAAAACACATGTTCCTCACATTTCTGTGGCAGAAAGTTCTGGAATCTGAGAGGAGCCACAAATTTCCTTCCACCCAGCGTTCCCCCAAGTCTCCCGATAAAAATGATACCTCACTTGTGTGGGTAGGCCTAGCGCCCGCGACAGGAAACGCCCCAAAGCGCAACGTGGACACATCCAAAATTTATGAAGAAAACAAAGGTGTTTTTTGCGAAGTGCCTACCTGTAGATTTTGGCCTCTAGCTCAGCCGGCACCTAGGAAACCTACCAAACCTGTGCATTTCTGACAACTAGAGACCTAGGGGAATCCAAGGAGGGGTGACTTGCGGGGCTCGGACCAGGTTCTGTTACCCAGAATCCTTTGCAAACCTCAAAATTTGGCTAAAAAAACACATGTTCCTCACATTTCTGTGGCAGAAAGTTCTGGAATCTGAGAGGAGCCACAAATTTCCTTCCACCCAGCGTTCCCCCAAGTCTCCCGATAAAAATGATACCTCACTTGTGTGGGTAGGCCTAGAGCCCGCGACAGGAAACACACCAAAGCGCAACGTGGAGACATCCAAAATTTTGGAAGAAAACAGAGGTGTTTTTTGTGAAGTGCCTACCTGTAGATTTTGGCCTCTAGCTCAGCCGGCACCTATGGAAACCTACCAAACCTGTGCATTTCTGAAAACTAGAGACCTAGGGGAATCCAAGGAGCGGTGACTTGCGGGGCTCGGACTAGGTTCTGTTACCCAGAATCCTTTGCAAACCTCAAAATTTGGCTAAAAAAACACATGTTCCTCACATTTCTGTGGCAGAAAGTTCTGGAATCTGAGAGGAGCCACAAATTTCCTTCCACCCAGCGTTCCCCCAAGTCTCCTGATAAAAATGATACCTCACTTGTGTGGGTAGGCCTAGCGCCCGCGACAGGAAACACCCCAAAGCGCAACGTGGACACATCCAAAATTTTGGAAGAAAACAGAGGTGTTTTTTGCGAAGTGCCTACCTGTAGATGATGGCTTCTAGATCAGCCGGCACCTAGGGAAACCTACCAAACCTGTGCATTTCTGAAAACTAGAGACCTAGGGGAATCCAAGGAGGGGTGACTTGCTGGGCTCGGACCAGGTTCTGTTAACCAGAGTCCTTTGCAAACCTCAAAATTTGGCTAAAAAAACACATGTTCCTCACATTTCTGTGGCAGAAAGTTCTGGAATCTGAGAGGAGCCACAAAATTCCTTCCACCCAGCATTCCCCCAAGTCTCCTGATAAAAATGATACCTCACTTGTGTGGGTAGGCCTAGCGCCCGCGACAGGAAACACCCCAAAGCGCAACGTGGACACATCCAAAATTTTGAAAGAAAACAGAGGTGTTTTTTGCGAAGTGCCTACCTGTAGATTTTGGCCTCTAGCTCAGCCGGCACCTATGGAAACCTACCAAACTTGTGCATTTCTGAAAACTAGAGACCTAGGGGAATCCAATGAGGGGTGACTAGCGGCGCTCGGACCAGGTTCTGTTACCCAGAGTCCTTTGCAAACCTCAAAATTTGGCTAAAAAAACACATGTTCCTCACATTTCTGTCGCAGAAAGTTCTGGAATCTGAGAGGAGCCACAAATTTCCTTCCACCCAGCGTTCCCCCAAGTCTCCCGATAAAAATGATACCTCACTTGTGTGGGTAGGCCTAGCGCCCGCGACAGGAAACGCCCCGAAGCGCAACGTGGACACATCCCAAATTTTGGAAGAAAACAGAGGTGTTTTTTGCGAAGTGCCTACCTGTAGATTTTTGCCTCTAGCTCAGCCGGCACCTAGGGAAACCTACCAAACCTGTGCATCTCTGACAACTAGAGACCTAGGGGAATCCAAGGAGGGGTGACTTGTGGGGCTCGGACCAGGTTCTGTTACCCAGAATCCTTTGCAAACCTCAAAATTTGGCTAAAAAAACACATGTTCCTCACATTTCTGTGGCAGAAAATTCTGGAATCTGAGAGGAGCCACAAATTTCCTTCCACCCAGCGTTCCCCCAAGTCTCCCGATAAAAATGATACCTCACTTGTGTGGGTAGGCCTAGAGCCCGCGACAGGAAACACACCAAAGCGCAACGTGGAGACATCCAAAATTTTGGAAGAAAACAGAGGTGTTTTTTGTGAAGTGCCTACCTGTAGATTTTGGCCTCTAGCTCAGCCGGCACCTATGGAAACCTACCAAACCTGTGCATTTCTGAAAACTAGAGACCTAGGGGAATCCAAGGAGCGGTGACTTGCGGGGCTCGGACTAGGTTCTGTTACCCAGAATCCTTTGCAAACCTCAAAATTTGGCTAAAAAAACACATGTTCCTCACATTTCTGTGGCAGAAAGTTCTGGAATCTGAGAGGAGCCACAAATTTCCTTCCACCCAGCGTTCCCCCAAGTCTCCTGATAAAAATTATACCTCACTTGTGTGGGTAGGCCTAGCGCCCGCGACAGGAAACACCCCAAAGCGCAACGTGGACACATCCAAAATTTTGGAAGAAAACAGAGGTGTTTTTTGCGAAGTGCCTACCTGTAGATGATGGCTTCTAGCTCAGCCGGCACCTAGGGAAACCTACCAAACCTGTGCATTTCTGAAAACTAGAGACCTAGGGGAATCCAAGGAGGGGTGACTTGCTGGGCTCGGACCAGGTTCTGTTAACCAGAGTCCTTTGCAAACCTCAAAATTTGGCTAAAAAAAACACATGTTCCTCACATTTCTGTGGCAGAAAGTTCTGGAATCTGAGAGGAGCCACAAATTTCCTTCCTCCCAGCGTTCCCCCAAGTCTCCTGATAAAAATGATACCTCACTTGTGTGGGTAGGCCTAGCGCCCGCGACAGGAAACACCCCAAAGCGCAACGTGGACACATCCAAAATTTTGAAAGAAAACAGAGGTGTTTTTTGCGAAGTGCCTACCTGTAGATTTTGGCCTCTAGCTCAGCCGGCACCTATGGAAACCTACCAAACTTGTGCATTTCTGAAAACTAGAGACCTAGGGGAATCCAATGAGGGGTGACTAGCGGCGCTCGGACCAGGTTCTGTTACCCAGAGTCCTTTGCAAACCTCAAAATTTGGCTAAAAAAACACATGTTCCTCACATTTCTGTGGCAGAAAGTTCTGGAATCTGAGAGGAGCCACAAATTTCCTTCCACCCAGCGTTCCCCCAAGTCTCCCGATAAAAATGATACCTCACTTGTGTGGGTAGGCCTAGCGCCCGCGACAGGAAACGCCCCAAAGCGCAACGTGGACACGTCCCAAATTTTGGAAGAAAACAGAGGTGTTTTTTGCGAAGTGCCTACCTGTAGATTTTTGCCTCTAGCTCAGCCGGCACCTAGGGAAACCTACCAAACCTGTGCATTTCTGAAAACTAGAGACCTAGGGGAATCCAGGGAGGGGTGACTTGCGGGGCTCGGATGAGGTTCTGTTACCCAGAATCCTTTGCAAACCTCAAAATTTGGCTAAAAAAACACATGTTCCTCACATTTCTGTGGCAGAAAGTTCTGGAATCTGAGAGGAGCCACAAATTTCCTTTCCACCCAGCGTTCCCCCAAGTCTACCGATAAAAATGATACCTCACTTGTGTGGGTATGCCTAGCTCCCGTGACAGGAAACACCCCAAAGCGCAACGTGGACACATCCAAAATTTTGGAAGTAAACAGAGGTGTTTTTTGCGAAGTGCCTACCTGTAGATTTTGGCCTCTAGCTCAGCTGGCACCTAGGGAAACCTACCAAACCTGTGCATTTCTGAAAACTAGAGACCTAGGAGAATCCAAGGAGGGGTGACTTGCGGGGCTCGGACCAGGTTCTGTTACCTAGAGTCCTTTGCAAACGTCAAAATTTGGCTAAAAAAACACATGTTCCTCACATTTCTGTGGCAGAAAGTTCTGGAATCTGAGAGGAGCCACAAATTTCCTTCCACCCAGCGTTCCCCCAAGTCTCCCGATAAAAATGATACCTCACTTGTGTGGGTAGGCCTAGCGCCCGCGACAGGAAACACCCCAAAGCGCAACGTGGACACATCCAAAATTTTGGAAGAAAACAGAGGTGTTTTTTGCGAAGTGCCTACCTGTAGATTTTGGCCTCTAGCTCAGCAGGCACCTAGGGAAACCTACCAAAACTGTGCATTACTGAAAACTAGAGACCTAGGGGAATCCAGGGAGGGGTGACTTGCGGGGCTCGGACCAGGTTCTGTTACCCAGAATCCTTTGCAAACCTCAAAATTTGGCTAAAAAAACACATGTTCCTCACATTTCTGTGGCAGAAAGTTCTGGAATCTGAGAGGAGCCACAAATTTCCTTCCACCCAGCGTTCCCCCAAGTCTACCGATAAAAATGATACCTCACTTGTGTGGGTATGCCTAGCTCCCGCGACAGGAAACACCCCAAAGCGCAACGTGGACACATCCAAAATTTTTGAAGTAAACAGAGGTGTTTTTTGCGAAGTGCCTACCTGTAGATTTTGGCCTCTAGCTCAGCCGGCACCTAGGGAAACCTACCAAACCTGTGCATTTCTGAAAACTAGAGAGCTAGGAGAATCCAAGGAGGGGTGACTTGCGGGGCTCGGACCAGGTTCTGTTACCTAGAGTCCTTTGCAAACCTCAAAATTTGGCTAAAAAAACACATGTTCCTCACATTTCTGTGGCAGAAAGTTCTGGAATCTGAGAGGAGCCACAAATTTCCTTCCACCCAGCGTTCCCCCAAGTCTCCCGATAAAAATGATACCTCACTTGTGTGGGTAGGCCTAGCGCCCGCGACAGGAAACGCCCCAAAGTGCAACGTGGACACGTCCAAAATTTATGAAGAAAACAGAGGTGTTTTTTGCGAAGTGCCTACCTGTAGATTTTGGCCTCTAGCTCAGCCGGCACCTAGGCAAACCTACCAAACCTGTGCATTTCTGGAAACTAGAGACCTAGGGGAATCCAAGGAGGGGTGTCTTGCGGGGCTCGGACCAGGTTCTGTTACCGAGAGTCCTTTGCAAACCTCAAAATTTGGATAAAAAAACACATGTTCCTCACATTTCTGTGGCAGAAAGTTCTGGAATCTGAGAGGAGCCACAAATTTCCTTCCACCCAGCGTTCCCCCAAGTCTCCCGATAAAAATGATACCTCACTTGTGTGGGTAGGACTAGCGCCCGCGACAGGAAACGCCACAAAGCGCAACGTGGACACGTCCAAAATTTTTGAAGAAAACAGAGGTGTTTTTTGCGAAGTGCCTACCTGTAGATTTTGGCCTCTAGCTCAGCCGGCACCTAGGGAAACCTACCAAACCTGTGCATTTCTGAAAACTAGAGACCTAGGGGAATCCAATGAGGGGTGACTAGCGGGGCTCGGACCAGGTTGTGTTACCCAGAGTCCTTTGCAAACCTCAAAATTAGGCTAAAAAAACACATGTTCCTCACATTTCTGTGGCAGAAAGTTCTGGAATCTGAGAGGAGCCACAAATTTCCTTCCACCCAGCGTTCCCCCAAGTCTCCCGATAAAAATGATACCTCACTTGTGTGGGTAGGCCTAGCGCCCGCGACAGGAAACGCCCCAAAGCGCAACGTGGACACATCCAAAATTTTTGAAGAAAACAGAGGTGTTTTTTGCGAAGTGCCTACCTGTAGATTTTGGCCTCTAGATCAGCCGGCACCTAGGGAAACCTACCAAACCTGTGCATTTCTGAAAACTAGAGACCTAGGGGAATCCAGGGAGGGGTGACTTGCGGGGCTCGGACCAGGTTCTGTTACCCAGAATCCTTTGCAAACCTCAAAATTTGGCTAAAAAAACACATGTTCCTCACATTTCTGTGGCAGAAAGTTCTGGAATCTGAGAGGAGCCACAAATTTCCTTCCACCCAGCGTTCCCCCAAGTCTACCGATAAAAATGATACCTCACTTGTGTGGGTATGCCTAGCTCCCGCAACAGGAAACACCCCAAAGCGCAACGTGGACACATCCAAAATTTTGGAAGTAAACAGAGGTGTTTTTTGTGAAGTGCCTACCTGTAGATTTTGGCCTCTAGCTCAGCCGGCACCTAGGGAAACCTACCAAACCTGTGCATTTCTGACAACTAGAGACGTAGGGGAATCCAAGGAGGGGTGACTTGCGGGGCTCGGACCAGGTTCTGTTACCCAGAATCCTTTGCAAACCTCAAAATTTGGCTAAAAAAACACATGTTCCTCACATTTCTGTAGCAGAAAGTTCTGGAATCTAAGAGGAGCCACAAATTTCCTTCCACGCAGCGTTCCCCCAAGTCTCCCGATAAAAATGATACCTCACTTGTGTGGGTAGGCCTAGAGCCCGCGACAGGAAACACACCAAAGCGCAACGTGGACACATCCAAAATTTTGGAAGAAAACAGAGGTGTTTTTTGCGGAGTGCCTACCTGTAGATTTTGGCCTCTAGCTCAGCCGGCACCTAGGGAAACCTACCAAACCTGTGCATTTCTGAAAACTAGAGACCTAGGGGAATCCAAGGAGGGGTGACTTGCTGGGCTCGGACCAGGTTCTGTTAACCAGAGTCCTTTGCAAACCTCAAAATTTGGCTAAAAAAACACATGTTCCTCACATTTCTGTGGCAGAAAGTTCTAGAAACTGAGAGGAGCCACAAATTTCCTTCCACCCAGGGTTCCCCCAAGTCTCCCGATAAAAATGATACCTCACTTGTGTGGGTAGGCCTAGCGACCGCGACAGGAAACGCCCCAAAGCGCAATGTGGACACGTCCAAAATTTTGGAAGAAAACAGAGGTGTTTTTTGCGAAGTGCCTACCTGTAGATATTGGCCTCTAGCTCAGCCAGCACCTAGGGAAACCTACTAAACCTGTGCATTTATGAAAACTAGAGACCTAGGGGAATCCAAGGAGGGGTGACTTGCGGGGCTCGGACCAGGTTCTGTTACCCAGAATCCTTTGCAAACCTCAACATTTGGCTAAAAAACACATGTTCCTCACATTTCTGTGGCAGAAAGTTCTGGAATCTGAGAGGAGCCACAAATTTCCTTCCACCCAGCGTTCCCCCAAGTCTCCCGATAAAAATGATACCTCACTTGTGTGGGTAGGGCTAGCGCCCGCGACATGAAACACCCCAAAGCGCAACGTGGACACATCCAAAATTTTGGAAGAAAACAGAGGTGTTTTTTGCGAAGTGCCTACCTGTAGATTTTGGCCTCTAGCTCAGCCGGCACCTAGGGAAACCTACCAAACCTGTGCATTTCTGAAAACTAGAGACCTAGGGGAATCCAAGGAGGGGTGACTTGCGGGGCTCGGACCAGGTTCTGTTACCGAGAGTCCTTTGCAAACCTCAAAATGTGGCTAAAAAACACATGTTCCTCACATTTCTGTGGCAGAAAGTTCTGGAATCTGAGAGGAGCCACAAATTTCCTTCCACCCAGCGTTCCCCCAAGTCTACCGATAAAAATGATACCTCACTTGTGTGGGTATGCCTAGCTCCCGCGACAGGAAACACCCCAAAGCGCAACGTGGACACATCCAAAATTTTGGAAGTAAACAGAGGTGTTTTTTGCGAAGTGCCTACCTGTAGATTTTGGCCTCTAGCTCAGCTGGCATCTAGGGAAACCTACCAAACCTGTGCATTTCTGAAAACTAGAGACCTAGGAGAATCCAAGGAGGGGTGACTTGCGGGTCTCGGACCAGGTTCTGTTACCTAGAGTCCTTTGCAAACCTCAATATTTGGCTAAAAAAACACATGTTCCTCACATTTCTGTGGCAGAAAGTTCTGGAATCTGAGAGGAGCCACAAATTTCCTTCCACCCAGCGTTCCCCCAAGTCTCCCGATAAAAATGATACCTCACTTGTGTGGGTAGGCCTAGCGCCCGCGACAGGAAACGCCCCAAAGCGCAACGTGGACACATCCAAAATTTATGAAGAAAACAAAGGTGTTTTTTGCGAAGTGCCTACCTGTAGATTTTGGCCTCTAGCTCAGCCGGCACCTAGGAAACCTACCAAACCTGTGCATTTCTGACAACTAGAGACCTAGGGGAATCCAAGGAGGGGTGACTTGCGGGGCTCGGACCAGGTTCTGTTACCCAGAATCCTTTGCAAACCTCAAAATTTGGCTAAAAAAACACATGTTCCTCACATTTCTGTGGCAGAAAGTTCTGGAATCTGAGAGGAGCCACAAATTTCCTTCCACCCAGCGTTCCCCCAAGTCTCCCGATAAAAATGATACCTCACTTGTGTGGGTAGGCCTAGAGCCCGCGACAGGAAACACACCAAAGCGCAACGTGGAGACATCCAAAATTTTGGAAGAAAACAGAGGTGTTTTTTGTGAAGTGCCTACCTGTAGATTTTGGCCTCTAGCTCAGCCGGCACCTATGGAAACCTACCAAACCTGTGCATTTCTGAAAACTAGAGACCTAGGGGAATCCAAGGAGCGGTGACTTGCGGGGCTCGGACTAGGTTCTGTTACCCAGAATCCTTTGCAAACCTCAAAATTTGGCTAAAAAAACACATGTTCCTCACATTTCTGTGGCAGAAAATTCTGGAATCTGAGAGGAGCCACAAATTTCCTTCCACCCAGCGTTCCCCCAAGTCTCCTGATAAAAATGATACCTCACTTGTGTGGGTAGGCCTAGCGCCCGCGACAGGAAACACCCCAAAGCGCAACGTGGACACATCCAAAATTTTGGAAGAAAACAGAGGTGTTTTTTGCGAAGTGCCTACCTGTAGATGATGGCTTCTAGATCAGCCGGCACCTAGGGAAACCTACCAAACCTGTGCATTTCTGAAAACTAGAGACCTAGGGGAATCCAAGGAGGGGTGACTTGCGGGGCTCGGACCAGGTTCTGTTACCTAGAGTCCTTTGCAAACCTCAAAATTTGGCTAAAAAAACACATGTTCCTCACATTTCTGTGGCAGAAAGTTCTGGAATCTGAGAGGAGCCACAAATTTCCTTCCACCCAGCGTTCCCCCAAGTCTCCCGATAAAAATGATACCTCACTTGTGTGGGTAGGCCTAGCGCCCGCGACAGGAAACGCCCCAAAGCGAAACGTGGACACATCCAAAATTTTGGAAGAAAACAGAGGTGTTTTTTGCGAAGTGCCTACCTGTAGATTTTGGCCTCTAGCTCAGCCGGCACCTAGGGAAACCTACCAAACCTGTGCATTTCTGAAAACTAGAGACCTAGGGGAATCCAGGGAGGGGTGACTTGCGGGGCTCGGACCAGGTTCTGTTACCGAGAGTCCTTTGCAAACCTCAAAATGTGGCTAAAAAACACATGTTCCTCACATTTCTGTGGCAGAAAGTTCTGGAATCTGAGAGGAGCCACAAATTTCCTTCCACCCAGCGTTCCCCCAAGTCTACCGATAAAAATGATACCTCACTTGTGTGGGTATGCCTAGCTCCCGCAACAGGAAACACCCCAAAGCGCAACGTGGACACATCCAAAATTTTGGAAGTAAACAGAGGTGTTTTTTGCGAAGTGCCTACCTGTAGATTTTGGCCTCTAGCTCAGCTGGCATCTAGGGAAACCTACCAAACCTGTGCATTTCTGAAAACTAGAGACCTAGGAGAATCCAAGGAGGGGTGACTTGCGGGTCTCGGACCAGGTTCTGTTACCTAGAGTCCTTTGCAAACCTCAAAATTTGGCTAAAAAAACACATGTTCCTCACATTTCTGTGGCAGAAAGTTCTGGAATCTGAGAGGAGCCACAAATTTCCTTCCACCCAGCGTTCCCCCAAGTCTCCCGATAAAAATGATACCTCACTTGTGTGGGTAGGCCTAGCGCCCGCGACAGGAAACGCCCCAAAGCGCAACGTGGACACATCCAAAATTTATGAAGAAAACAAAGGTGTTTTTTGCGAAGTGCCTACCTGTAGATTTTGGCCTCTAGCTCAGCCGGCACCTAGGAAACCTACCAAACCTGTGCATTTCTGACAACTAGAGACCTAGGGGAATCCAAGGAGGGGTGACTTGCGGGGCTCGGACCAGGTTCTGTTACCCAGAATCCTTTGCAAACCTCAAAATTTGGCTAAAAAAACACATGTTCCTCACATTTCTGTGGCAGAAAGTTCTGGAATCTGAGAGGAGCCACAAATTTCCTTCCACCCAGCGTTCCCCCAAGTCTCCCGATAAAAATGATACCTCACTTGTGTGGGTAGGCCTAGAGCCCGCGACAGGAAACACACCAAAGCGCAACGTGGAGACATCCAAAATTTTGGAAGAAAACAGAGGTGTTTTTTGTGAAGTGCCTACCTGTAGATTTTGGCCTCTAGCTCAGCCGGCACCTATGGAAACCTACCAAACCTGTGCATTTCTGAAAACTAGAGACCTAGGGGAATCCAAGGAGCGGTGACTTGCGGGGCTCGGACTAGGTTCTGTTACCCAGAATCCTTTGCAAACCTCAAAATTTGGCTAAAAAAACACATGTTCCTCACATTTCTGTGGCAGAAAGTTCTGGAATCTGAGAGGAGCCACAAATTTCCTTCCACCCAGCGTTCCCCCAAGTCTCCTGATAAAAATGATACCTCACTTGTGTGGGTAGGCCTAGCGCCCGCGACAGGAAACACCCCAAAGCGCAACGTGGACACATCCAAAATTTTGGAAGAAAACAGAGGTGTTTTTTGCGAAGTGCCTACCTGTAGATGATGGCTTCTAGATCAGCCGGCACCTAGGGAAACCTACCAAACCTGTGCATTTCTGAAAACTAGAGACCTAGGGGAATCCAAGGAGGGGTGACTTGCTGGGCTCGGACCAGGTTCTGTTAACCAGAGTCCTTTGCAAACCTCAAAATTTGGCTAAAAAAACACATGTTCCTCACATTTCTGTGGCAGAAAGTTCTGGAATCTGAGAGGAGCCACAAAATTCCTTCCACCCAGCATTCCCCCAAGTCTCCTGATAAAAATGATACCTCACTTGTGTGGGTAGGCCTAGCGCCCGCGACAGGAAACACCCCAAAGCGCAACGTGGACACATCCAAAATTTTGAAAGAAAACAGAGGTGTTTTTTGCGAAGTGCCTACCTGTAGATTTTGGCCTCTAGCTCAGCCGGCACCTATGGAAACCTACCAAACTTGTGCATTTCTGAAAACTAGAGACCTAGGGGAATCCAATGAGGGGTGACTAGCGGCGCTCGGACCAGGTTCTGTTACCCAGAGTCCTTTGCAAACCTCAAAATTTGGCTAAAAAAACACATGTTCCTCACATTTCTGTCGCAGAAAGTTCTGGAATCTGAGAGGAGCCACAAATTTCCTTCCACCCAGCGTTCCCCCAAGTCTCCCGATAAAAATGATACCTCACTTGTGTGGGTAGGCCTAGCGCCCGCGACAGGAAACGCCCCGAAGCGCAACGTGGACACATCCCAAATTTTGGAAGAAAACAGAGGTGTTTTTTGCGAAGTGCCTACCTGTAGATTTTTGCCTCTAGCTCAGCCGGCACCTAGGGAAACCTACCAAACCTGTGCATCTCTGACAACTAGAGACCTAGGGGAATCCAAGGAGGGGTGACTTGTGGGGCTCGGACCAGGTTCTGTTACCCAGAATCCTTTGCAAACCTCAAAATTTGGCTAAAAAAACACATGTTCCTCACATTTCTGTGGCAGAAAATTCTGGAATCTGAGAGGAGCCACAAATTTCCTTCCACCCAGCGTTCCCCCAAGTCTCCCGATAAAAATGATACCTCACTTGTGTGGGTAGGCCTAGAGCCCGCGACAGGAAACACACCAAAGCGCAACGTGGAGACATCCAAAATTTTGGAAGAAAACAGAGGTGTTTTTTGTGAAGTGCCTACCTGTAGATTTTGGCCTCTAGCTCAGCCGGCACCTATGGAAACCTACCAAACCTGTGCATTTCTGAAAACTAGAGACCTAGGGGAATCCAAGGAGCGGTGACTTGCGGGGCTCGGACTAGGTTCTGTTACCCAGAATCCTTTGCAAACCTCAAAATTTGGCTAAAAAAACACATGTTCCTCACATTTCTGTGGCAGAAAGTTCTGGAATCTGAGAGGAGCCACAAATTTCCTTCCACCCAGCGTTCCCCCAAGTCTCCTGATAAAAATTATACCTCACTTGTGTGGGTAGGCCTAGCGCCCGCGACAGGAAACACCCCAAAGCGCAACGTGGACACATCCAAAATTTTGGAAGAAAACAGAGGTGTTTTTTGCGAAGTGCCTACCTGTAGATGATGGCTTCTAGCTCAGCCGGCACCTAGGGAAACCTACCAAACCTGTGCATTTCTGAAAACTAGAGACCTAGGGGAATCCAAGGAGGGGTGACTTGCTGGGCTCGGACCAGGTTCTGTTAACCAGAGTCCTTTGCAAACCTCAAAATTTGGCTAAAAAAACACATGTTCCTCACATTTCTGTGGCAGAAAGTTCTGGAATCTGAGAGGAGCCACAAATTTCCTTCCTCCCAGCGTTCCCCCAAGTCTCCTGATAAAAATGATACCTCACTTGTGTGGGTAGGCCTAGCGCCCGCGACAGGAAACACCCCAAAGCGCAACGTGGACACATCCAAAATTTTGAAAGAAAACAGAGGTGTTTTTTGCGAAGTGCCTACCTGTAGATTTTGGCCTCTAGCTCAGCCGGCACCTATGGAAACCTACCAAACTTGTGCATTTCTGAAAACTAGAGACCTAGGGGAATCCAATGAGGGGTGACTAGCGGCGCTCGGACCAGGTTCTGTTACCCAGAGTCCTTTGCAAACCTCAAAATTTGGCTAAAAAAACACATGTTCCTCACATTTCTGTGGCAGAAAGTTCTGGAATCTGAGAGGAGCCACAAATTTCCTTCCACCCAGCGTTCCCCCAAGTCTCCCGATAAAAATGATACCTCACTTGTGTGGGTAGGCCTAGCGCCCGCGACAGGAAACGCCCCAAAGCGCAACGTGGACACGTCCCAAATTTTGGAAGAAAACAGAGGTGTTTTTTGCGAAGTGCCTACCTGTAGATTTTTGCCTCTAGCTCAGCCGGCACCTAGGGAAACCTACCAAACCTGTGCATTTCTGAAAACTAGAGACCTAGGGGAATCCAGGGAGGGGTGACTTGCGGGGCTCGGATGAGGTTCTGTTACCCAGAATCCTTTGCAAACCTCAAAATTTGGCTAAAAAAACACATGTTCCTCACATTTCTGTGGCAGAAAGTTCTGGAATCTGAGAGGAGCCACAAATTTCCTTTCCACCCAGCGTTCCCCCAAGTCTACCGATAAAAATGATACCTCACTTGTGTGGGTATGCCTAGCTCCCGTGACAGGAAACACCCCAAAGCGCAACGTGGACACATCCAAAATTTTGGAAGTAAACAGAGGTGTTTTTTGCGAAGTGCCTACCTGTAGATTTTGGCCTCTAGCTCAGCCGGCACCTAGGGAAACCTACCAAACCTGTGCATTTCTGAAAACTAGAGACCTAGGAGAATCCAAGGAGGGGTGACTTGCGGGGCTCGGACCAGGTTCTGTTACCTAGAGTCCTTTGCAAACGTCAAAATTTGGCTAAAAAAACACATGTTCCTCACATTTCTGTGGCAGAAAGTTCTGGAATCTGAGAGGAGCCACAAATTTCCTTCCACCCAGCGTTCCCCCAAGTCTCCCGATAAAAATGATACCTCACTTGTGTGGGTAGGCCTAGCGCCCGCGACAGGAAACACCCCAAAGCGCAACGTGGACACATCCAAAATTTTGGAAGAAAACAGAGGTGTTTTTTGCGAAGTGCCTACCTGTAGATTTTGGCCTCTAGCTCAGCAGGCACCTAGGGAAACCTACCAAAACTGTGCATTTCTGAAAACTAGAGACCTAGGGGAATCCAGGGAGGGGTGACTTGCGGGGCTCGGACCAGGTTCTGTTACCCAGAATCCTTTGCAAACCTCAAAATTTGGCTAAAAAAACACATGTTCCTCACATTTCTGTGGCAGAAAGTTCTGGAATCTGAGAGGAGCCACAAATTTCCTTCCACCCAGCGTTCCCCCAAGTCTACCGATAAAAATGATACCTCACTTGTGTGGGTATGCCTAGCTCCCGCGACAGGAAACACCCCAAAGCGCAACGTGGACACATCCAAAATTTTTGAAGTAAACAGAGGTGTTTTTTGCGAAGTGCCTACCTGTAGATTTTGGCCTCTAGCTCAGCCGGCACCTAGGGAAACCTACCAAACCTGTGCATTTCTGAAAACTAGAGAGCTAGGAGAATCCAAGGAGGGGTGACTTGCGGGGCTCGGACCAGGTTCTGTTACCTAGAGTCCTTTGCAAACCTCAAAATTTGGCTAAAAAAACACATGTTCCTCACATTTCTGTGGCAGAAAGTTCTGGAATCTGAGAGGAGCCACAAATTTCCTTCCACCCAGCGTTCCCCCAAGTCTCCCGATAAAAATGATACCTCACTTGTGTGGGTAGGCCTAGCGCCCGCGACAGGAAACGCCCCAAAGTGCAACGTGGACACGTCCAAAATTTATGAAGAAAACAGAGGTGTTTTTTGCGAAGTGCCTACCTGTAGATTTTGGCCTCTAGCTCAGCCGGCACCTAGGCAAACCTACCAAACCTGTGCATTTCTGGAAACTAGAGACCTAGGGGAATCCAAGGAGGGGTGTCTTGCGGGGCTCGGACCAGGTTCTGTTACCGAGAGTCCTTTGCAAACCTCAAAATTTGGATAAAAAAACACATGTTCCTCACATTTCTGTGGCAGAAAGTTCTGGAATCTGAGAGGAGCCACAAATTTCCTTCCACCCAGCGTTCCCCCAAGTCTCCCGATAAAAATGATACCTCACTTGTGTGGGTAGGACTAGCGCCCGCGACAGGAAACGCCACAAAGCGCAACGTGGACACGTCCAAAATTTTTGAAGAAAACAGAGGTGTTTTTTGCGAAGTGCCTACCTGTAGATTTTGGCCTCTAGCTCAGCCGGCACCTAGGGAAACCTACCAAACCTGTGCATTTCTGAAAACTAGAGACCTAGGGGAATCCAATGAGGGGTGACTAGCGGGGCTCGGACCAGGTTGTGTTACCCAGAGTCCTTTGCAAACCTCAAAATTAGGCTAAAAAAACACATGTTCCTCACATTTCTGTGGCAGAAAGTTCTGGAATCTGAGAGGAGCCACAAATTTCCTTCCACCCAGCGTTCCCCCAAGTCTCCCGATAAAAATGATACCTCACTTGTGTGGGTAGGCCTAGCGCCCGCGACAGGAAACGCCCCAAAGCGCAACGTGGACACATCCAAAATTTTTGAAGAAAACAGAGGTGTTTTTTGCGAAGTGCCTACCTGTAGATTTTGGCCTCTAGATCAGCCGGCACCTAGGGAAACCTACCAAACCTGTGCATTTCTGAAAACTAGAGACCTAGGGGAATCCAGGGAGGGGTGACTTGCGGGGCTCGGACCAGGTTCTGTTACCCAGAATCCTTTGCAAACCTCAAAATTTGGCTAAAAAAACACATGTTCCTCACATTTCTGTGGCAGAAAGTTCTGGAATCTGAGAGGAGCCACAAATTTCCTTCCACCCAGCGTTCCCCCAAGTCTACCGATAAAAATGATACCTCACTTGTGTGGGTATGCCTAGCTCCCGCGACAGGAAACACCCCAAAGCGCAACGTGGACACATCCAAAATTTTGGAAGTAAACAGAGGTGTTTTTTGTGAAGTGCCTACCTGTAGATTTTGGCCTCTAGCTCAGCCGGCACCTAGGGAAACCTACCAAACCTGTGCATTTCTGACAACTAGAGACGTAGGGGAATCCAAGGAGGGGTGACTTGCGGGGCTCGGACCAGGTTCTGTTACCCAGAATCCTTTGCAAACCTCAAAATTTGGCTAAAAAAACACATGTTCCTCACATTTCTGTAGCAGAAAGTTCTGGAATCTAAGAGGAGCCACAAATTTCCTTCCACGCAGCGTTCCCCCAAGTCTCCCGATAAAAATGATACCTCACTTGTGTGGGTAGGCCTAGAGCCCGCGACAGGAAACACACCAAAGCGCAACGTGGACACATCCAAAATTTTGGAAGAAAACAGAGGTGTTTTTTGCGGAGTGCCTACCTGTAGATTTTGGCCTCTAGCTCAGCCGGCACCTAGGGAAACCTACCAAACCTGTGCATTTCTGAAAACTAGAGACCTAGGGGAATCCAAGGAGGGGTGACTTGCTGGGCTCGGACCAGGTTCTGTTAACCAGAGTCCTTTGCAAACCTCAAAATTTGGCTAAAAAAACACATGTTCCTCACATTTCTGTGGCAGAAAGTTCTAGAAACTGAGAGGAGCCACAAATTTCCTTCCACCCAGGGTTCCCCCAAGTCTCCCGATAAAAATGATACCTCACTTGTGTGGGTAGGCCTAGCGACCGCGACAGGAAACGCCCCAAAGCGCAATGTGGACACGTCCAAAATTTTGGAAGAAAACAGAGGTGTTTTTTGCGAAGTGCCTACCTGTAGATATTGGCCTCTAGCTCAGCCAGCACCTAGGGAAACCTACTAAACCTGTGCATTTATGAAAACTAGAGACCTAGGGGAATCCAAGGAGGGGTGACTTGCGGGGCTCGGACCAGGTTCTGTTACCCAGAATCCTTTGCAAACCTCAACATTTGGCTAAAAAACACATGTTCCTCACATTTCTGTGGCAGAAAGTTCTGGAATCTGAGAGGAGCCACAAATTTCCTTCCACCCAGCGTTCCCCCAAGTCTCCCGATAAAAATGATACCTCACTTGTGTGGGTAGGGCTAGCGCCCGCGACATGAAACACCCCAAAGCGCAACGTGGACACATCCAAAATTTTGGAAGAAAACAGAGGTGTTTTTTGCGAAGTGCCTACCTGTAGATTTTGGCCTCTAGCTCAGCCGGCACCTAGGGAAACCTACCAAACCTGTGCATTTCTGAAAACTAGAGACCTAGGGGAATCCAAGGAGGGGTGACTTGCGGGGCTCGGACCAGGTTCTGTTACCGAGAGTCCTTTGCAAACCTCAAAATGTGGCTAAAAAACACATGTTCCTCACATTTCTGTGGCAGAAAGTTCTGGAATCTGAGAGGAGCCACAAATTTCCTTCCACCCAGCGTTCCCCCAAGTCTACCGATAAAAATGATACCTCACTTGTGTGGGTATGCCTAGCTCCCGCGACAGGAAACACCCCAAAGCGCAACGTGGACACATCCAAAATTTTGGAAGTAAACAGAGGTGTTTTTTGCGAAGTGCCTACCTGTAGATTTTGGCCTCTAGCTCAGCTGGCATCTAGGGAAACCTACCAAACCTGTGCATTTCTGAAAACTAGAGACCTAGGAGAATCCAAGGAGGGGTGACTTGCGGGTCTCGGACCAGGTTCTGTTACCTAGAGTCCTTTGCAAACCTCAATATTTGGCTAAAAAAACACATGTTCCTCACATTTCTGTGGCAGAAAGTTCTGGAATCTGAGAGGAGCCACAAATTTCCTTCCACCCAGCGTTCCCCCAAGTCTCCCGATAAAAATGATACCTCACTTGTGTGGGTAGGCCTAGCGCCCGCGACAGGAAACGCCCCAAAGCGCAACGTGGACACATCCAAAATTTATGAAGAAAACAAAGGTGTTTTTTGCGAAGTGCCTACCTGTAGATTTTGGCCTCTAGCTCAGCCGGCACCTAGGAAACCTACCAAACCTGTGCATTTCTGACAACTAGAGACCTAGGGGAATCCAAGGAGGGGTGACTTGCGGGGCTCGGACCAGGTTCTGTTACCCAGAATCCTTTGCAAACCTCAAAATTTGGCTAAAAAAACACATGTTCCTCACATTTCTGTGGCAGAAAGTTCTGGAATCTGAGAGGAGCCACAAATTTCCTTCCACCCAGCGTTCCCCCAAGTCTCCCGATAAAAATGATACCTCACTTGTGTGGGTAGGCCTAGAGCCCGCGACAGGAAACACACCAAAGCGCAACGTGGAGACATCCAAAATTTTGGAAGAAAACAGAGGTGTTTTTTGTGAAGTGCCTACCTGTAGATTTTGGCCTCTAGCTCAGCCGGCACCTATGGAAACCTACCAAACCTGTGCATTTCTGAAAACTAGAGACCTAGGGGAATCCAAGGAGCGGTGACTTGCGGGGCTCGGACTAGGTTCTGTTACCCAGAATCCTTTGCAAACCTCAAAATTTGGCTAAAAAAACACATGTTCCTCACATTTCTGTGGCAGAAAATTCTGGAATCTGAGAGGAGCCACAAATTTCCTTCCACCCAGCGTTCCCCCAAGTCTCCTGATAAAAATGATACCTCACTTGTGTGGGTAGGCCTAGCGCCCGCGACAGGAAACACCCCAAAGCGCAACGTGGACACATCCAAAATTTTGGAAGAAAACAGAGGTGTTTTTTGCGAAGTGCCTACCTGTAGATGATGGCTTCTAGATCAGCCGGCACCTAGGGAAACCTACCAAACCTGTGCATTTCTGAAAACTAGAGACCTAGGGGAATCCAAGGAGGGGTGACTTGCGGGGCTCGGACCAGGTTCTGTTACCTAGAGTCCTTTGCAAACCTCAAAATTTGGCTAAAAAAACACATGTTCCTCACATTTCTGTGGCAGAAAGTTCTGGAATCTGAGAGGAGCCACAAATTTCCTTCCACCCAGCGTTCCCCCAAGTCTCCCGATAAAAATGATACCTCACTTGTGTGGGTAGGCCTAGCGCCCGCGACAGGAAACGCCCCAAAGCGAAACGTGGACACATCCAAAATTTTGGAAGAAAACAGAGGTGTTTTTTGCGAAGTGCCTACCTGTAGATTTTGGCCTCTAGCTCAGCCGGCACCTAGGGAAACCTACCAAACCTGTGCATTTCTGAAAACTAGAGACCTAGGGGAATCCAGGGAGGGGTGACTTGCGGGGCTCGGACCAGGTTCTGTTACAGAGAGTCCTTTGCAAACCTCAAAATGTGGCTAAAAAAACACATGTTCCTCACATTTCTGTGGCAGAAAGTTCTGGATTCTGAGAGGAGCCACAAATTTCCTTCCACCCAGCGTTCCCCCAAGTCTACCGATAAAAATGATACCTCACTTGTGTGGGTATGCCTAGCTCCCGCGACAGGAAACACCCCAAAGCGCAACGTGGACACATCCAAAATTTTGGAAGTAAACAGAGGTGTTTTTTGCGAAGTGCCTACCTGTAGATTTTGGCCTCTAGCTCAGCTGGCACCTAGGGAAACCTACCAAACCTGTGCATTTCTGAAAACTAGAGACCTAGGAGAATCCAAGGAGGGGTGACTTGCGGGGCTCGGACCAGGTTCTGTTACCTAGAGTCCTTTGCAAACCTCAAAATTTGGCTAAAAAAACACATGTTCCTCACATTTCTGTGGCAGAAAGTTCTGGAATCTGAGAGGAGCCACAAATTTCCTTCCACCCAGCGTTCCCCCAAGTCTCCCGATAAAAATGATACCTCACTTGTGTGGGTAGGCCTAGCGCCCGCGACAGGAAACGCCCCAAAGCGCAACGTGGACACGTCCAAAATTTATGAAGAAAACAAAGGTGTTTTTTGCGAAGTGCCTACCTGTAGATTTTGGCCTCTAGCTCAGCCGGCACCTAGGAAATCTACCAAACCTCTGCATTTCTGACAACTAGAGACCTAGGGGAATCCAAGGAGGTGTGACTTGCGGGGCTCGGACCAGGTTCTGTTACCCAGAATCCTTTGCAAACCTCAAAATTTGGCTAAAAAAACACATGTTCCTCACATTTCTGTGGCAGAAAGTTCTAGAATCTGAGAGGAGCCACAAATTTCCTTCCACCCAGCGTTCCCCCAAGTCTCCCGATAAAAATGATACCTCACTTGTGTGGGTAGGCCTAGAGCCCGCGACAGGAAACACACCAAAGCGCAACGTGGACACATCCAAAATTTTGGAAGAAAACAGAGGTGTTTTTTGTGAAGTGCCTACCTGTAGATTTTGGCCTCTAGCTCAGCCGGCACCTATGGAAACCTACCAAACCTGTGCATTTCTGAAAACTAGAGACCTAGGGGAATCCAAGGAGCGGTGACTTGCGGGGCTCGGACTAGGTTCTGTTGCCCAGAATCCTTTGCAAACCTCAAAATTTGGCTAAAAAAACACATGTTCCTCACATTTCTGTGGCAGAAAGTTCTGGAATCTGAGAGGAGCCACAAATTTCCTTCCACCCAGCGTTCCCCCAAGTCTCCTGATAAAAATGATACCTCACTTGTGTGGGTAGGCCTAGCGCCCGCGACAGGAAACACCCCAAAGCGCAACGTGGACACATCCAAAATTTTGGAAGAAAACAGAGGTGTTTTTTGCGAAGTGCCTACCTGTAGATGATGGCTTCTAGCTCAGCCGGCACCTAGGGAAACCTACCAAACCTGTGCATTTCTGAAAACTAGAGACCTTGGGGAATCCAAGGAGGGGTGACTTGCGGGGCTCGGACCAGGTTCTGTTACCTAGAGTCCTTTGCAAACCTCAAA
The DNA here is from genome assembly GCF_031143425.1 of Pleurodeles waltl. NCBI lineage: Eukaryota > Metazoa > Chordata > Amphibia > Caudata > Salamandridae > Pleurodeles > Pleurodeles waltl. The sequence continues at coordinate 666,504,235 of NC_090445.1, read as the reverse complement.
ATTTGGCTAAAAAAACACATGTTCCTCACATTTCTGTGGCAGAAAGTTCTGGAATCTGAGAGGAGCCACAAATTTCCTTCCACCCAGCGTTCCCCCAAGTCTCCTGATAAAAATGATACCTCACTTGTGTGGGTAGGCCTAGCGCCCGCGACAGGAAACACCCCAAAGCGCAACGTGGACACATCCAAAATTTTGGAAGTAAACAGAGGTGTTTTTTGCGAAGTGCCTACCTGTAGATTTTGGCCTCTAGCTCAGCTGGCACCTAGGGAAACCTACCAAACCTGTGCATTTCTGAAAACTAGAGACCTAGGAGAATCCAAGGAGGGGTGACTTGCGGGGCTCGGACCAGGTTCTGTTACCTAGAGTCCTTTGCAAACCTCAAAATTTGGCTAAAAAAACACATGTTCCTCACATTTCTGTGGCAGAAAGTTCTGGAATCTGAGAGGAGCCACAAATTTCCTTCCACCCAGCGTTCCCCCAAGTCTCCCGATAAAAATGATACCTCACTTGTGTGGGTAGGCCTAGCGCCCGCGACAGGAAACGCCCCAAAGCGCAACGTGGACACGACCAAAATTTATGAAGAAAACAAAGGTGTTTTTTGCGAAGTGCCTACCTGTAGATTTTGGCATCTAGCTCAGCCGGCACCTAGGAAACCTACCAAACCTCTGCATTTCTGACAACTAGAGACCTAGGGGAATCCAAGGAGGGGTGACTTGCGGGGCTCGGACCAGGTTCTGTTACCCAGAATCCTTTGCAAACCTCAAAATTTGGCTAAAAAAACACATGTTCCTCACATTTCTGTGGCAGAAAGTTCTGGAATCTGAGAGGAGCCACAAATTTCCTTCCACCCAGCGTTCCCCCAAGTCTCCCGATAAAAATGATACCTCACTTGTGTGGGTAGGCCTAGAGCCCGCGACAGGAAACACACCAAAGCGCAACGTGGACACATCCAAAATTTTGGAAGAAAACAGAGGTGTTTTTTGTGAAGTGCCTACCTGTAGATTTTGGCCTCTAGCTCAGCCGGCACCTATGGAAACCTACCAAACCTGTGCATTTCTGAAAACTAGAGACCTAGGGGAATCCAAGGAGCGGTGACTTGCGGGGCTCGGACTAGGTTCTGTTACCCAGAATCCTTTGCAAACCTCAAAATTTCGCTAAAAAAACACATGTTCCTCACATTTCTGTGGCAGAAAGTTCTGGAATCTGAGAGGAGCCACAAATTTCCTTCCACCCAGCGTTCCCCCAAGTCTCCTGATAAAAATGATACCTCACTTGTGTGGGTAGGCCTAGCGCCCGCGACAGGAAACACCCCAAAGCGCAACGTGGACACATCCAAAATTTTGGAAGAAAACAGAGGTGTTTTTTGCGAAGTGCCTACCTGTAGATGATGGCTTCTAGCTCAGCCGGCACCTAGGGAAACCTACCAAACCTGTGCATTTCTGAAAACTAGAGACCTAGGGGAATCCAAGGAGGGGTGACTTGCGGGGCTCGGACCAGGTTCTGTTGCCTAGAGTCCTTTGCAAACCTCAAAATTTGGCTAAAAAAACACATGTTCATCACATTTCTGTGGCAGAAAGTTCTGGAATCTGAGAGGAGCCACAAATTTCCTTCCACCCAGCGTTCCCCCAAGTCTCCCGATAAAAATGATACCTCACTTGTGTGGGTAGGCCTAGCGCCCGCGACAGGAAACGCCCCAAAGCGCAACGTGGACACATCCAAAATTTTGGAAGAAAACAGAGGTGTTTTTTGCGAAGTGCCTACCTGTAGATTTTGGCCTCTAGCTCAGCCGGCACCTAGGGAAACCTACCAAACCTGTGCATTTCTGAAAACTAGAGACCTAGGGGAATCCAGGGAGGGGTGACTTGCGGGGCTCGGACCAGGTTCTGTTACCCAGAATCCTTTGCAAACCTCAAAATTTGGCTAAAAAAACACATGTTCCTCACATTTCTGTGGCAGAAAGTTCTGGAATCTGAGAGGAGCCACAAATTTCCTTCCACCCAGCGTTCCCCCAAGTCTACCGATAAAAATGATACCTCACTTGTGTGGGTATGCCTAGCTCCCGCGACAGGAAACACCCCAAAGCGCAACGTGGACACATCCAAAATTTTGGAAGTAAACAGAGGTGTTTTTTGTGAAGTGCCTACCTGTAGATTTTGGCCTCTAGCTCAGCCGGCACCTAGGGAAACCTACCAAACCTGTGCATTTCTGACAACTAGAGACCTAGGGGAATCCAAGGAGGGGTGACTTGCGGGGCTCGGACCAGGTTCTGTTACCCAGAATCCTTTGCAAACCTCAAAATTTGGCTAAAAAAACACATGTTCCTCACATTTCTGTGGCAGAAAGTTCTGGAATCTAAGAGGAGCCACAAATTTCCTTCCACCCAGCGTTCCCCCAAGTCTCCCGATAAAAATGATACCTCACTTGTGTGGGTAGGCCTAGAGCCCGCGACAGAAAACACACCAAAGCGCAACGTGGACACATCCAAAATTTTGGAAGAAAACAGAGGTTTTTTTTGCGAAGTGCCTACCTGTAGATTTTGGCCTCTAGCTCAGCCGGCACCTATGGAAACCTACCAAACCTGTGCATTTCTGAAAACTAGAGACCTAGGGGAATCCAAGGAGGGGTGACTTGCTGGGCTCGGACCAGGTTCTGTTAACCAGAGTCCTTTGCAAAACTCAAAATTTGGCTAAAAAAACACATGTTCCTCACATTTCTGTGGCAGAAAGTTCTGGAATCTGAGAGGAGCCACAAATTTCCTTCCACCCAGCGTTCCCCCAAGTCTCCCGATAAAAATGATACCTCACTTGTGTGGGTAGGCCTAGCGACCGCGACAGGAAACGCCCCAAAGCGCAACGTGGACACGTCCAAAATTTTGGAAGAAAACAGAGGTGTTTTTTGCGAAGTGCCTACCTGTAGATATTGGCCTCTAGCTCAGCCGGCACCTAGGGAAACCTACTAAACCTGTGCATTTATGAAAACTAGAGACCTAGGGGAATCCAAGGAGGGGTGACTTGCGGGGCTCGGACCAGGTTCTGTTACCCAGAATCCTTTGCAAACCTCAAAATTTGGCAAAAAAACACATGTTCCTCACATTTCTGTGGCAGAAAGTTCTGGAATCTGAGAGGAGCCACAAATTTCCTTCCACCCAGCGTTCCCCCAAGTCTCCCGATAAAAATGATACCTCACTTGTGTGGGTAGGGCTAGCGCCCGCGACAGGAAACACCCCAAAGGGCAACGTGGACACATCCAAAATTTTGGAAGAAAACAGAGGTGTTTTTTGCGAAGTGCCTACCTGTAGATTTTGGCCTCTAGCTCAGCCGGCACCTAGGGAAACCTACCAAACCTGTGCATTTCTGAAAACTAGAGACCTAGGGGAATCCAAGGAGGGGTGACTTGCGGGGCTCGGACCAGGTTCTGTTACCCAGAATCCTTTGCAAACCTCAAAATTTGGCTAAAAAAACACATGTTCCTCACATTTCTGTGGCAGAAAGTTCTGGAATCTGAGAGGAGCCACAAATTTCCTTCCACCCAGCGTTCCCCCAAGTCTACCGATAAAAATGATACCTCACTTGTGTGGGTATGCCTAGCTCCCGTCACAGGAAACACCCCAAAGCGTAACGTGGACACATCCAAAATTTTGGAAGTAAACAGAGGTGTTTTTTGCGAAGTGCCTACCTGTAGATTTTGGCCTCTAGCTCAGCCGGCACCTAGGGAAACCTACCAAACCTGTGCATTTCTGACAACTAGAGACCTAGGGGAATCCAAGTAGGGGTGACTTGCGGGGCTCGGACCAGGTTCTGTTACCCAGAATCCTTTGCAAACCTCAAAATGTGGCTAAAAAAACACATGTTCCTCACATTTCTGTGGCAGAAAGTTCTGGAATCTGAGAGGAGCCACAAATTTCCTTCCACCCAGCGTTCCCCCAAGTCTCCCGATAAAAATGATACCTCACTTGTGTGGGTAGGCCTAGAGCCCGCGACAGGAAACACACCAAAGCGCAACGTGGACACATCCAAAATTTTGGAAGAAAACAGAGGTGTTTTTTGCGAAGTGCCTACCTGTAGATTTTGGCCTCTAGCTCAGCCGGCACCTATGGAAACCTACCAAACCTGTGCATTTCTGAAAACTAGAGACCTAGGGGAATTCAAGGAGGGGTGACTTGCTGGGCTCGGACCAGGTTCTGTTAACCAGAGTCCTTTGCAAACCTCAAAATTTGGCTAAAAAAACACATGTTCCTCACATTTCTGTGGCAGAAAGTTCTGGAATCTGAGAGGAGCCACAAATTTCCTTCCACCCAGCGTTCCCCCAAGTCTCCCGATAAAAATGATACCTCACTTGTGTGGGTAGGCCTAGCGACCGCGACAGGAAACGCCCCAAAGCGCAACGTGGACACGTCCAAAATTTTGGAAGAAAACAGAGGTGTTTTTTGCGAAGTGCCTACCTGTAGATATTGGCCTCTAGCTCAGCCGGCACCTAGGGAAACCTACTAAACCTGTGCATTTATGAAAACTAGAGACCTAGGGGAATCCAAGGAGGGGTGACTTGCGGGGCTCGGACCAGGTTCTGTTACCCAGAATCCTTTGCAAACCTCAAAATTTGGCTAAAAAACACATGTTCCTCACATTTCTGTGGCAGAAAGTTCTGGAATCTGAGAGGAGCCACAAATTTCCTTCCACCCAGCGTTCCCCCAAGTCTCCCGATAAAAATTATACCTCACTTGTGTGGGTAGGGCTAGCGCCCGCGACAGGAAACACCCCAAAGCGCAACGTGGACACATCCAAAATTTTGGAAGAAAACAGAGGTGTTTTTTGCGAAGTGCCTACCTGTAGATTTTGGCCTCTAGCTCAGCCTGCACCTAGGGAAACCTACCAAACCTGTGCATTTCTGAAAACTAAAGACCTAGGGGAATCCAAGGAGGGGTGACTTGCGGGGCTCGGACCAGGTTCTGTTACCGAGAGTCCTTTGCAAACCTCAAAATGTGGCTAAAAAAACACATGTTCCTCACATTTCTGTGGCAGAAAGTTCTGGAATCTGAGAGGAGCCACAAATTTCCTTCCACCCAGCGTTCCCCCAAGTCTACCGATAAAAATGATACCTCACTTGTGTGGGTATGCCTAGCTCCCGCGACAGGAAACACCCCAAAGCGCAACGTGGACACATCCAAAATTTTGGAAGTAAACAGAGGTGTTTTTTGCGAAGTGCCTACCTGTAGATTTTGGCCTCTAGCTCAGCTGGCACCTAGGGAAACCTACCAAACCTGTGCATTTCTGAAAACTAGAGACCTAGGAGAATCCAAGGAGGGGTGACTTGCGGGGCTCGGACCAGGTTCTGTTACCTAGAGTCCTTTGCAAACCTCAAAATTTGGCTAAAAAAACACATGTTCCTCACATTTCTGTGGCAGAAAGTTCTGGAATCTGAGAGGAGCCACAAATTTCCTTCCACCCAGCGTTCCCCCAAGTCTCCCGATAAAAATGATACCTCACTTGTGTGGGTAGGCCTAGCGCCCGCGACAGGAAACGCCCCAAAGCGCAACGTGGACACGTCCAAAATTTATGAAGAAAACAAAGGTGTTTTTTGCGAAGTGCCTACCTGTAGATTTTGGCCTCTAGCTCAGCCGGCACCTAGGAAACCTACCAAACCTCTGCATTTCTGACAACTAGAGACCTAGGGGAATCCAAGGAGGGGTGACTTGCGGGGCTCGGACCAGGTTCTGTTACCCAGAATCCTTTGCAAACCTCAAAATTTGGCTAAAAAAACACATGTTCCTCACATTTCTGTGGCAGAAAGTTCTGGAATCTGAGAGGAGCCACAAATTTCCTTCCACCCAGCGTTCCCCCAAGTCTCCCGATAAAAATGATACCTCACTTGTGTGGGTAGGCCTAGAGCCCGCGACAGGAAACACACCAAAGCACAACGTGGACACATCCAAAATTTTGGAAGAAAACAGAGGTGTTTTTTGTGAAGTGCCTACCTGTAGATTTTGGCCTCTAGCTCAGCCGGCACCTATGGAAACCTACCAAACCTGTGCATTTCTGAAAACTAGAGACCTAGGGGATTCCAAGGAGGGGTGACTTGCGGGGCTCGGACTAGGTTCTGTTACCCAGAATCCTTTGCAAACCTCAAAATTTGGCTAAAAAAACACATGTTCCTCTCATTTCTGTGGCAGAAAGTTCTGGAATCTGAGAGGAGCCACAAATTTCCTTCCACCCAGCGTTCCCCCAAGTCTCCTGATAAAAATGATACCTCACTTGTGTGGGTAGGCCTAGCGCCCGCGACAGGAAACACCCCAAAGCGCAACGTGGACACATCCAAAATTTTGGAAGAAAACAGAGGTGTTTTTTGCGAAGTGCCTCCCTGTAGATTTTGGCTTCTAGCTCAGCCGGCACCTAGGGAAACCTACCAAACCTGTGCATTTCTGAAAACTAGAGACCTAGGGGAATCCAAGGAGGGGTGACTTGCGGGGCTTGGACCATGTTCTGTTACCGAGAGTCCTTTGCAAACCTCAAAATTTGGCTAAAAAAACACATGTTCCTCACATTTCTGTAGCAGAAAGTTCTGGAATCTGAGAGGAGCCACAAATTTCCTTCCACCCAGTGTTCCCCCAAGTCTCCCGATAAAAATGATACCTCACTTGTGTGGGTAGGCCTAGCGCCCGCGACAGGAAACGCCCCAAAGCGCAACGTGGACACGTCCAAAATTTTTGAAGAAAACAGAGGTGTTTTTTGCGAAGTGCCTACCTGTAGATTTTGGCCTCTAGCTCAGCCGGCACCTAGGAAAACCTACCAAACCTGTGCATTTCTGAAAACTAGAGACCTAGGGGAATCCAAGGAGGGGTGACTTGCGGGGCTCGGACCAGGTTCTGTTACCCAGAATCCTTTGCAAACCTCAAAATTTGGCTAAAAAAACACATGTTCCTCACATTTCTGTGGCAGAAAGTTCTGGAATCTGAGAGGAGCCACAAATTTCCTTCCACCCAGCGTTCCCCCAAGTCTACTGATAAAAATGATACCTCACTTGTGTGGGTATGCCTAGCTCCCGTGACAGGAAACACCCCAAAGCGCAACGTGGACACATCCAAAATTTTGGAAGTAAACAGAGGTGTTTTTTGCGAAGTGCCTACCTGTAGATTTTGGCCTCTAGCTCAGCCGGCACCTAGGGAAACCTACCAAACCTGTGCATTTCTGAAAACTAGAGACCTAAGAGAATCCAAGGAGGGGTGACTTGCGGGGCTCGGACCAGGTTCTGTTACCTAGAGTCCTTTGCAAACGTCAAAATTTGGCTAAAAAAACACATGTTCCTCACATTTCTGTGGCAGAAAGTTCTGGAATCTGAGAGGAGCCACAAATTTCCTTCCACCCAGCGTTCCCCCAAGTCTCCCGATAAAAATGATACCTCACTTGTGTGGGTAGGCCTAGCGCCCGCGACAGGAAACACCCCAAAGCGCAACGTGGACACATCCAAAATTTTGAAAGAAAACAGAGGTGTTTTTTGCGAAGTGCCTACCTGTAGATTTTGGCCTCTAGCTCAGCCGGCACCTATGGAAACCTACCATACTTGTGCATTTCTGAAAACTAGAGACCTAGGGGAATCCAATGAGGGGTGACTAGCGGGGCTCGGACCAGGTTCTGTTACCCAGAGTCCTTTGCAAACCTCAAAATTTGGCTAAAAAAACACATGTTCCTCACATTTCTGTGGCAGAAAGTTCTGGAATCTGAGAGGAGCCACAAATTTCCTTCCACCCAGCGTTCCCCCAAGTCTCCCGATAAAAATGATACCTCACTTGTGTGGGTAGGCCTAGCGCCCGCGACAGGAAACGCCCCAAAGCGCAACGTGGACACATCCAAAATTTTGGATGAAAACAGAGGTGTTTTTTGCGAAGTGCCTACCTGTAGATTTTGGCCTCTAGCTCAGCCGGCACCTAGGGAAACCTACCAAAACTGTGCATTTCTGAAAACTAGAGACCTAGGGGAATCCAGGGAGGGGTGACTTGCGGGGCTCGGACCAGGTTCTGTTACCCAGAATCCTTTGCAAACCTCAAAATTTGGCTAAAAAAACACATGTTCCTCACATTTCTGTGGCAGAAAGTTCTGGAATCTGAGAGGAGCCACAAATTTCCTTCCACCCAGCGTTCCCCCAAGTCTACCGATAAAAATGATACCTCACTTGTGTGGGTATGCCTAGCTCCCGCGACAGGAAACACCCCAAAGCGCAACGTGGACACATCCAAAATTTTGGAAGTAAACAGAGGTGTTTTTTGCGAAGTGCCTACCTGTAGATTTTGGCCTCTAGCTCAGCCGGCACCTAGGGAAACCTACCAAACCTGTGCATTTCTGAAAACTAGAGAGCTAGGAGAATCCAAGGAGGGGTGACTTGCGGGGCTCGGACCAGGTTCTGTTACCTAGAGTCCTTTGCAAACCTCAAAATTTGGCTAAAAAAACACATGTTCCTCACATTTCTGTGGCAGAAAGTTCTGGAATCTGAGAGGAGCCACAAATTTCCTTCCACCCAGCGTTCCCCCAAGTCTCCCGATAAAAATGATACCTCACTTGTGTGGGTAGGCCTAGCGCCCGCGACAGGAAACGCCCCAAAGCGCAACGTGGACACGTCCAAAATTTATGAAGAAAACAGAGGTGTTTTTTGCGAAGTGCCTACCTGTAGATTTTGGCCTCTAGCTCAGCCGGCACCTAGGCAAACCTACCAAACCTGTGCATTTCTGACAACTAGAGACCTAGGGGAATCCAAGGAGGGGTGACTTGCGGGGCTCGGACCAGGTTCTGTTACCCAGAATCCTTTGCAAACCTCAAAATTTGGCTAAAAAAACACATGTTCCTCACATTTCTGTGGCAGAAAGTTCTGGAATCTGAGAGGAGCCACAAATTTCCTTCCACCCAGCGTTCCCCCAAGTCTCCCGATAAAAATGATACCTCACTTGTGTGGGCAGGCCTAGAGCCCGCGACAGGAAACACACCAAAGCGCAACGTGGACACATCCAAAATTTTGGAAGAAAACAGAGGTGTTTTTTGCGAAGTGCCTACCTGTAGATTTTGGCCTCTAGCTCAGCCGGCACCTATGGAAACCTACCAAACCTGTGCATTTCTGAAAACTAGAGACCTAGGGGAATCCAAGGAGGGGTGACTTGCGGGGCTCGGACCAGGTTCTGTTACCCAGAATCCTTTGCAAACCTCAAAATTTGGCTAGAAAAACACATGTTCCTCACATTTCTGTGGCAGAAAGTTCTGGAATCTGAGAGGAGCCACAAATTTCCTTCCACCCAGCGTTCCCCCAAGTCTCCTGATAAAAATGATACCTCACTTGTGTGGGTAGGCCTAGCGCCCGCGACAGGAAACACCCCAAAGCGCAACGTGGACACATCCAAAATTTTGGAAGAAAACAGAGGTGTTTTTTGCGAAGTGCCTACCTGTAGATTTTGGCCTCTAGCTCAGCCGGCACCTAGGGAAACCTACCAAACCTGTGCATTTCTGGAAACTAGAGACCTAGGGAAATCCAAGGAGGGGTGTCTTGCGGGGCTCGGACCAGGTTCTGTTACCGAGAGTCCTTTGCAAACCTCAAAATTTGGATAAAAAAACACATGTTCCTCACATTTCTGTGGCAGAAAGTTCTGGAATCTGAGAGGAGCCACAAATTTCCTTCCACCCAGCGTTCCCCCAAGTCTCCCGATAAAAATGATACCTCACTTGTGTGGGTAGGACTAGCGCCCGCGACAGGAAACGCCCCAAAGCGCAACGTGGACACGTCCAAAATTTTTGAAGAAAACAGAGGTGTTTTTTGCGAAGTGCCTACCTGTAGATTTTGGCCTCTAGCTCAGCCGGCACCTAGGGAAACCTACCAAACCTGTGCATTTCTGAAAACTAGAGACCTAGGGGAATCCAATGAGGGGTGACTAGCGGGGCTCGGACCAGGTTGTGTTACCCAGAGTCCTTTGCAAACCTCAAAATTTGGCTAAAAAAACACATGTTCCTCACATTTCTGTGGCAGAAAGTTCTAGAATCTGAGAGGAGCCACAAATTTCCTTCCACCCAGCGTTCCCCCAAGTCTCCCGATAAAAATGATACCTCACTTGTGTGGGTAGGCCTAGCGCCCGCGACAGGAAACGCCCCAAAGCGCAACGTGGACACATCCAAAATTTTGGAAGAAAACAGAGGTGTTTTTTGCAAAGTGTCTACCTGTAGATTTTGGCCTCTAGCTCAGCCGGCACCTAGGGAAACCTACCAAACCTGTGCATTTCTGAAAACTAGAGACCTAGGGGAATCCAAGGAGGGGTGACTTGCGGGGCTCGGACCAGGTTCTGTTACCTAGAGTCCTTTGCAAACCTCAAAATTTGGCTAAAAAAACACATGTTCCTCACATTTCTGTGGCAGAAAGTTCTGGAATCTGAGAGGAGCCACAAATTTCCTTCCACCCAGCGTTCCCCCAAGTCTCCCGATAAAAATGATACCTCACTTGTGTGGGTAGGCCTAGCGCCCGCGACAGGAAACGCCCCAAAGCACAACGTGGACACATCCAAAATTTTGGAAGAAAACAGAGGTGTTTTTTGCGAAGTGCCTACCTGTAGATTTTGGCCTCTAGCTCAGCCGGCACCTAGGGAAACCTACCAAACCTGTGCATTTCTGAAAACTAGAGACCTAGGGGAATCCAGGGAGGGGTGACTTGCGGGGCTCGGACCAGGTTCTGTTACCCAGAATCCTTTGCAAACCTCAAAATTTTGCAAACAAAACACATGTTCCTCACATTTCTGTGGCAGAAAGTTCTGGAATCTGAGAGGAGCCACAAATTTCCTTCCACCCAGCGTTCCCCCAAGTCTACCGATAAAAATGATACCTCACTTGTGTGGGTATGCCTAGCTCCGGCGACAGGAAACACCCCAAAGCGCAACGTGGACACATCCAAAATTTTGGAAGAAAACAGAGGTGTTTTTTGCGAAGTGCCTACCTGTAGATTTTGGCCTCTAGCTCAGCCGGCACCTATGGAAACCTACCAAACCTGTGCATTTCTGAAAACTAGAGACCTAGGGGAATCCAAGGAGGGGTGACTTGCTGGGCTCACCAGGTTCTGTTAACCAGAGTCCTTTGCAAACCTCGAAATTTGGCTAAAAAAACACATGTTCCTCACATTTCTGTGGCAGAAAGTTCTGGAATCTGAGAGGAGCCACAAATTTCCTTCCACCCAGCGTTCCCCCAAGTCTCCCGATAAAAATGATACCTCACTTGTGTGGGTAGGCCTAGCGACCGCGACAGGAAACGCCCCAAAGCGCAACGTGGACACGTCCAAAATTTTGGAAGAAAACAGAGGTGTTTTTTGCGAAGTGCCTACCTGTAGATATTGGCCTCTAGCTCAGCCGGCACCTAGGAAAACCTACTAAACCTGTGCATTTATGAAAACTAGAGACCTAGGGGAATCCAAGGAGGGGTGACTTGCGGGGCTCGGACCAGGTTCTGTTACCCAGAATCCTTTGCAAACCTCAAAATTTGGCAAAAAAACACATGTTCCTCACATTTCTGTGGCAGAAAGTTCTGGAATCTGAGAGGAGCCACAAATTTCCTTCCACCCAGCGTTCCCCCAAGTCTCCCGATAAAAATGATACCTCACTTGTGTGGGTAGGGCTAGCGCCCGCGACAAGAAACACCCCAAAGGGCAACGTGGACACATCCAAAATTTTGGAAGAAAACAGAGGTGTTTTTTGCGAAGTGCCTACCTGTAGATTTTGGCCTCTAGCTCAGCCGGCACCTAGGGAAACCTACCAAACCTGTGCATTTCTGAAAACTAGAGACCTAGGGGAATCCAAGGAGGGGTGACTTGCGGGGCTCGGACCAGGTTCTGTTACCCAGAATCCTTTGCAAACCTCAAAATTTGGCTAAAAAAACACATGTTCCTCACATTTCTGTGGCAGAAAGTTCTGGAATCTGAGAGGAGCCACAAATTTCCTTCCACCCAGCGTTCCCCCAAGTCTACCGATAAAAATGATACCTCACTTGTGTGGGTATGCCTAGCTCCCGTCACAGGAAACACCCCAAAGCGCAACGTGGACACATCCAAAATTTTGGAAGTAAACAGAGGTGTTTTTTGCGAAGTGCCTACCTGTAGATTTTGGCCTCTAGCTCAGCCGGCACCTAGGGAAACCTACCAAACCTGTGCATTTCTGACAACTAGAGACCTAGGGGAATCCAAGGAGGGGTGACTTGCGGGGCTCGGACCAGGTTCTGTTACCCAGAATCCTTTGCAAACCTCAAAATTTGGCTAAAAAAACACATGTTCCTCACATTTCTGTGGCAGAAAGTTCTGGAATCTGAGAGGAGCCACAAATTTCCTTCCACCCAGCGTTCCCCCAAGTCTCCCGATAAAAATGATACCTCACTTGTGTGGGTAGGCCTAGAGCCCGCGACAGGAAACACACCAAAGCGCAACGTGGACACATCCAAAATTTTGGAAGAAAACAGAGGTGTTTTTTGCGAAGTGCCTACCTGTAGATTTTGGCCTCTAGCTCAGCCGGCACCTATGGAAACCTACCAAACCTGTGCATTTCTGAAAACTAGAGACCTAGGGGAATCCAAGGAGGGGTGACTTGCTGGGCTCGGACCAGGTTCTGTTAACCAGAGTCCTTTGCAAACCTCAAAATTTGGCTAAAAAAACACATGTTCCTCACATTTCTGTGGCAGAAAGTTCTGGAATCTGAGAGGAGCCACAAATTTCCTTCCACCCAGCGTTCCCCCAAGTCTCCCGATAAAAATGATACCTCACTTGTGTGGGTAGGCCTAGCGCCCGCGACAGGAAACGCCCCAAAGCGCAACGTGGACACGTCCAAAATTTTGGAAGAAAACAGAGGTGTTTTTTGCGAAGTGCCTACCTGTAGATTTTGGCCTCTAGCTCAGCCGGCACCTAGGGAAACCTACCAAACCTGTGCATTTCTGAAAACTAGAGACCTAGGAGAATCCAAGGAGGGGTGACTTGCGGGGCTCGGACCAGGTTCTGTTACCTAGAGTCCTTTGCAAACGTCAAAATTTGGCTAAAAAAACACATGTTCCTCACATTTCTGTGGCAGAAAGTTCTGGAATCTGAGAGGAGCCACAAATTTCCTTCCACCCAGCGTTCCCCCAAGTCTCCCGATAAAAATGATACCTCACTTGTGTGGGTAGGCCTAGCGCCCGCGACAGGAAACACCCCAAAGCGCAACGTGGACACATCCAAAATTTTGAAAGAAAACAGAGGTGTTTTTTGCGAAGTGCCTACCTGTAGATTTTGGCCTCTAGCTCAGCCGGCACCTATGGAAACCTACCATACTTGTGCATTTCTGAAAACTAGAGACCTAGGGGAATCCAATGAGGGGTGACTAGCGGGGCTCGGACCAGGTTCTGTTACCCAGAGTCCTTTGCAAACCTCAAAATTTGGCTAAAAAAACACATGTTCCTCACATTTCTGTGGCAGAAAGTTCTGGAATCTGAGAGGAGCCACAAATTTCCTTCCACCCAGCGTTCCCCCAAGTCTCCCGATAAAAATGATACCTCACTTGTGTGGGTAGGCCTAGCGCCCGCGACAGGAAACGCCCCAAAGCGCAACGTGGACACATCCAAAATTTTGGAAGAAAACAGAGTGTTTTTTGCGAAGTGCCTCCCTGTAGATTTTGGCTTCTAGCTCAGCCGGCACCTAGGGAAACCTACCAAACCTGTGCATTTCTGACAACTAGAGACCTAGGGGAATCCAAGGAGGGGTGACTTGCTGGGCTCGGACCAGGTTCTGTTACCCAGAATCCTTTGCAAACCTCAAAATTTGGCTAAAAAAACACATGTTCCTCACATTTCTGTGGCAGAAAGTTCTGGAATCTGAGAGGAGCCACAAATTTCCTTCCACCCAGCGTTCCCCCAAGTCTCCCGATAAAAATGATACCTCACTTGTGTGGGTAGGCCTAGAGCCCGCGACAGGAAACACACCAAAGCGCAACGTGGACACATCCAAAATTTTGGAAGAAAACAGAGGTGTTTTTTGGGAAGTGCCTACCTGTAGATTTTGGCCTCTAGCTCAGCCGGCACCTATGGAAACCTACCAAACCTGTGCATTTCTGAAAACTAGAGACCTAGGGGAATCCAAGGAGGGGTGACTTGCTGGGCTCGGACCAGGTTCTGTTAACCAGAGTCCTTTGCAAACCTCAAAATTTGGCAAAAAAAAACACATGTTCCTCACATTTCTGTGGCAGAAAGCTCTGGAATCTGAGAGGAGCCACAAATTTCCTTCCACCCAGCGTTCCCCCAAGTCTCCCGATAAAAATGATACCTCACTTGTGTGGGTAGGCCTAGCGCCCGCGACAGGAAACGCCCCAAAGCGCAACGTGGACACATCCAAAATTTTGGAAGAAAACAGAGGTGTTTTTTGCGAAGTGCCTACCTGTAGATTTTGGCCTCTAGCTCAGCCGGCACCTAGGGAAACCTACCAAACCTGTGCATTTCTGAAAACTAGAGACCTAGGGGAATCCAGGGAGGGGTGACTTGCGGGGCTCGGACCAGGTTCTGTTACCCAGAATCCTTTGCAAACCTCAAAATTTGGCTAAAAAAACACATGTTCCTCACATTTCTGTGGCAGAAAGTTCTGGAATCTGAGAGGAGCCACAAATGTCCTTCCACCCAGCGTTCCCCCAAGTCTACCGATAAAAATGATACCTCACTTGTGTGGGCATGCCTAGCTCCCGCGACAGGAAACACCCCAAAGCGCAACGTGGACACATCCAAAATTTTGGAAGTAAACAGAGGTGTTTTTTGTGAAGTGCCTACCTGTAGATTTTGGCCTCTAGCTCAGCCGGCACCTAGGGAAACCTACCAAACCTGTGCATTTCTGACAACTAGAGACCTAGGGGAATCCAAGGAGGGGTGACTTGCGGGGCTCGGACCAGGTTCTGTTACCCAGAATCCTTTGCAAACCTCAAAATTTGGCTAAAAAAACACATGTTCCTCACATTTCTGTGGCAGAAAGTTCTGGAATCTAAGAGGAGCCACAAATTTCCTTCCACCCAGCGTTCCCCCAAGTCTCCCGATAAAAATGATACCTCACTTGTGTGGGTAGGCCTAGAGCCCGCGACAGAAAACACACCAAAGCGCAACGTGGACACATCCAAAATTTTTGAAGAAAACAGAGGTGTTTTTTGCGAAGTGCCTACCTGTAGATTTTGGCCTCTAGCTCAGCCGGCACCTATGGAAACCTACCAAACCTGTGCATTTCTGAAAACTAGAGACCTAGGGGAATCCAAGGAGGGGTGACTTGCTGGGCTCGGACCAGTGTTAACCAGAGTCCATTGCAAACCTCAAAATTTGGCTAAAAAAACACATGTTCCTCACATTTCTGTGGCAGAAAGTTCTGGAATCTGAGAGGAGCCACAAATTTCCTTCCACCCAGTGTTCCCCCAAGTCTCCCGATAAAAATGATACCTCACTTGTGTGGGTAGGCCTAGCGACTGCGACAGGAAACGCCCCAAAGCGCAACGTGGACACGTCCAAAATTTTGGAAGAAAACAGAGGTGTTTTTTGCGAAGTGCCTACCTGTAGATATTGGCCTCTAGCTCAGCCGGCACCTAGGGAAACCTACTAAACCTGTGCATTTATGAAAACTAGAGACCTAGGGGAATCCAAGGAGGGGTGACTTGCGGGGCTCGGACCAGGTTCTGTTACCCAGAATCCTTTGCAAACCTCAAAATTTGGCTAAAAAACCCATGTTCCTCACATTTCAGTGGCAGAAAGTTCTGGAATCTGAGAGGAGCCACAAATTTCCTTCCACCCAGCGTTCCCCCAAGTCTCCCGATAAAAATGATATCTCACTTGTGTGGGTAGGCCTAGCGCCCGTGACAGGAAACACCCCAAAGCGCAATGTGGACACATCCAAAATTTTGGAAGAAAACAGAGGTGTTTTTTGCGAAGTGCTTACCTGTAGATTTTGGCCTCTAGCTCAGCCGGCACCTAGGGAAACCTACCAAACCTGTGCATTTCTGAAAACTAGAGACCTAGGGGAATCCAAGGAGGGGTGACTTGCGGGGCTCGGACCAGGTTCTGTTACCGAGAGTCCTTTGCAAACCTCAAAATGTGGCTAAAAAAACACATGTTCCTCACATTTCTGTGGCAGAAAGTTCTGGAATCTGAGAGGAGCCACAAATTTCCTTCCACCCAGCGTTCCCCCAAGTCTCCCGATAAAAATGATACCTCACTTGTGTGGGTAGGCCTAGCGCCTGCGACAGGAAACGCCCCAAAGCGCAACGTGGACACGTCCAAAATTTTTGAAGAAAACAGAGGTGTTTTTTGCGAAGTGCCTACCTGTAGATTTTGGCCTCTAGCTCAGCCGGCACCTAGGGAAACCTACCAAACCTGTGCATTTCTGAAAACTAGAGACCTAGGGGAATCCAAGGAGGGGTGACTTGCTGGGCTCGGACCAGGTTCTGTTAACCAGAGTCCTTTGCAAACCTCAAAATTTGGCTAAAAAAACACATGTTCCTCACATTTCTGTGGCAGAAAGTTCTGGAATCTGAGAGGAGCCACACATTTCCTTCCACCCAGCGTTCCCCCAAGTCTCCCGATAAAAATGATACCTCACTTGTGTGGGTAGGCCTAGCGCCCGCGACAGGAAACGCCCCAAAGCGCAACGTGGACACGTCCGAAATTTTTTAAAGAAAACAGAGGTGTTTTTTGCGAAGTGCATACCTGTAGATATTGGCCTCTAGCTCAGCCGGCACCTAGGGAAACCTACTAAACCTGTGCATTTATGAAAACTAGAGACCTAGGGGAATCCAAGGAGGGGTCACTTGCGGGGCTCGGACCAGGTTCTGTTACCCAGAATCCTTTGCAAACCTCAAAATTTGGCTAAAAAAACACATGTTCCTCACATTTCTGTGGCAGAAAGTTCTGGAATCTGAGAGGAGCCACAAATTTCCTTCCACCCAGCGTTCCCCCAAGTCTCCCGATAAAAATGATACCTCACTTGTGTGGGTAGGCCTAGCGCCCGCGACAGGAAACACCCCAAAGCGCAACGTGGACACTTGCAAAATTTTGGAAGAAAACAGAGGTGTTTTTTGCGAAGTGCCTACCTGTAGATTTTGGCCTCTAGCTCAGCCGGCACCTAGGGAAACCTACCAAACCTATGCATTTCTGAAAACTAGAGACCTAGGGGAAAACAAGGAGGGGTGACTTGCGCGGCTCGGACCAGGTTCTGTTACCGAGAGTCCTTTGGAAACCTCAAAATTTGGCCAAAAAAAACACATGTTCCTCACATTTCTGTGGCAGAAAGTTCTGGAATCTGAGAGGAGCCACAAATTTCCTTCCACCCAGCGTTCCCCCAAGTCTCCCGATAAAAATGATACCTCACTTGTGTGGGTAGGCCTAGCGGCCGCGACAGGAAACACCCCAAAGCGCAACGTGGACACATCCAAAATTTTGGAAGAAAACAGAGGTGTTTTTTGCGAAGTGCTTACCTGTAGATTTTGGCCTCTAGCTCAGCCGGCACCTAGGGAAACCTACCAAACCTGTGCATTTCTGAAAACTAGAGACCTAGGGGAATCCAAGGAGGGGTGACTTGCGGGTCTCGGACCAGGTTCTGTTACCGAGAGTCCTTTGCAAACCTCAAAATGTGGCTAAAAAAACACATGTTCCTCACATTTCTGTGGCAGAAAGTTCTGGAATCTGAGAGGAGCCACACATTTCCTTCCACCCAGCGTTCCCCCAAGTCTCCCGATAAAAATGATACCTCACTTGTGTGGGTAGGCCTAGCGCCCACGACAGGAAACGCCCCAAAGCGCAACGTGGACACGTCCAAAATTTTTGAAGAAAACAGAGGTGTTTTTTGCGAAGTGCCTACCTGTAGATTTTGGCCTCTAGCTCAGCCGGCACCTAGGGAAACCTACCAAACCTGTGCATTTCTGAAAACTAGAGACCTAGGGGAATCGAAGGAGGGGTGACTTGCTGGGCTCGGACCAGGTTCTGTTAACCAGAGTCCTTTGCAAACCTCAAAATTTGGCTAAAAAAACACATGTTCCTCTCATTTCTGTGGCAGAAAGTTCTGGAATCTGAAAGGAGCCACAAATTTCCTTCCACCCAGCGTTCCCCCAAGTCTCCCGATAAAAATGATACCTCACTTGTGTGGGTAGGCCTAGCGCCCACGACAGGAAACGCCCCAAAGCGCAACGTGGACACGTCCAAATTTTTTGAAGAAAACAGAGGGGTTTTTTGCGAAGTGCATACCTGTAGATATTGGCCTCTAGCTCAGCCAGCACCTAGGGAAACCTACTAAACCTGTGCATTTATGAAAACTAGAGACCTAGGGGAATCCAAGGAGGGGTCACTTGCGGGGCTCGGACCAGGTTCTGTTACCCAGAATCCTTTGCAAACCTCAAAATTTGGCTAAAAAAACACATGTTCCTCACATTTCTGTGGCAGAAAGTTCTGGAATCTGAGAGGAGCCACACATTTCCTTCCACCCAGCGTTCCCCCAAGTCTCCCGATAAAAATGATACCTCACTTGTGTGGGTAGGCCTAGCGCCCGCGACAGGAAACGCCCCAAAGCGCAACGTGGACACGTCCAAAATTTTGGAAGAAAACAGAGGTGTTTTTTGCGAAGTGCATACCTGTAGATTTTGGCCTCTAGCTCAGCCGGCACCTAGGGAAACCTACCAAACCTATGCATTTCTGAAAACTAGAGACCTAGGGGAAAACAAGGAGGGGTGACTTGCGCGGCTCGGACCAGGTTCTGTTACCGAGAGTCCTTTGGAAACCTCAAAATTTGGCCAAAAAAAACACATGTTCCTCACATTTCTGTGGCAGAAAGTTCTGGAATCTGAGAGGAGCCACAAATTTCCTTCCACCCAGCGTTCCCCCAAGTCTCCCGATAAAAATGATACCTCACTTGTGTGGGTAGGCCTAGCGGCCGCGACAGGAAACACCCCAAAGCGCAACGTGGACACATCCAAAATTTTGGAAGAAAACAGAGGTGTTTTTTGCGAAGTGCTTACCTGTAGATTTTGGCCTCTAGCTCAGCCGGCACCTAGGGAAACCTACCAAACCTGTGCATTTCTGAAAACTAGAGACCTAGGGGAATCCAAGGAGGGGTGACTTGCGGGTCTCGGACCAGGTTCTGTTACCGAGAGTCCTTTGCAAACCTCAAAATGTGGCTAAAAAAACACATGTTCCTCACATTTCTGTGGCAGAAAGTTCTGGAATCTGAGAGGAGCCACACATTTCCTTCCACCCAGCGTTCCCCCAAGTCTCCCGATAAAAATGATACCTCACTTGTGTGGGTAGGCCTAGCGCCCACGACAGGAAACGCCCCAAAGCGCAACGTGGACACGTCCAAAATTTTTGAAGAAAACAGAGGTGTTTTTTGCGAAGTGCCTACCTGTAGATTTTGGCCTCTAGCTCAGCCGGCACCTAGGGAAACCTACCAAACCTGTGCATTTCTGAAAACTAGAGACCTAGGGGAATCCAAGGAGGGGTGACTTGCTGGGCTCGGACCAGGTTCTGTTAACCAGAGTCCTTTGCAAACCTCAAAATTTGGCTAAAAAAACACATGTTCCTCACATTTCTGTGGCAGAAAGTTCTGGAATCTGAAAGGAGCCACAAATTTCCTTCCACCCAGCGTTCCCCCAAGTCTCCCGATAAAAATGATACCTCACTTGTGTGGGTAGGCCTAGCGCACACGACAGGAAACGCCCCAAAGCGCAACGTGGATACGTCCAAATTTTTTGAAGAAAACAGAGGGGTTTTTTGCGAAGTGCATACCTGTAGATATTGGCCTCTAGCTCAGCCAGCACCTAGGGAAACCTACTAAACCTGTGCATTTATGAAAACTAGAGACCTAGGGGAATCCAAGGAGGGGTCACTTGCGGGGCTCGGACCAGGTTCTGTTACCCAGAATCCTTTGCAAACCTCAAAATTTGGCTAAAAAAACACATGTTCCTCACATTTCTGTGGCAGAAAGTTCTGGAATCTGAGAGGAGCCACACATTTCCTTCCACCCAGCGTTCCCCCAAGTCTCCCGATAAAAATGATACCTCACTTGTGTGGGTAGGCCTAGTGCCCGCGACAGGAAACGCCCCAAAGCGCAACGTGGACACGTCCAAAATTTTTGAAGAAAACAGAGGTGTTTTTTGCGAAGTGCATACCTGTAGATATTGGCCTCTAGCTCAGCCAGCACCTAGGGAAACCTACAAAACCTGTGCATTTATGAAAACTAGAGACCTAGGGGAATCCAAGGAGGGGTCACTTGCGGGGCTCGGACCAGGTTCTGTTACCCAGAATCCTTTGCAAACCTCAAAATTTGGCTAAAAAAACACATGTTCCTCACATTTCTGTGGCAGAAAGTTCTGGAATCTGAGAGGAGCCACAAATTTCCTTCCACCCAGCGTTCCCCCAAGTCTCCCGATAAAAATGATACCTCACTTGTGTGGGTAGGCCTAGCGCCCGCGACAGGAAACACCCCAAAGCGCAACGTGGACACATGCAAAATTTTGGAAGAAAACAGAGGTGTTTTTTGCGAAGTGCCTACCTGTAGATTTTGGCCTCTAGCTCAGCCGGCACCTAGGGAAACCTACCAAACCTATGCATTTCTGAAAACTAGAGACCTAGGGGAAAACAAGGAGGGGTGACTTGCGCGGCTCGGACCAGGTTCTGTTACCGAGAGTCCTTTGGAAACCTCAAAATTTGGCCAAAAAATAACACATGTTCCTCACATTTCTGTGGCAGAAAGTTCTGGAATCTGAGAGGAGCCACAAATTTCCTTCCACCCAGCGTTCCCCCAAGTCTCCCGATAAAAATGATACCTCACTTGTGTGGGTAGGCCTAGCGCCCGCGACAGAAAACACCCCAAAGCGCAACGTGGACACATCCAAAATTTTGGAAGAAAACAGAGGTGTTTTTTGCGAAGTGCTTACCTGTAGATTTTGGCCTCTAGCTCAGCCGGCACCTAGGGAAACCTACCAAACCTGTGCATTTCTGAAAACTAGAGACCTAGGGGAATCCAAGGAGGGGTGACTTGCGGGTCTCGGACCAGGTTCTGTTTCCGAGAGTCCTTTGCAAACCTCAAAATGTGGCTAAAAAAACACATGTTCCTCACATTTCTGTGGCAGAAAGTTCTGGAATCTGAGAGGAGCCACACATTTCCTTCCACCCAGCGTTCCCCCAAGTCTCCCGATAAAAATGATACCTCACTTGTGTGGGTAGGCCTAGCGCCCACGACAGGAAACGCCCCAAAGCGCAACTTGGACACGTCCAAAATTTTTGAAGAAAACAGAGGTGTTTTTTGCGAAGTGCCTACCTGTAGATTTTGGCCTCTAGCTCAGCCGGCACCTAGGGAAACCTACCAAACCTGTGCATTTCTGAAAACTAGAGACCTAGGGGAATCCAAGGAGGGGTGACTTGCTGGGCTCGGACCAGGTTCTGTTAACCAGAGTCCTTTGCAAACCTCAAAATTTGGCTAAAAAAACACATGTTCCTCACATTTCTGTGGCAGAAAGTTCTGGAATCTGAAAGGAGCCACAAATTTCCTTCCACCCAGCGTTCCCCCAAGTCTCCCGATAAAAATGATACCTCACTTGTGTGGGTAGGCCTAGCGCCCGCGACAGGAAACGCCCCAAAGCGCAACGTGGACACGTCCAAAATTTTTGAAGAAAACAGAGGTGTTTTTTGCGAAGTGCCTACCTGTAGATTTTGGCCTCTAGCTCAGCCGGCACCTAGGGAAACCTACCAAACCTGTGCATTTCTGAAAACTAGAGACCTAGGGGAATCCAAGGAGGGGTGACTTGCTGGGCTCGGACCAGGTTCTGTTAACCAGAGTCCTTTGCAAACCTCAAAATTTGGCTAAAAAAACACATGTTCCTCTCATTTCTGTGGCAGAAAGTTCTGGAATCTGAGAGGAGCCACACATTTCCTTCCACCCAGCGTTCCCCCAAGTCTCCCGATAAAAATGATACCTCACTTGTGTGGGTAGGCCTAGCGCCCGCGACAGGAAACGCCCCAAAGCGCAACGTGGACACGTCCAAAATTTTTGAAGAAAACAGAGGTGTTTTTTGCGAAGTGCATACCTGTAGATATTGGCCTCTAGCTCAGCCGGCACCTAGGGAAACCTACTAAACCTGTGTATTTATGAAAACTAGAGACCTAGGGGAATCCAAGGAGGGGTCACTTGCGGGGCTCGGACCAGGTTCTGTTACCCAGAATCCTTTGCAAACCTCAAAATTTGGCTAAAAAAACACATGTTCCTCACATTTCTGTGGCAGAAAGTTCTGGAATCTGAGAGGAGCCACAAATTTCCTTCCACCCAGCGTTCCCCCAAGTCTCCCGATAAAAATGATACCTCACTTGTGTGGGTAGGCCTAGCGCCCGCGACAGGAAACACCCCAAAGCGCAACGTGGACACATGCAAAATTTTGGAAGAAAACAGAGGTGTTTTTTGCGAAGTGCCTACCTGTAGATTTTGGCCTCTAGCTCAGCCGGCACCTAGGGAAACCTACCAAACCTATGCATTTCTGAAAACTAGAGACCTAGGGGAAAACAAGGAGGGGTGACTTGCGCGGCTCGGACCAGGTTCTGTTACCGAGAGTCCTTTGGAAACCTCAAAATTTGGCCAAAAAAAACACATGTTCCTCACATTTCTGTGGCAGAAAGTTCTGGAATCTGAGAGGAGCCACAAATTTCCTTCCACCCAGCGTTCCCCCAAGTCTCCCGATAAGAATGATACCTCACTTGTGTGGGTAGGCCTAGCGCCCGCGACAGGAAACACCCCAAAGCGCAACGTGGACACATCCAAAATTTTGGAAGAAAACAGAGGTGTTTTTTGCGAAGTGCTTACCTGTAGATTTTGGCCTCTAGCTCAGCCGGCACCTAGGGAAACCTACCAAACCTGTGCATTTCTGAAAACTAGAGACCTAGGGGAATCCAAGGAGGGGTGACTTGCGGGTCTCGGACCAGGTTCTGTTACCGAGAATCCTTTGCAAACCTCAAAATTTGGCTAAAAAACCCATGTTCCTCACATTTCAGTGGCAGAAAGTTCTGGAATCTGAGAGGAGCCACAAATTTCCTTCCACCCAGCGTTCCCCCAAAGCGCAATGTGGACACATCCAAAATTTTGGAAGAAAACAGAGGTGTTTTTTGCGAAGTGCTTACCTGTAGATTTTGGCCTCTAGCTCAGCCGGCACCTAGGGAAACCTACCAAACCTGTGCATTTCTGAAAACTAGAGACCTAGGGGAATCCAAGGAGGGGTGACTTGCTGGGCTCGGACCAGGTTCTGTTAACCAGAGTCCTTTGCAAACCTCAAAATTTGGCTAAAAAAACACATGTTCCTCACATTTCTGTGGCAGAAAGTTCTGGAATCTGAGAGGAGCCACACATTTCCTTCCACCCAGCGTTCCCCCAAGTCTCCCGATAAAAATGATACCTCACTTGTGTGGGTAGGCCTAGCGCCCACGACAGGAAACGCCCCAAAGCGCAACGTGGACACGTCCAAAATTTTTGAAGAAAACAGAGGTGTTTTTTGCGAAGTGCCTACCTGTAGATTTTGGCCTCTAGCTCAGCCGGCACCTAGGGAAACCTACCAAACCTGTGCATTTCTGAAAACTAGAGACCTAGGGGAATCCAAGGAGGGGTGACTTGCTGGGCTCGGACCAGGTTCTGTTACCGAGAGTCCTTTGCAAACCTCAAAATTTGGCTAAAAAAACACATGTTCCTCACATTTCTGTGGCAGAAAGTTCTGGAATCTGAGAGGAGCCACAAATTTCCTTCCACCCAGCGTTCCCCCAAGTCTCCCGATAAAAATGATACCTCACTTGTGTGGGTAGGCCTAGCGCCTGCGACAGGAAACGCCCCAAAGCGCAACGTGGACACGTCCAAAATTTTTGAAGAAAACAGAGGTGTTTTTTGCGAAGTGCCTACCTGTAGATTTTGGCCTCTAGCTCAGCCGGCACCTAGGGAAACCTACCAAACCTGTGCATTTCTGAAAACTAGAGACCTAGGGGAATCCAAGGAGGGGTGACTTGCTGGGCTCGGACCAGGTTCTGTTAACCAGAGTCCTTTGCAAACCTCAAAATTTGGCTAAAAAAACACATGTTCCTCACATTTCTGTGGCAGAAAGTTCTGGAATCTGAGAGGAGCCACACATTTCCTTCCACCCAGCGTTCCCCCAAGTCTCCCGATAAAAATGATACCTCACTTGTGTGGGTAGGCCTAGCGCCCGCGACAGGAAACGCCCCAAAGCGCAACGTGGACACGTCCGAAATTTTTTAAAGAAAACAGAGGTGTTTTTTGCGAAGTGCATACCTGTAGATATTGGCCTCTAGCTCAGCCGGCACCTAGGGAAACCTACTAAACCTGTGCATTTATGAAAACTAGAGACCTAGGGGAATCCAAGGAGGGGTCACTTGCGGGGCTCGGACCAGGTTCTGTTACCCAGAATCCTTTGCAAACCTCAAAATTTGGCTAAAAAAACACATGTTCCTCACATTTCTGTGGCAGAAAGTTCTGGAATCTGAGAGGAGCCACAAATTTCCTTCCACCCAGCGTTCCCCCAAGTCTCCCGATAAAAATGATACCTCACTTGTGTGGGTAGGCCTAGCGCCCGCGACAGGAAACACCCCAAAGCGCAACGTGGACACTTGCAAAATTTTGGAAGAAAACAGAGGTGTTTTTTGCGAAGTGCCTACCTGTAGATTTTGGCCTCTAGCTCAGCCGGCACCTAGGGAAACCTACCAAACCTATGCATTTCTGAAAACTAGAGACCTAGGGGAAAACAAGGAGGGGTGACTTGCGCGGCTCGGACCAGGTTCTGTTACCGAGAGTCCTTTGGAAACCTCAAAATTTGGCCAAAAAAAACACATGTTCCTCACATTTCTGTGGCAGAAAGTTCTGGAATCTGAGAGGAGCCACAAATTTCCTTCCACCCAGCGTTCCCCCAAGTCTCCCGATAAAAATGATACCTCACTTGTGTGGGTAGGCCTAGCGGCCGCGACAGGAAACACCCCAAAGCGCAACGTGGACACATCCAAAATTTTGGAAGAAAACAGAGGTGTTTTTTGCGAAGTGCTTACCTGTAGATTTTGGCCTCTAGCTCAGCCGGCACCTAGGGAAACCTACCAAACCTGTGCATTTCTGAAAACTAGAGACCTAGGGGAATCCAAGGAGGGGTGACTTGCGGGTCTCGGACCAGGTTCTGTTACCGAGAGTCCTTTGCAAACCTCAAAATGTGGCTAAAAAAACACATGTTCCTCACATTTCTGTGGCAGAAAGTTCTGGAATCTGAGAGGAGCCACACATTTCCTTCCACCCAGCGTTCCCCCAAGTCTCCCGATAAAAATGATACCTCACTTGTGTGGGTAGGCCTAGCGCCCACGACAGGAAACGCCCCAAAGCGCAACGTGGACACGTCCAAAATTTTTGAAGAAAACAGAGGTGTTTTTTGCGAAGTGCCTACCTGTAGATTTTGGCCTCTAGCTCAGCCGGCACCTAGGGAAACCTACCAAACCTGTGCATTTCTGAAAACTAGAGACCTAGGGGAATCGAAGGAGGGGTGACTTGCTGGGCTCGGACCAGGTTCTGTTAACCAGAGTCCTTTGCAAACCTCAAAATTTGGCTAAAAAAACACATGTTCCTCTCATTTCTGTGGCAGAAAGTTCTGGAATCTGAAAGGAGCCACAAATTTCCTTCCACCCAGCGTTCCCCCAAGTCTCCCGATAAAAATGATACCTCACTTGTGTGGGTAGGCCTAGCGCCCACGACAGGAAACGCCCCAAAGCGCAACGTGGACACGTCCAAATTTTTTGAAGAAAACAGAGGGGTTTTTTGCGAAGTGCATACCTGTAGATATTGGCCTCTAGCTCAGCCAGCACCTAGGGAAACCTACTAAACCTGTGCATTTATGAAAACTAGAGACCTAGGGGAATCCAAGGAGGGGTCACTTGCGGGGCTCGGACCAGGTTCTGTTACCCAGAATCCTTTGCAAACCTCAAAATTTGGCTAAAAAAACACATGTTCCTCACATTTCTGTGGCAGAAAGTTCTGGAATCTGAGAGGAGCCACACATTTCCTTCCACCCAGCGTTCCCCCAAGTCTCCCGATAAAAATGATACCTCACTTGTGTGGGTAGGCCTAGCGCCCGCGACAGGAAACGCCCCAAAGCGCAACGTGGACACGTCCAAAATTTTGGAAGAAAACAGAGGTGTTTTTTGCGAAGTGCATACCTGTAGATTTTGGCCTCTAGCTCAGCCGGCACCTAGGGAAACCTACCAAACCTATGCATTTCTGAAAACTAGAGACCTAGGGGAAAACAAGGAAGGGTGACTTGCGCGGCTCGGACCAGGTTCTGTTACCGAGAGTCCTTTGGAAACCTCAAAATTTGGCCAAAAAAAACACATGTTCCTCACATTTCTGTGGCAGAAAGTTCTGGAATCTGAGAGGAGCCACAAATTTCCTTCCACCCAGCGTTCCCCCAAGTCTCCCGATAAAAATGATACCTCACTTGTGTGGGTAGGCCTAGCGGCCGCGACAGGAAACACCCCAAAGCGCAACGTGGACACATCCAAAATTTTGGAAGAAAACAGAGGTGTTTTTTGCGAAGTGCTTACCTGTAGATTTTGGCCTCTAGCTCAGCCGGCACCTAGGGAAACCTACCAAACCTGTGCATTTCTGAAAACTAGAGACCTAGGGGAATCCAAGGAGGGGTGACTTGCGGGTCTCGGACCAGGTTCTGTTACCGAGAGTCCTTTGCAAACCTCAAAATGTGGCTAAAAAAACACATGTTCCTCACATTTCTGTGGCAGAAAGTTCTGGAATCTGAGAGGAGCCACACATTTCCTTCCACCCAGCGTTCCCCCAAGTCTCCCGATAAAAATGATACCTCACTTGTGTGGGTAGGCCTAGCGCCCACGACAGGAAACGCCCCAAAGCGCAACGTGGACACGTCCAAAATTTTTGAAGAAAACAGAGGTGTTTTTTGCGAAGTGCCTACCTGTAGATTTTGGCCTCTAGCTCAGCCGGCACCTAGGGAAACCTACCAAACCTGTGCATTTCTGAAAACTAGAGACCTAGGGGAATCCAAGGAGGGGTGACTTGCTGGGCTCGGACCAGGTTCTGTTAACCAGAGTCCTTTGCAAACCTCAAAATTTGGCTAAAAAAACACATGTTCCTCACATTTCTGTGGCAGAAAGTTCTGGAATCTGAAAGGAGCCACAAATTTCCTTCCACCCAGCGTTCCCCCAAGTCTCCCGATAAAAATGATACCTCACTTGTGTGGGTAGGCCTAGCGCACACGACAGGAAACGCCCCAAAGCGCAACGTGGACACGTCCAAATTTTTTGAAGAAAACAGAGGGGTTTTTTGCGAAGTGCATACCTGTAGATATTGGCCTCTAGCTCAGCCAGCACCTAGGGAAACCTACTAAACCTGTGCATTTATGAAAACTAGAGACCTAGGGGAATCCAAGGAGGGGTCACTTGCGGGGCTCGGACCAGGTTCTGTTACCCAGAATCCTTTGCAAACCTCAAAATTTGGCTAAAAAAACACATGTTCCTCACATTTCTGTGGCAGAAAGTTCTGGAATCTGAGAGGAGCCACACATTTCCTTCCACCCAGCGTTCCCCCAAGTCTCCCGATAAAAATGATACCTCACTTGTGTGGGTAGGCCTAGTGCCCGCGACAGGAAACGCCCCAAAGCGCAACGTGGACACGTCCAAAATTTTTGAAGAAAACAGAGGTGTTTTTTGCGAAGTGCATACCTGTAGATATTGGCCTCTAGCTCAGCCAGCACCTAGGGAAACCTACAAAACCTGTGCATTTATGAAAACTAGAGACCTAGGGGAATCCAAGGAGGGGTCACTTGCGGGGCTCGGACCAGGTTCTGTTACCCAGAATCCTTTGCAAACCTCAAAATTTGGCTAAAAAAACACATGTTCCTCACATTTCTGTGGCAGAAAGTTCTGGAATCTGAGAGGAGCCACAAATTTCCTTCCACCCAGCGTTCCCCCAAGTCTCCCGATAAAAATGATACCTCACTTGTGTGGGTAGGCCTAGCGCCCGCGACAGGAAACACCCCAAAGCGCAACGTGGACAGATGCAAAATTTTGGAAGAAAACAGAGGTGTTTTTTGCGAAGTGCCTACCTGTAGATTTTGGCCTCTAGCTCAGCCGGCACCTAGGGAAACCTACCAAACCTATGCATTTCTGAAAACTAGAGACCTAGGGGAAAACAAGGAGGGGTGACTTGCGCGGCTCGGACCAGGTTCTGTTACCGAGAGTCCTTTGGAAACCTCAAAATTTGGCCAAAAAAAACACATGTTCCTCACATTTCTGTGGCAGAAAGTTCTGGAATCTGAGAGGAGCCACAAATTTCCTTCCACCCAGCGTTCCCCCAAGTCTCCCGATAAAAATGATACCTCACTTGTGTGGGTAGGCCTAGCGGCCGCGACAGGAAACACCCCAAAGCGCAACGTGGACACATCCAAAATTTTGGAAGAAAACAGAGGTGTTTTTTGCGAAGTGCTTACCTGTAGATTTTGGCCTCTAGCTCAGCCGGCACCTAGGGAAACCTACCAAACCTGTGCATTTCTGAAAACTAGAGACCTAGGGGAATCCAAGGAGGGGTGACTTGCGGGTCTCGGACCAGGTTCTGTTACCGAGAGTCCTTTGCAAACCTCAAAATGTGGCTAAAAAAACACATGTTCCTCACATTTCTGTGGCAGAAAGTTCTGGAATCTGAGAGGAGCCACACATTTCCTTCCACCCAGCGTTCCCCCAAGTCTCCCGATAAAAATGATACCTCACTTGTGTGGGTAGGCCTAGCGCCCACGACAGGAAACGCCCCAAAGCGCAACGTGGACACGTCCAAAATTTTTGAAGAAAACAGAGGTGTTTTTTGCGAAGTGCCTACCTGTAGATTTTGGCCTCTAGCTCAGCCGGCACCTAGGGAAACCTACCAAACCTGTGCATTTCTGAAAACTAGAGACCTAGGGGAATCGAAGGAGGGGTGACTTGCTGGGCTCGGACCAGGTTCTGTTAACCAGAGTCCTTTGCAAACCTCAAAATTTGGCTAAAAAAACACATGTTCCTCTCATTTCTGTGGCAGAAAGTTCTGGAATCTGAAAGGAGCCACAAATTTCCTTCCACCCAGCGTTCCCCCAAGTCTCCCGATAAAAATGATACCTCACTTGTGTGGGTAGGCCTAGCGCCCACGACAGGAAACGCCCCAAAGCGCAACGTGGACACGTCCAAATTTTTTGAAGAAAACAGAGGGGTTTTTTGCGAAGTGCATACCTGTAGATATTGGCCTCTAGCTCAGCCAGCACCTAGGGAAACCTACTAAACCTGTGCATTTATGAAAACTAGAGACCTAGGGGAATCCAAGGAGGGGTCACTTGCGGGGCTCGGACCAGGTTCTGTTACCCAGAATCCTTTGCAAACCTCAAAATTTGGCTAAAAAAACACATGTTCCTCACATTTCTGTGGCAGAAAGTTCTGGAATCTGAGAGGAGCCACACATTTCCTTCCACCCAGCGTTCCCCCAAGTCTCCCGATAAAAATGATACCTCACTTGTGTGGGTAGGCCTAGCGCCCGCGACAGGAAACGCCCCAAAGCGCAACGTGGACACGTCCAAAATTTTGGAAGAAAACAGAGGTGTTTTTTGCGAAGTGCATACCTGTAGATTTTGGCCTCTAGCTCAGCCGGCACCTAGGGAAACCTACCAAACCTATGCATTTCTGAAAACTAGAGACCTAGGGGAAAACAAGGAGGGGTGACTTGCGCGGCTCGGACCAGGTTCTGTTACCGAGAGTCCTTTGGAAACCTCAAAATTTGGCCAAAAAAAACACATGTTCCTCACATTTCTGTGGCAGAAAGTTCTGGAATCTGAGAGGAGCCACAAATTTCCTTCCACCCAGCGTTCCCCCAAGTCTCCCGATAAAAATGATACCTCACTTGTGTGGGTAGGCCTAGCGGCCGCGACAGGAAACACCCCAAAGCGCAACGTGGACACATCCAAAATTTTGGAAGAAAACAGAGGTGTTTTTTGCGAAGTGCTTACCTGTAGATTTTGGCCTCTAGCTCAGCCGGCACCTAGGGAAACCTACCAAACCTGTGCATTTCTGAAAACTAGAGACCTAGGGGAATCCAAGGAGGGGTGACTTGCGGGTCTCGGACCAGGTTCTGTTACCGAGAGTCCTTTGCAAACCTCAAAATGTGGCTAAAAAAACACATGTTCCTCACATTTCTGTGGCAGAAAGTTCTGGAATCTGAGAGGAGCCACACATTTCCTTCCACCCAGCGTTCCCCCAAGTCTCCCGATAAAAATGATACCTCACTTGTGTGGGTAGGCCTAGCGCCCACGACAGGAAACGCCCCAAAGCGCAACGTGGACACGTCCAAAATTTTTGAAGAAAACAGAGGTGTTTTTTGCGAAGTGCCTACCTGTAGATTTTGGCCTCTAGCTCAGCCGGCACCTAGGGAAACCTACCAAACCTGTGCATTTCTGAAAACTAGAGACCTAGGGGAATCCAAGGAGGGGTGACTTGCTGGGCTCGGACCAGGTTCTGTTAACCAGAGTCCTTTGCAAACCTCAAAATTTGGCTAAAAAAACACATGTTCCTCACATTTCTGTGGCAGAAAGTTCTGGAATCTGAAAGGAGCCACAAATTTCCTTCCACCCAGCGTTCCCCCAAGTCTCCCGATAAAAATGATACCTCACTTGTGTGGGTAGGCCTAGCGCACACGACAGGAAACGCCCCAAAGCGCAACGTGGACACGTCCAAATTTTTTGAAGAAAACAGAGGGGTTTTTTGCGAAGTGCATACCTGTAGATATTGGCCTCTAGCTCAGCCAGCACCTAGGGAAACCTACTAAACCTGTGCATTTATGAAAACTAGAGACCTAGGGGAATCCAAGGAGGGGTCACTTGCGGGGCTCGGACCAGGTTCTGTTACCCAGAATCCTTTGCAAACCTCAAAATTTGGCTAAAAAAACACATGTTCCTCACATTTCTGTGGCAGAAAGTTCTGGAATCTGAGAGGAGCCACACATTTCCTTCCACCCAGCGTTCCCCCAAGTCTCCCGATAAAAATGATACCTCACTTGTGTGGGTAGGCCTAGTGCCCGCGACAGGAAACGCCCCAAAGCGCAACGTGGACACGTCCAAAATTTTTGAAGAAAACAGAGGTGTTTTTTGCGAAGTGCATACCTGTAGATATTGGCCTCTAGCTCAGCCAGCACCTAGGGAAACCTACAAAACCTGTGCATTTATGAAAACTAGAGACCTAGGGGAATCCAAGGAGGGGTCACTTGCGGGGCTCGGACCAGGTTCTGTTACCCAGAATCCTTTGCAAACCTCAAAATTTGGCTAAAAAAACACATGTTCCTCACATTTCTGTGGCAGAAAGTTCTGGAATCTGAGAGGAGCCACAAATTTCCTTCCACCCAGCGTTCCCCCAAGTCTCCCGATAAAAATGATACCTCACTTGTGTGGGTAGGCCTAGCGCCCGCGACAGGAAACACCCCAAAGCGCAACGTGGACACATGCAAAATTTTGGAAGAAAACAGAGGTGTTTTTTGCGAAGTGCCTACCTGTAGATTTTGGCCTCTAGCTCAGCCGGCACCTAGGGAAACCTACCAAACCTATGCATTTCTGAAAACTAGAGACCTAGGGGAAAACAAGGAGGGGTGACTTGCGCGGCTCGGACCAGGTTCTGTTACCAAGAGTCCTTTGGAAACCTCAAAATTTGGCCAAAAAATAACACATGTTCCTCACATTTCTGTGGCAGAAAGTTCTGGAATCTGAGAGGAGCCACAAATTTCCTTCCACCCAGCGTTCCCCCAAGTCTCCCGATAAAAATGATACCTCACTTGTGTGGGTAGGCCTAGCGCCCGCGACAGAAAACACCCCAAAGCGCAACGTGGACACATCCAAAATTTTGGAAGAAAACAGAGGTGTTTTTTGCGAAGTGCTTACCTGTAGATTTTGGCCTCTAGCTCAGCCGGCACCTAGGGAAACCTACCAAACCTGTGCATTTCTGAAAACTAGAGACCTAGGGGAATCCAAGGAGGGGTGACTTGCGGGTCTCGGACCAGGTTCTGTTTCCGAGAGTCCTTTGCAAACCTCAAAATGTGGCTAAAAAAACACATGTTCCTCACATTTCTGTGGCAGAAAGTTCTGGAATCTGAGAGGAGCCACACATTTCCTTCCACCCAGCGTTCCCCCAAGTCTCCCGATAAAAATGATACCTCACTTGTGTGGGTAGGCCTAGCGCCCACGACAGGAAACGCCCCAAAGCGCAACTTGGACACGTCCAAAATTTTTGAAGAAAACAGAGGTGTTTTTTGCGAAGTGCCTACCTGTAGATTTTGGCCTCTAGCTCAGCCGGCACCTAGGGAAACCTACCAAACCTGTGCATTTCTGAAAACTAGAGACCTAGGGGAATCCAAGGAGGGGTGACTTGCTGGGCTCGGACCAGGTTCTGTTAACCAGAGTCCTTTGCAAACCTCAAAATTTGGCTAAAAAAACACATGTTCCTCACATTTCTGTGGCAGAAAGTTCTGGAATCTGAAAGGAGCCACAAATTTCCTTCCACCCAGCGTTCCCCCAAGTCTCCCGATAAAAATGATACCTCACTTGTGTGGGTAGGCCTAGCGCCCGCGACAGGAAACGCCCCAAAGCGCAACGTGGACACGTCCAAAATTTTTGAAGAAAACAGAGGTGTTTTTTGCGAAGTGCCTACCTGTAGATTTTGGCCTCTAGCTCAGCCGGCACCTAGGGAAACCTACCAAACCTGTGCATTTCTGAAAACTAGAGACCTAGGGGAATCCAAGGAGGGGTGACTTGCTGGGCTCGGACCAGGTTCTGTTAACCAGAGTCCTTTGCAAACCTCAAAATTTGGCTAAAAAAACACATGTTCCTCTCATTTCTGTGGCAGAAAGTTCTGGAATCTGAGAGGAGCCACACATTTCCTTCCACCCAGCGTTCCCCCAAGTCTCCCGATAAAAATGATACCTCACTTGTGTGGGTAGGCCTAGCGCCCGCGACAGGAAACGCCCCAAAGCGCAACGTGGACACGTCCAAAATTTTTGAAGAAAACAGAGGTGTTTTTTGCGAAGTGCATACCTGTAGATATTGGCCTCTAGCTCAGCCGGCACCTAGGGAAACCTACTAAACCTGTGTATTTATGAAAACTAGAGACCTAGGGGAATCCAAGGAGGGGTCACTTGCGGGGCTCGGACCAGGTTCTGTTACCCAGAATCCTTTGCAAACCTCAAAATTTGGCTAAAAAAACACATGTTCCTCACATTTCTGTGGCAGAAAGTTCTGGAATCTGAGAGGAGCCACAAATTTCCTTCCACCCAGCGTTCCCCCAAGTCTCCCGATAAAAATGATACCTCACTTGTGTGGGTAGGCCTAGCGCCCGCGACAGGAAACACCCCAAAGCGCAACGTGGACACATGCAAAATTTTGGAAGAAAACAGAGGTGTTTTTTGCGAAGTGCCTACCTGTAGATTTTGGCCTCTAGCTCAGCCGGCACCTAGGGAAACCTACCAAACCTATGCATTTCTGAAAACTAGAGACCTAGGGGAAAACAAGGAGGGGTGACTTGCGCGGCTCGGACCAGGTTCTGTTACCGAGAGTCCTTTGGAAACCTCAAAATTTGGCCAAAAAAAACACATGTTCCTCACATTTCTGTGGCAGAAAGTTCTGGAATCTGAGAGGAGCCACAAATTTCCTTCCACCCAGCGTTCCCCCAAGTCTCCCGATAAGAATGATACCTCACTTGTGTGGGTAGGCCTAGCGCCCGCGACAGGAAACACCCCAAAGTGCAACGTGGACACATCCAAAATTTTGGAAGAAAACAGAGGTGTTTTTTGCGAAGTGCTTACCTGTAGATTTTGGCCTCTAGCTCAGCCGGCACCTAGGGAAACCTACCAAACCTGTGCATTTCTGAAAACTAGAGACCTAGGGGAATCCAAGGAGGGGTGACTTGCGGGTCTCGGACCAGGTTCTGTTACCGAGAATCCTTTGCAAACCTCAAAATTTGGCTAAAAAACCCATGTTCCTCACATTTCAGTGGCAGAAAGTTCTGGAATCTGAGAGGAGCCACAAATTTCCTTCCACCCAGCGTTCCCCCAAAGCGCAATGTGGACACATCCAAAATTTTGGAAGAAAACAGAGGTGTTTTTTGCGAAGTGCTTACCTGTAGATTTTGGCCTCTAGCTCAGCCGGCACCTAGGGAAACCTACCAAACCTGTGCATTTCTGAAAACTAGAGACCTAGGGGAATCCAAGGAGGGGTGACTTGCTGGGCTCGGACCAGGTTCTGTTAACCAGAGTCCTTTGCAAACCTCAAAATTTGGCTAAAAAAACACATGTTCCTCACATTTCTGTGGCAGAAAGTTCTGGAATCTGAGAGGAGCCACACATTTCCTTCCACCCAGCGTTCCCCCAAGTCTCCCGATAAAAATGATACCTCACTTGTGTGGGTAGGCCTAGCGCCCACGACAGGAAACGCCCCAAAGCGCAACGTGGACACGTCCAAAATTTTTGAAGAAAACAGAGGTGTTTTTTGCGAAGTGCCTACCTGTAGATTTTGGCCTCTAGCTCAGCCGGCACCTAGGGAAACCTACCAAACCTGTGCATTTCTGAAAACTAGAGACCTAGGGGAATCCAAGGAGGGGTGACTTGCTGGGCTCGGACCAGGTTCTGTTACCGAGAGTCCTTTGCAAACCTCAAAATTTGGCTAAAAAAACACATGTTCCTCACATTTCTGTGGCAGAAAGTTCTGGAATCTGAGAGGAGCCACAAATTTCCTTCCACCCAGCGTTCCCCCAAGTCTCCCGATAAAAATGATACCTCACTTGTGTGGGTAGGCCTAGCGCCTGCGACAGGAAACGCCCCAAAGCGCAACGTGGACACGTCCAAAATTTTTGAAGAAAACAGAGGTGTTTTTTGCGAAGTGCCTACCTGTAGATTTTGGCCTCTAGCTCAGCCGGCACCTAGGGAAACCTACCAAACCTGTGCATTTCTGAAAACTAGAGACCTAGGGGAATCCAAGGAGGGGTGACTTGCTGGGCTCGGACCAGGTTCTGTTAACCAGAGTCCTTTGCAAACCTCAAAATTTGGCTAAAAAAACACATGTTCCTCACATTTCTGTGGCAGAAAGTTCTGGAATCTGAGAGGAGCCACACATTTCCTTCCACCCAGCGTTCCCCCAAGTCTCCCGATAAAAATGATACCTCACTTGTGTGGGTAGGCCTAGCGCCCGCGACAGGAAACGCCCCAAAGCGCAACGTGGACACGTCCGAAATTTTTTAAAGAAAACAGAGGTGTTTTTTGCGAAGTGCATACCTGTAGATATTGGACTCTAGCTCAGCCGGCACCTAGGGAAACCTACTAAACCTGTGCATTTATGAAAACTAGAGACCTAGGGGAATCCAAGGAGGGGTCACTTGCGGGGCTCGGACCAGGTTCTGTTACCCAGAATCCTTTGCAAACCTCAAAATTTGGCTAAAAAAACACATGTTCCTCACATTTCTGTGGCAGAAAGTTCTGGAATCTGAGAGGAGCCACAAATTTCCTTCCACCCAGCGTTCCCCCAAGTCTCCCGATAAAAATGATACCTCACTTGTGTGGGTAGGCCTAGCGCCCGCGACAGGAAACACCCCAAAGCGCAACGTGGACACTTGCAAAATTTTGGAAGAAAACAGAGGTGTTTTTTGCGAAGTGCCTACCTGTAGATTTTGGCCTCTAGCTCAGCCGGCACCTAGGGAAACCTACCAAACCTATGCATTTCTGAAAACTAGAGACCTAGGGGAAAACAAGGAGGGGTGACTTGCGCGGCTCGGACCAGGTTCTGTTACCGAGAGTCCTTTGGAAACCTCAAAATTTGGCCAAAAAAAACACATGTTCCTCACATTTCTGTGGCAGAAAGTTCTGGAATCTGAGAGGAGCCACAAATTTCCTTCCACCCAGCGTTCCCCCAAGTCTCCCGATAAAAATGATACCTCACTTGTGTGGGTAGGCCTAGCGGCCGCGACAGAAAACACCCCAAAGCGCAACGTGGACACATCCAAAATTTTGGAAGAAAACAGAGGTGTTTTTTGCGAAGTGCTTACCTGTAGATTTTGGCCTCTAGCTCAGCCGGCACCTAGGGAAACCTACCAAACCTGTGCATTTCTGAAAACTAGAGACCTAGGGGAATCCAAGGAGGGGTGACTTGCGGGTCTCGGACCAGGTTCTGTTACCGAGAGTCCTTTGCAAACCTCAAAATGTGGCTAAAAAAACACATGTTCCTCACATTTCTGTGGCAGAAAGTTCTGGAATCTGAGAGGAGCCACACATTTCCTTCCACCCAGCGTTCCCCCAAGTCTCCCGATAAAAATGATACCTCACTTGTGTGGGTAGGCCTAGCGCCCACGACAGGAAACGCCCCAAAGCGCAACGTGGACACGTCCAAAATTTTTGAAGAAAACAGAGGTGTTTTTTGCGAAGTGCCTACCTGTAGATTTTGGCCTCTAGCTCAGCCGGCACCTAGGGAAACCTACCAAACCTGTGCATTTCTGAAAACTAGAGACCTAGGGGAATCGAAGGAGGGGTGACTTGCTGGGCTCGGACCAGGTTCTGTTAACCAGAGTCCTTTGCAAACCTCAAAATTTGGCTAAAAAAACACATGTTCCTCTCATTTCTGTGGCAGAAAGTTCTGGAATCTGAAAGGAGCCACAAATTTCCTTCCACCCAGCGTTCCCCCAAGTCTCCTGATAAAAATGATACCTCACTTGTGTGGGTAGGCCTAGCGCCCACGACAGGAAACGCCCCAAAGCGCAACGTGGACACGTCCAAATTTTTTGAAGAAAACAGAGGGGTTTTTTGCGAAGTGCATACCTGTAGATATTGGCCTCTAGCTCAGCCAGCACCTAGGGAAACCTACTAAACCTGTGCATTTATGAAAACTAGAGACCTAGGGGAATCCAAGGAGGGGTCACTTGCGGGGCTCGGACCAGGTTCTGTTACCCAGAATCCTTTGCAAACCTCAAAATTTGGCTAAAAAAACACATGTTCCTCACATTTCTGTGGCAGAAAGTTCTGGAATCTGAGAGGAGCCACACATTTCCTTCCACCCAGCGTTCCCCCAAGTCTCCCGATAAAAATGATACCTCACTTGTGTGGGTAGGCCTAGCGCCCGCGACAGGAAACGCCCCAAAGCGCAACGTGGACACGTCCAAAATTTTGGAAGAAAACAGAGGTGTTTTTTGCGAAGTGCATACCTGTAGATTTTGGCCTCTAGCTCAGCCGGCACCTAGGGAAACCTACCAAACCTATGCATTTCTGAAAACTAGAGACCTAGGGGAAAACAAGGAGGGGTGACTTGCGCGGCTCGGACCAGGTTCTGTTACCGAGAGTCCTTTGGAAACCTCAAAACTTGGCCAAAAAAAACACATGTTCCTCACATTTCTGTGGCAGAAAGTTCTGGAATCTGAGAGGAGCCACAAATTTCCTTCCACCCAGCGTTCCCCCAAGTCTCCCGATAAAAATGATACCTCACTTGTGTGGGTAGGCCTAGCGCCCGCGACAGAAAACATCCCAAAGCGCAACGTGGACACATCCAAAATTTTGGAAGAAAACAGAGGTGTTTTTTGCGAAGTGCTTACCTGTAGATTTTGGCCTCTAGCTCAGCCGGCACCTAGGGAAACCTACCAAACCTGTGCATTTCTGAAAACTAGAGACCTAGGGGAATCCAAGGAGGGGTGACTTGCGGGTCTCGGACCAGGTTCTGTTACCGAGAGTCCTTTGCAAACCTCAAAATGTGGCTAAAAAAACACATGTTCCTCACATTTCTGTGGCAGAAAGTTCTGGAATCTGAGAGGAGCCACACATTTCCTTCCACCCAGCGTTCCCCCAAGTCTCCCGATAAAAATGATACCTCACTTGTGTGGGTAGGCCTAGCGCCCACGACAGGAAACGCCCCAAAGCGCAACGTGGACACGTCCAAAATTTTTGAAGAAAACAGAGGTGTTTTTTGCGAAGTGCCTACCTGTAGATTTTGGCCTCTAGCTCAGCCGGCACCTAGGGAAACCTACCAAACCTGTGCATTTCTGAAAACTAGAGACCTAGGGGAATCCAAGGAGGGGTGACTTGCTGGGCTCGGACCAGGTTCTGTTAACCAGAGTCCTTTGCAAACCTCAAAATTTGGCAAAAAAACACATGTTCCTCACATTTCTGTGGCAGAAAGTTCTGGAATCTGAAAGGAGCCACAAATTTCCTTCCACCCAGCGTTCCCCCAAGTCTCCCGATAAAAATGATACCTCACTTGTGTGGGTAGGCCTAGCGCCCGCGACAGGAAACGCCCCAAAGCGCAACGTTGGCACGTCCAAAATTTTTGAAGAAAACAGAGGTGTTTTTTGCGAAGTGCCTACCTGTAGATTTTGGCCTCTAGCTCAGCCGGCACCTAGGGAAACCTACCAAACCTGTGCATTTCTGAAAACTAGAGACCTAGGGGAATCCAAGGAGGGGTGACTTGCTGGGCTCGGACCAGGTTCTGTTAACCAGAGTCCTTTGCAAACCTCAAAATTTGGCTAAAAAAAAACCTGTTCCTCACATTTCTGTGGCAGAAAGTTCTGGAATCTGAGAGGAGCCACAAATGTCCTTCCACCCAGCGTTCCCCCAAGTCTCCCGATAAAAATGATACCTCACTTGTGTGGGTAGGCCTAGCGCCCGCGACAGGAAACGCCCCAAAGCGCAACGTGGACACGTCCAAAATTTTTGAAGAAAACAGAGGTGTTTTTTGCGAAGTGCATACCTGTAGATATTGGCCTCTAGCTCAGCCGGCACCTAGGGAAACCTACTAAACCTGTGCATTTATGAAAACTAGAGACCTAGGGGAATCCAAGGAGGGGTCACTTGCGGGGCTCGGACCAGGTTCTGTTACCCAGAATCCTTTGCAAACCTCAAAATTTGGCTAAAAAAACACATGTTCCTCACATTTCTGTGGCAGAAAGTTCTGGAATCTGAGAGGAGCCACAAATTTCCTTCCACCCAGCGTTCCCCCAAGTCTCCCGATAAAAATGATACCTCACTTGTGTGGGTAGGCCTAGCGCCCGCGACAGGAAACACCCCAAAGCGCAACGTGGACACATGCAAAATTTTGGAAGAAAACAGAGGTGTTTTTTGCGAAGTGCCTACCTGTAGATTTTGGCCTCTAGCTCAGCCGGCACCTAGGGAAACCTACCAAACCTATGCATTTCTGAAAACTAGAGACCTAGGGGAAAACAAGGAGGGGTGACTTGCGCGGCTCGGACCAGGTTCTGTTACCGAGAGTCCTTTGGAAACCTCAAAATTTGGCCAAAAAATAACACATGTTCCTCACATTTCTGTGGCAGAAAGTTCTGGAATCTGAGAGGAGCCACAAATTTCCTTCCACCCAGCGTTCCCCCAAGTCTCCCGATAAAAATGATACCTCACTTGTGTGGGTAGGCCTAGCGCCCGCGACAGAAAACACCCCAAAGCGCAACGTGGACACATCCAAAATTTTGGAAGAAAACAGAGGTGTTTTTTGCGAAGTGCTTACCTGTAGATTTTGGCCTCTAGCTCAGCCGGCACCTAGGGAAACCTACCAAACCTGTGCATTTCTGAAAACTAGAGACCTAGGGGAATCCAAGGAGGGGTGACTTGCGGGTCTCGGACCAGGTTCTGTTACCGAGAGTCCTTTGCAAACCTCAAAATGTGGCTAAAAAAACACATGTTCCTCACATTTCTGTGGCAGAAAGTTCTGGAATCTGAGAGGAGCCACACATTTCCTTCCACCCAGCGTTCCCCCAAGTCTCCCGATAAAAATGATACCTCACTTGTGTGGGTAGGCCTAGCGCCCACGACAGGAAACGCCCCAAAGCGCAACGTGGACACGTCCAAAATTTTTGAAGAAAACAGAGGTGCTTTTTGCGAAGTGCCTACCTGTAGATTTTGGCCTCTAGCTCAGCCGGCACCTAGGGAAACCTATCAAACCTGTGCATTTCTGAAAACTAGAGACCTAGGGGAATCCAAGGAGGGGTGACTTGCTGGGCTCGGACCAGGTTCTGTTAACCAGAGTCCTTTGCAAACCTCAAAATTTGGCTAAAAAAACACATGTTCCTCACATTTCTGTGGCAGAAAGTTCTGGAATCTGAAAGGAGCCACAAATTTCCTTCCACCCAGCGTTCCCCCAAGTCTCCCGATAAAAATGATACCTCACTTGTGTGGGTAGGCCTAGCGCCCGCGACAGGAAACGCCCCAAAGCGCAACGTGGACACGTCCAAAATTTTTGAAGAAAACAGAGGTGTTTTTTGCGAAGTGCCTACCTGTAGATTTTGGCCTCTAGCTCAGCCGGCACCTAGGAAACCTACCAAACCTGTGCATTTCTGAAAACTAGAGACCTAGGGGAATCCAAGGAGGGGTGACTTGCTGGGCTCGGACCAGGTTCTGTTAACCAGAGTCCTTTGCAAACCTCAAAATTTGGCTAAAAAAACACATGTTCCTCACATTTCTGTGGCAGAAAGTTCTGGAATCTGAGAGGAGCCACACATTTCCTTCCACCCAGCGTTCCCCCAAGTCTCCCGATAAAAATGATACCTCACTTGTGTGGGTAGGCCTAGCGCCCGCGACAGGAAACGCCCCAAAGCGCAACGTGGACACGTCCAAAATTTTTGAAGAAAACAGAGGTGTTTTTTGCGAAGTGCATACCTGTAGATATTGGCCTCTAGCTCAGCCGGCACCTAGGGAAACCTACTAAACCTGTGCATTTATGAAAACTAGAGACCTAGGGGAATCCAAGGAGGGGTCACTTGCGGGGCTCGGACCAGGTTCTGTTACCCAGAATCCTTTGCAAACCTCAAAATTTGGCTAAAAAAACACATGTTCCTCACATTTCTGTGGCAGAAAGTTCTGGAATCTGAGAGGAGCCACAAATTTCCTTCCACCCAGCGTTCCCCCAAGTCTCCCGATAAAAATGATACCTCACTTGTGTGGGTAGGCCTAGCGCCCGCGACAGGAAACACCCCAAAGCGCAACGTGGACACATGCAAAATTTTGGAAGAAAACAGAGGTGTTTTTTGCGAAGTGCCTACCTGTAGATTTTGGCCTCTAGCTCAGCCGGCACCTAGGGAAACCTACCAAACCTATGCATTTCTGAAAACTAGAGACCTAGGGGAAAACAAGGAGGGGTGACTTGCGCGGCTCGGACCAGGTTCTGTTACCGAGAGTCCTTTGGAAACCTCAAAATTTGGCCAAAAAAAACACATGTTCCTCACATTTCTGTGGCAGAAAGTTCTGGAATCTGAGAGGAGCCACAAATTTCCTTCCACCCAGCGTTCCCCCAAGTCTCCCGATAAAAATGATACCTCACTTGTGTGGGTAGGCCTAGCGGCCGCGACAGGAAACACCCCAAAGCGCAACGTGGACACATCCAAAATTTTGGAAGAAAACAGAGGTGTTTTTTGCGAAGTGCTTACCTGTAGATTTTGGCCTCTAGCTCAGCCGGCACCTAGGGAAACCTACCAAACCTGTGCATTTCTGAAAACTAGAGACCTAGGGGAATCCAAGGAGGGGTGACTTGCGGGTCTCGGACCAGGTTCTGTTACCGAGAGTCCTTTGCAAACCTCAAAATGTGGCTAAAAAAACACATGTTCCCCACATTTCTGTGGCAGAAAGTTCTGGAATCTGAGAGGAGCCACACATTTCCTTCCACCCAGCGTTCTCCCAAGTCTCCCGATAAAAATGATACCTCACTTGTGTGGGTAGGCCTAGCGCCCACGACAGGAAACGCCCCAAAGCGCAACGTGGACACGTCCAAAATTTTTGAAGAAAACAGAGGTGTTTTTTGCGAAGTGCCTACCTGTAGATTTTGGCCTCTAGCTCAGCCGGCACCTAGGGAAACCTACCAAACCTGTGCATTTCTGAAAACTAGAGACCTAGGGGAATCCAAGGAGGGGTGACTTGCTGGGCTCGGACCAGGTTCTGTTAACCAGAGTCCTTTGCAAACCTCAAAATTTGGCTAAAAAAACACATGTTCCTCACATTTCTGTGGCAGAAAGTTCTGGAATCTGAAAGGAGCCACAAATTTCCTTCCACCCAGCGTTCCCCCAAGTCTCCCGATAAAAATGATACCTCACTTGTGTGGATAGGCCTAGCGCCCGCGACAGGAAACGCCCCAAAGCGCAACGTGGACACGTCCAAAATTTTTGAAGAAAACAGAGGGGTTTTTTGCGAAGTGCATACCTGTAGATATTGGCCTCTAGCTCAGCCAGCACCTAGGGAAACCTACTAAACCTGTGCATTTATGAAAACTAGAGACCTAGGGGAATCCAAGGAGGGGTCACTTGCGGGGCTCGGACCAGGTTCTGTTACCCAGAATCCTTTGCAAACCTCAAAATTTGGCTAAAAAAACACATGTTCCTCACATTTCTGTGGCAGAAAGTTCTGGAATCTGAAAGGAGCCACAAATTTCCTTCCACCCAGCGTTCCCCCAAGTCTCCCGATAAAAATGATACCTCACTTGTGTGGGTAGGCCTAGCGCCCGCGACAGGAAACGCCCCAAAGCGCAACGTGGACACGTCCAAAATTTTTGAAGAAAACAGAGGGTTTTTTTGCGAAGTGCATACCTGTAGATATTGGCCTCTAGCTCAGCCAGCACCTAGGGAAACCTACTAAACCTGTGCATTTATGAAAACTAGAGACCTAGGGGAATCCAAGGAGGGGTCACTTGCGGGGCTCGGACCAGGTTCTGTTACCCAGAATCCTTTGCAAACCTCAAAATTTGGCTAAAAAAACACATGTTCCTCACATTTCTGTGGCAGAAAGTTCTGGAATCTGAGAGGAGCCACACATTTCCTTCCACCCAGCGTTCCCCCAAGTCTCCCGATAAAAATGATACCTCACTTGTGTGGGTAGGCCTAGCGCCCGCGACAGGAAACGCCCCAAAGCGCAACGTGGACACGTCCAAAATTTTTGAAGAAAACAGAGGTGTTTTTTGCGAAGTGCATACCTGTAGATATTGGCCTCTAGCTCAGCCAGCACCTAGGGAAACCTACTAAACCTGTGCATTTATGAAAACTAGAGACCTAGGGGAATCCAAGGAGGGGTCACTTGCGGGGCTCGGACCAGGTTCTGTTACCCAGAATCCTTTGCAAACCTCAAAATTTGGCTAAAAAAACACATGTTCCTCACATTTGTGTGGCAGAAAGTTCTGGAATCTGAGAGGAGCCACAAATTTCCTTCCACCCAGCGTTCCCCCAAGTCTCCCGATAAAAATGATACC
Source organism: Pleurodeles waltl (assembly GCF_031143425.1). Classification (NCBI taxonomy): domain Eukaryota; kingdom Metazoa; phylum Chordata; class Amphibia; order Caudata; family Salamandridae; genus Pleurodeles; species Pleurodeles waltl. The sequence continues at coordinate 666,460,968 of NC_090445.1, read as the reverse complement.
TCACTTGTGTGGGTAGGACTAGCGCCCGCGACAGGAAACACCCCAAAGCGCAACGTGGACACATGCAAAATTTTGGAAGAAAACAGAGGTGTTTTTTGCGAAGTGCCTACCTGTAGATTTTGGCCTCTAGCTCAGCCGGCACCTAGGGAAACCTACCAAACCTATGCATTTCTGAAAACTAGAGACCTAGGGGAAAACAAGGAGGGGTGACTTGCGCGGCTCGGACCAGGTTCTGTTACCGAGAGTCCTTTGGAAACCTCAAAATTTGGCCAAAAAAAACACATGTTCCTCACATTTCTGTGGCAGAAAGTTCTGGAATCTGAGAGGAGCCACAAATTTCCTTCCACCCAGCGTTCCCCCAAGTCTCCCGATAAAAATGATACCTCACTTGTGTGGGTAGGCCTAGCGCCCGCGACAGGAAACACCCCAAAGCGCAACGTGGACACATCCAAAATTTTGGAAGAAAACAGAGGTGTTTTTTGCGAAGTGCTTACCTGTAGATTTTGGCCTCTAGCTCAGCCGGCACCTAGGGAAACCTACCAAACCTGTGCATTTCTGAAAACTAGAGACCTAGGGGAATCCAAGGAGGGGTGACTTGCGGGTCTCGGACCAGGTTCTGTTACCGAGAGTCCTTTGCAAACCTCAAAATGTGGCTAAAAAAACACATGTTCCTCACATTTCTGTGGCAGAAAGTTCTGGAATCTGAGAGGAGCCACACATTTCCTTCCACCCAGCGTTCCCCCAAGTCTCCCGATAAAAATGATACCTCACTTGTGTGGGTAGGCCTAGCGCCCACGACAGGAAACGCCCCAAAGCGCAACGTGGACACGTCCAAAATTTTTGAAGAAAACAGAGGTGTTTTTTGCGAAGTGCCTACCTGTAGATTTTGGCCTCTAGCTCAGCCGGCACCTAGGGAAACCTACCAAACCTGTGCATTTCTGAAAACTAGAGACCTAGGGGAATCCAAGGAGGGGTGACTTGCTGGGCTCGGACCAGGTTCTGTTAACCAGAGTCCTTTGCAAACCTCAAAATTTGGCTAAAAAAACACATGTTCCTCACATTTCTGTGGCAGAAAGTTCTGGAATCTGAGAGGAGCCACACATTTCCTTCCACCCAGCGTTCCCCCAAGTCTCCCGATAAAAATGATACCTCACTTGTGTGGGTAGGCCTAGCGCCCGCGACAGGAAACGCCCCAAAGCGCAACGTGGACACATGCAAAATTTTTGAAGAAAACAGAGGTGTTTTTTGCGAAGTGCATACCTGTAGATATTGGCCTCTAGCTCAGCCGGCACCTAGGGAAACCTACTAAACCTGTGCATTTATGAAAACTAGAGACCTAGGGGAATCCAAGGAGGGGTCACTTGCGGGGCTCGGACCAGGTTCTGTTACCCAGAATCCTTTGCAAACCTCAAAATTTGGCTAAAAAAACACATGTTCCTCACATTTCTGTGGCAGAAAGTTCTGGAATCTGAGAGGAGCCACAAATTTCCTTCCACCCAGCGTTCCCCCAAGTCTCCCGATAAAAATGATACCTCACTTGTGTGGGTAGGCCTAGCGCCCGCGACAGGAAACACCCCAAAGCGCAACGTGGACACATGCAAAATTTTGGAAGAAAACAGAGGTGTTTTTTGCGAAGTGCCTACCTGTAGATTTTGGCCTCTAGCTCTGCCGGCACCTAGGGAAACCTACCAAACCTATGCATTTCTGAAAACTAGAGACCTAGGGGAAAACAAGGAGGGGTGACTTGCGCGGCTCGGACCAGGTTCTGTTACCGAGAGTCCTTTGGAAACCTCAAAATTTGGCCAAAAAAAACACATGTTCCTCACATTTCTGTGGCAGAAAGTTCTGGAATCTGAGAGGAGCCACAAATTTCCTTCCACCCAGCGTTCCCCCAAGTCTCCCGATAAAAATGATACCTCACTTGTGTGGGTAGGCCTAGCGCCCGCGACAGAAAACACCCCAAAGCGCAACGTGGACACATCCAAAATTTTGGAAGAAAACAGAGGTGTTTTTTGCGAAGTGCTTACCTGTAGATTTTGGCCTCTAGCTCAGCCGGCACCTAGGGAAACCTACCAAACCTGTGCATTTCTGAAAACTAGAGACCTAGGGGAATCCAAGGAGGGGTGACTTGCGGGTCTCGGACCAGGTTCTGTTACCGAGAGTCCTTTGCAAACCTCAAAATGTGGCTAAAAAAACACATGTTCCTCACATTTCTGTGGCAGAAAGTTCTGGAATCTGAGAGGAGCCACACATTTCCTTCCACCCAGCGTTCCCCCAAGTCTCCCGATAAAAATGATACCTCACTTGTGTGGGTAGGCCTAGCGCCCACGACAGGAAACGCCCCAAAGCGCAACGTGGACACGTCCAAAATTTTTGAAGAAAACAGAGGTGTTTTTTGCGAAGTGCCTACCTGTAGATTTTGGCCTCTAGCTCAGCCGGCACCTAGGGAAACCTACCAAACCTGTGCATTTCTGAAAACTAGAGACCTAGGGGAATCCAAGGAGGGGTGACTTGCTGGGCTCGGACCAGGTTCTGTTAACCAGAGTCCTTTGCAAACCTCAAAATTTGGCTAAAAAAACACATGTTCCTCACATTTCTGTGGCAGAAAGTTCTGGAATCTGAAAGGAGCCACAAATTTCCTTCCACCCAGCGTTCCCCCAAGTCTCCCGATAAAAATGATACCTCACTTGTGTGGGTAGGCCTAGCGCCCGCGACAGGAAACGCCCCAAAGCGCAACGTGGACACGTCCAAAATTTTTGAAGAAAACAGAGGTGTTTTTTGCGAAGTGCCTACCTGTAGATTTTGGCCTCTAGCTCAGCCGGCACCTAGGGAAACCTACCAAACCTGTGCATTTCTGAAAACTAGAGACCTAGGGGAATCCAAGGAGGGGTGACTTGCTGGGCTCGGACCAGGTTCTGTTAACCAGAGTCCTTTGCAAACCTCAAAATTTGGCTAAAAAAAAACCTGTTCCTCACATTTCTGTGGCAGAAAGTTCTGGAATCTGAGAGGAGCCACAAATGTCCTTCCACCCAGCGTTCCCCCAAGTCTCCCGATAAAAATGATACCTCACTTGTGTGGGTAGGCCTAGCGCCCGCGACAGGAAACGCCCCAAAGCGCAACGTGGACACGTCCAAAATTTTTGAAGAAAACAGAGGTGTTTTTTGCGAAGTGCATACCTGTAGATATTGGCCTCTAGCTCAGCCGGCAACAAGGGAAACCTACTAAACCTGTGCATTTATGAAAACTAGAGACCTAGGGGAATCCAAGGAGGGGTCACTTGCGGGGCTCGGACCAGGTTCTGTTACCCAGAATCCTTTGCAAACCTCAAAATTTGGCTAAAAAAACACATGTTCCTCACATTTCTGTGGCAGAAAGTTCTGGAATCTGAGAGGAGCCACAAATTTCCTTCCACCCAGCGTTCCCCCAAGTCTCCCGATAAAAATGATACCTCACTTGTGTGGGTAGGCCTAGCGCCCGCGACAGGAAACACCCCAAAGCGCAACGTGGACACATGCAAAATTTTGGAAGAAAACAGAGGTGTTTTTTGCGAAGTGCCTACCTGTAGATTTTGGCCTCTAGCTCAGCCGGCACCTAGGGAAACCTACCAAACCTATGCATTTCTGAAAACTAGAGACCTAGGGGAAAACAAGGAGGGGTGACTTGCGCGGCTCGGACCAGGTTCTGTTACCGAGAGTCCTTTGGAAACCTCAAAATTTGGCCAAAAAAAACACATGTTCCTCACATTTCTGTGGCAGAAAGTTCTGGAATCTGAGAGGAGCCACAAATTTCCTTCCACCCAGCGTTCCCCCAAGTCTCCCGATAAAAATGATACCTCACTTGTGTGGGTAGGCCTAGCGCCCGCGACAGGAAACGCCCCAAAGCGCAACGTGGACACGTCCAAAATTTTTGAAGAAAACAGAGGTGTTTTTTGCGAAGTGCCTACCTGTAGATTTTGGCCTCTAGCTCAGCCGGCACCTAGGGAAACCTACCAAACCTGTGCATTTCTGAAAACTAGAGACCTAGGGGAATCCAAGGAGGGGTGACTTGCTGGGCTCTGACCAGGTTCTGTTAACCAGAGTCCTTTGCAAACCTCAAAATTTGGCTAAAAAAAAACCTGTTCCTCACATTTCTGTGGCAGAAAGTTCTGGAATCTGAGAGGAGCCACAAATGTCCTTCCACCCAGCGTTCCCCCAAGTCTCCCGATAAAAATGATACCTCACTTGTGTGGGTAGGCCTAGCGCCCGCGACAGGAAACGCCCCAAAGCGCAACGTGGACACGTCCAAAATTTTTGAAGAAAACAGAGGTGTTTTTTGCGAAGTGCCTACCTGTAGATATTGGCCTCTAGCTCAGCCGGCACCTAGGGAAACCTACTAAACCTGTGCATTTATGAAAACTAGAGACCTAGGGGAATCCAAGGAGGGGTCACTTGCGGGGCTCGGACCAGGTTCTGTTACCCAGAATCCTTTGCAAACCTCAAAATTTGGCTAAAAAAACACATGTTCCTCACATTTCTGTGGCAGAAAGTTCTGGAATTTGAGAGGAGCCACAAATTTCCTTCCACCCAGCGTTTCCCCAAGTCTCCCGATAAAAATGATACCTCACTTGTGTGGGTAGGCCTAGCGCCCGCGACAGGAAACACCCCAAAGAGCAACGTGGACACATGCAAAATGTTGGAAGAAAACAGAGGTGTTTTTTGCGAAGTACCTACCTGTAGATTTTGGCCTCTAGCTCAGCCGGCACCTAGGGAAAGCTACTAAACCTGTGCATTTATGAAAACTAGAGACCTAGGGGAATCCAAGGAGGGGTCACTTGCGGGGCTCGGACCAGGTTCTGTTACCCAGAATCCTTTGCAAACCTCAAAATTTGGCTAAAAAAACACATGTTCCTCACATTTCTGTGGCAGAAAGTTCTGGAATCTGAGAGGAGCCACACATTTCCTTAAACCCAGCGTTCCCCCAAGTCTCCCGATAAAAATGATACCTCACTTGTGTGGGTAGGCCTAGCGCCCACGACAGGAAACGCCCCAAAGCGCAACGTGGACACGTCCAAAATTTTTGAAGAAAACAGAGGTGTTTTTTGCGAAGTGCTTACCTGTAGATTTTGGCCTCTAGCTCAGCCGGCACCTAGGGAAACCTACCAAACCTGTGCATTTCTGAAAACTAGAGACCTAGGGGAATCCAAGGAGGGGTGACTTGCTGGGCTCGGACCAGGTTCTGTTAACCAGAGTCCTTTGCAAACCTCAAAATTTGGCTAAAAAAACACATGTTCCTCACATTTCTGTGGCAGAAAGTTCTGGAATCTGAAAGGAGCCACAAATTTCCTTCCACCCAGCGTTCCCCCAAGTCTCCCGATAAAAATGATACCTCACTTGTGTGGGTAGGCCTAGCGCCCGCGACAGGAAACGCCCCAAAGCGCAACGTGGACACGTCCAAAATTTTTGAAGAAAACAGAGGTGTTTTTTGCGAAGTGCCTACCTGTAGATTTTGGCCTCTAGCTCAGCCGGCACCTAGGGAAACCTACCAAACCTGTGCATTTCTGAAAACTAGAGACCTAGGGGAATCCAAGGAGGGGTGACTTGCTGGGCTCGGACCAGGTTCTGTTAACCAGAGTCCTTTGCAAACCTCAAAATTTGGCTAAAAAAAAACCTGTTCCTCACATTTCTGTGGCAGAAAGTTCTGGAATCTGAGAGGAGCCACAAATGTCCTTCCACCCAGCGTTCCCCCAAGTCTCCCGATAAAAATGATACCTCACTTGTGTGGGTAGGCCTAGCGCCCGCGACAGGAAACGCCCCAATGCGCAACGTGGACACGTCCAAAATTTTTGAAGAAAACAGAGGTGTTTTTTGCGAAGTGCATACCTGTAGATATTGGCCTCTAGCTCAGCCGGCACCTAGGGAAACCTACTAAACCTGTGCATTTATGAAAACTAGAGACCTAGGGGAATCCAAGGAGGGGTCACTTGCGGGGCTCGGACCAGGTTCTGTTACCCAGAATCCTTTGCAAACCTCAAAATTTGGCTAAAAAAACACATGTTCCTCACATTTCTGTGGCAGAAAGTTCTGGAATCTGAGAGGAGCCACAAATTTCCTTCCACCCAGCGTTCCCCCAAGTCTCCCGATAAAAATGATACCTCACTTGTGTGGGTAGGCCTAGCGCCCGCGACAGGAAACACCCCAAAGCGCAACGTGGACACATGCAAAATTTTGGAAGAAAACAGAGGTGTTTTTTGCGAAGTGCCTACCTGTAGATTTTGGCCTCTAGCTCAGCCGGCACCTAGGGAAACCTACCAAACCTATGCATTTCTGAAAACTAGAGACCTAGGGGAAAACAAGGAGGGGTGACTTGCGCGGCTCGGACCAGGTTCTGTTACCGAGAGTCCTTTGGAAACCTCAAAATTTGGCCAAAAAAAACACATGTTCCTCACATTTCTGTGGCAGAAAGTTCTGGAATCTGAGAGGAGCCACAAATTTCCTTCCACCCAGCGTTCCCCCAAGTCTCCCGATAAAAATGATACCTCACTTGTGTGGGTAGGCCTAGCGCCCGCGACAGGAAACACCCCAAAGCGCAACGTGGACACATGCAAAATTTTGGAAGAAAACAGAGGTGTTTTTTGCGAAGTGCCTACCTGTAGATTTTGGCCTCTAGCTCAGCCGGCACCTAGGGAAACCTACCAAACCTATGCATTTCTGAAAACTAGAGACCTAGGGGAAAACAAGGAGGGGTGACTTGCGCGGCTCGGACCAGGTTCTGTTACCGAGAGTCCTTTGGAAACCTCAAAATTTGGCCAAAAAAAACACATGTTCCTCACATTTCTGTGGCAGAAAGTTCTGGAATCTGAGAGGAGCCACAAATTTCCTTCCACCCAGCGTTCCCCCAAGTCTCCCGATAAAAATGATACCTCACTTGTGTGGGTAGGCCTAGCGCCCGCGACAGGAAACGCCCCAAAGCGCAACGTGGACACGTCCAAAATTTTTGAAGAAAACAGAGGTGTTTTTTGCGAAGTGCCTACCTGTAGATTTTGGCCTCTAGCTCAGCCGGCACCTAGGGAAACCTACCAAACCTGTGCATTTCTGAAAACTAGAGACCTAGGGGAATCCAAGGAGGGGTGACTTGCTGGGCTCGGACCAGGTTCTGTTAACCAGAGTCCTTTGCAAACCTCAAAATTTGGCTAAAAAAAAACCTGTTCCTCACATTTCTGTGGCAGAAAGTTCTGGAATCTGAGAGGAGCCACAAATGTCCTTCCACCCAGCGTTCCCCCAAGTCTCCCGATAAAAATGATACCTCACTTGTGTGGGTAGGCCTAGCGCCCGCGACAGGAAACGCCCCAAAGCGCAACGTGGACACGTCCAAAATTTTTGAAGAAAACAGAGGTGTTTTTTGCGAAGTGCCTACCTGTAGATATTGGCCTCTAGCTCAGCCGGCACCTAGGGAAACCTACTAAACCTGTGCATTTATGAAAACTAGAGACCTAGGGGAATCCAAGGAGGGGTCACTTGCGGGGCTCGGACCAGGTTCTGTTACCCAGAATCCTTTGCAAACCTCAAAATTTGGCTAAAAAAACACATGTTCCTCACATTTCTGTGGCAGAAAGTTCTGGAATCTGAGAGGAGCCACAAATTTCCTTCCACCCAGCGTTTCCCCAAGTCTCCCGATAAAAATGATACCTCACTTGTGTGGGTAGGCCTAGCGCCCGCGACAGGAAACACCCCAAAGAGCAACGTGGACACATGCTAAATGTTGGAAGAAAACAGAGGTGTTTTTTGCGAAGTACCTACCTGTAGATTTTGGCCTCTAGCTCAGCCGGCACCTAGGGAAAGCTACTAAACCTGTGCATTTATGAAAACTAGAGACCTAGGGGAATCCAAGGAGGGGTCACTTGCGGGGCTCGGACCAGGTTCTGTTACCCAGAATCCTTTGCAAACCTCAAAATTTGGCTAAAAAAACACATGTTTCTCACATTTCTGTGGCAGAAAGTTCTGGAATCTGAGAGGAGCCACAAATTTCCTTCCACCCAGCGTTCCCCCAAGTCTCCCGATAAAAATGATACCTCACTTGGGTGGGTAGGCCTAGCGCCCGCGACAGGAAACACCCCAAAGCGCAACGTGGACACATGCAAAATGTTGGAAGAAAACAGAGGTGTTTTTTGCGAAGTGCCTACCTGTAGATTTTGGCCTCTAGCTCAGCCGGCACCTAGGGAAACCTACCAAACCTATGCATTTCTGAAAACTAGAGACCTAGGGGAATCCAAGGAGGGGTGACTTGCTGGGCTCGGACCAGGTTCTGTTAACCAGAGTCCTTTGCAAACCTCAAAATTTGGCTAAAAAAACACATGTTCCTCACATTTCTGTGGCAGAAAGTTCTGGAATCTGAGAGGAGCCACAAATTTCCTTCCACCCAGTGTTCCCCCAAGTCTCCCGATAAAAATGATACCTCACTTGTGTGGGTAGGCCAAGCGACTGCGACAGGAAACGCCCCAAAGCGCAACGTGGACACGTCCAAAATTTTGGAAGAAAACAGAGGTGTTTTTTGCGAAGTGCCTACCTGTAGATATTGGCCTCTAGCTCAGCCGGCACCTAGGGAAACCTACTAAACCTGTGCATTTATGAAAACTAGAGACCTAGGGGAATCCAAGGAGGGGTGACTTGCGGGGCTCGGACCAGGTTCTGTTACCCAGAATCCTTTGCAAACCTCAAAATTTGGCTAAAAAACACATGTTCCTCACATTTCAGTGGCAGAAAGTTCTGGAATCTGACAGGAGCCACAAATTTCCTTCCACCCAGCGTTCCCCCAAGTCTCCCGATAAAAATGATATCTCACTTGTGTGGGTAGGCCTAGCGCCCGTGACAGGAAACACCCCAAAGCGCAACGTGGACACATCCAAAATTTTGGAAGAAAACAGAGGTGTTTTTTGCGAAGTGCTTACCTGTAGATTTTGGCCTCTAGCTCAGCCGGCACCTAGGGAAACCTACCAAACCTGTGCATTTCTGAAAACTAGAGACCTAGGGGAATCCAAGGAGGGGTGACTTGCGGGGCTCGGACCAGGTTCTGTTACCGAGAGTCCTTTGCAAACCTCAAAATGTGGCTAAAAAAACACATGTTCCTCACATTTCTGTGGCAGAAAGTTCTGGAATCTGAGAGGAGCCACAAATTTCCTTCCACCCAGCGTTCCCCCAAGTCTCCCGATAAAAATGATACCTCACTTGTGTGGGTAGGCCTAGCGCCCGCGACAGGAAACTCCCCAAAGCGCAACGTGGACACGTCCAAAATTTTTGAAGAAAACAGAGGTGTTTTTTGCGAAGTGCCTACCTGTAGATTTTGGCCTCTAGCTCAGCCGGCACCTAGGGAAACCTACCAAACCTGTGCATTTCTGAAAACTAGAGACCTAGGGGAATCCAAGGAGGGGTGACTTGCTGGGCTCGGACCAGGTTCTGTTAACCAGAGTCCTTTGCAAACCTCAAAATTTGGCTAAAAAAACACATGTTCCTCACATTTCTGTGGCAGAAAGTTCTGGAATCTGAGAGGAGCCACACATTTCCTTCCACCCAGCGTTCCCCCAAGTCTCCTGATAAAAATGATACCTCACTTGTGTGGGTAGGCCTAGCGCCCGCGACAGGAAACGCCCCAAAGCGCAACGTGGACACGTCCAACATTTTTGAAGAAAACAGAGGTGTTTTTTGCGAAGTGCATACCTGTAGATATTGGCCTCTAGCTCAGCCGGCACCTAGGGAAACCTACTAAACCTGTGCATTTATGAAAACTAGAGACCTAGGGGAATCCAAGGAGGGGTCACTTGCGGGGCTCGGACCAGGTTCTGTTACCCAGAATCCTTTGCAAACCTCAAAATTTGGCAAAAAAAACACATGTTCCTCACATTTCTGTGGCAGAAAGTTCTGGAATCTGAGAGGAGCCACAAATTTCCTTCCACCCAGCGTTCCCCCAAGTCTCCCGATAAAAATGATACCTCACTTGTGTGGCTAGGCCTAGCGCCCGTGACAGGAAACACCCCAAAGCGCAACGTGGACACATGCAAAATTTTGGAAGAAAACAGAGGTGTTTTTTGCGAAGTGCCTACCTGTAGATTTTGGCCTCTAGCTCAGCCGGCACCTAGGGAAACCTACCAAACCTATGCATTTCTGAAAACTAGAGACCTAGGGGAAAACAAGGAGGGGTGACTTGCGCGGCTCGGACCAGGTTCTGTTACCGAGAGTCCTTTGCAAACCTCAAAATGTGGCTAAAAAAACACATGTTCCTCACATTTCTGTGGCAGAAAGTTCTGGAATCTGAGAGGAGCCACACATTTCCTTCCACCCAGCGTTCCCCCAAGTCTCCCGATAAAAATGATACCTCACTTGTGTGGGTAGGCCTAGCGCCCACGACAGGAAACGCCCCAAAGCGCAACGTGGACACGTCCAAATTTTTTGAAGAAAACAGAGGTGTTTTTTGCGAAGTGCCTACCTGTAGATTTTGGCCTCTAGCTCAGCCGGCACCTAGGGAAACCTACCAAACCTGTGCATTTCTGAAAACTAGAGACCTAGGGGAATCCAAGGAGGGGTGACTTGCTGGGCTCGGACCAGGTTCTGTTAACCAGAGTCCTTTGCAAACCTCAAAATTTGGCTAAAAAAACACATGTTCCTCACATTTCTGTGGCAGAAAGTTCTGGAATCTGAAAGGAGCCACAAATTTCCTTCCACCCAGCGTTCCCCCAAGTCTCCCGATAAAAATGATACCTCACTTGTGTGGGTAGGCCTAGCGCCCGCGACAGGAAACGCCCCAAAGCGCAACGTGGACACGTCCAAAATTTTTGAAGAAAACAGAGGTGTTTTTTGCGAAGTGCATACCTGTAGATATTGGCCTCTAGCTCAGCCGGCACCTAGGGAAACCTACTAAACCTGTGCATTTATGAAAACTAGAGACCTAGGGGAATCCAAGGAGGGGTCACTTGCGGGGCTCGGACCAGGTTCTGTTACCCAGAATCCTTTGCAAACCTCAAAATTTGGCTAAAAAAACACATGTTCCTCACATTTCTGTGGCAGAAAGTTCTGGAATCTGAGAGGAGCCACAAATTTCCTTCCACCCAGCGTTCCCCCAAGTCTCCCGATAAAAAATATACCTCACTTGTGTGGGTAGGCCTTGCGCCCGCGACAGGAAACGCCCCAAAGCGCAACGTGGACACGTCCAAAATTTTTGAAGAAAACAGAGGTGTTTTTTGCGAAGTGCCTACCTGTAGATTTTGGCCTCTAGCTCAGCCGGCACCTAGGGAAACCTACCAAACCTATGCATTTCTGAAAACTAGAGACCTAGGGGAAAACAAGGAGGGGTGACTTGCGCGGCTCGGACCAGGTTCTGTTACCGAGAGTCCTTTGGAAACCTCAAAATTTGGCCAAAAAAAACACATGTTCCTCACATTTCTGTGGCAGAAAGTTCTGGAATCTGAGAGGAGCCACAAATTTCCTTCCACCCAGCGTTCCCCCAAGTCTCCCGATAAAAATGATACCTCACTTGTGTGGGTAGGCCTTGCGCCCGCGACAGGAAACGCCCCAAAGCGCAACGTGGACACGTCCAAAATTTTGGAAGAAAACAGAGGTGTTTTTTGCGAAGTGCTTACCTGTAGATTTTGGCCTCTAGCTCAGCCGGCACCTAGGGAAACCTACCAAACCTGTGCATTTCTGAAAACTAGAGACCTAGGGGAATCCAAGGAGGGGTGACTTGCTGGGCTCGGACCAGGTTCTGTTAACCAGAGTCCTTTGCAAACCTCAAAATTTGGCTAAAAAAAAACCTGTTCCTCACATTTCTGTGGCAGAAAGTTCTGGAATCTGAGAGGAGCCACAAATGTCCTTCCACCCAGCGTTCCCCCAAGTCTCCCGATAAAAATGATACCTCACTTGTGTGGGTAGGCCTAGCGCCCGCGACAGGAAACGCCCCAAAGCGCAACGTGGACACGTCCAAAATTTTTGAAGAAAACAGAGGTGTTTTTTGCGAAGTGCCTACCTGTAGATATTGGCCTCTAGCTCAGCCGGCACCTAGGGAAACCTACTAAACCTGTGCATTTATGAAAACTAGAGACCTAGGGGAATCCAAGGAGGGGTCACTTGCGGGGCTCGGACCAGGTTCTGTTACCCAGAATCCTTTGCAAACCTCAAAATTTGGCTAAAAAAACACATGTTCCTCACATTTCTGTGGCAGAAAGTACTGGAATCTGAGAGGAGCCACAAATTTCCTTCCACCCAGCGTTTCCCCAAGTCTCCCGATAAAAATGATACCTCACTTGTGTGGGTAGGCCTAGCGCCCGCGACAGGAAACACCCCAAAGAGCAACGTGGACACATGCAAAATGTTGGAAGAAAACAGAGGTGTTTTTTGCGAAGTACCTACCTGTAGATTTTGGCCTCTAGCTCAGCCGGCACCTAGGGAAAGCTACTAAACCTGTGCATTTATGAAAACTAGAGACCTAGGGGAATCCAAGGAGGGGTCACTTGCGGGGCTCGGACCAGGTTCTGTTACCCAGAATCCTTTGCAAACCTCAAAATTTGGCTAAAAAAACACATGTTCCTCACATTTCTGTGGCAGAAAGTTCTGGAATCTGAGAGGAGCCACAAATTTCCTTCCACCCAGCGTTCCCCCAAGTCTCCCGATAAAAATGATACCTCACTTGGGTGGGTAGGCCTAGCGCCCGCGACAGGAAACACCCCAAAGCGCAACGTGGACACATGCAAAATGTTGGAAGAAAACAGAGGTGTTTTTTGCGAAGTGCCTACCTGTAGATTTTGGCCTCTAGCTCAGCCGGCACCTAGGGAAACCTACTAAACCTGTGCATTTCCGAAAACTAGAGACCTAGGGGAATCCAAGGAGGGGTGACTTGCTGGGCTCGGACCAGGTTCTGTTAACCAGAGTCCTTTGCAAACCTCAAAATTTGGCTAAAAAAACACATGTTCCTCACATTTCTGTGGCAGAAAGTTCTGGAATCTGAGAGGAGCCACAAATTTCCTTCCACCCAGTGTTCCCCCAAGTCTCCCGATAAAAATGATACCTCACTTGTGTGGGTAGGCCTAGCGACTGCGACAGGAAACGCCCCAAAGCGCAACGTGGACACGTCCAAAATTTTGGAAGAAAACAGAGGTGTTTTTTGCGAAGTGCCTACCTGTAGATATTGGCCTCTAGCTCAGCCGGCACCTAGGGAAACCTACTAAACCTGTGCATTTATGAAAACTAGAGACCTAGGGGAATCCAAGGAGGGGTGACTTGCGGGGCTCGGACCAGGTTCTGTTACCCAGAATCCTTTGCAAACCTCAAAATTTGGCTAAAAAACACATGTTCCTCACATTTCAGTGGCAGAAAGTTCTGGAATCTGAGAGGAGCCACAAATTTCCTTCCACCCAGCGTTCCCCCAAGTCTCCCGATAAAAATGATATCTCACTTGTGTGGGTAGGCCTAGCGCCCGTGACAGGAAACACCCCAAAGCGCAATGTGGACACATCCAAAATTTTGGAAGAAAACAGAGGTGTTTTTTGCGAAGTGCTTACCTGTAGATTTTGGCCTCTAGCTCAGCCGGCACCTAGGGAAACCTACCAAACCTGTGCATTTCTGAAAACTAGAGACCTAGGGGAATCCAAGGAGGGGTGACTTGCGGGGCTCGGACCAGGTTCTGTTACCGAGAGTCCTTTGCAAACCTCAAAATGTGGCTAAAAAAACACATGTTCCTCACATTTCTGTGGCAGAAAGTTCTGGAATCTGAGAGGAGCCACAAATTTCCTTCCACCCAGCGTTCCCCCAAGTCTCCCGATAAAAATGATACCTCACTTGTGTGGGTAGGCCTAGCGCCCGCGACAGGAAACGCCCCAAAGCGCAACGTGGACACGTCCAAAATTTTTGAAGAAAACAGAGGTGTTTTTTGCGAAGTGCCTACCTGTAGATTTTGGCCTCTAGCTCAGCCGGCACCTAGGGAAACCTACCAAACCTGTGCATTTCTGAAAACTAGAGACCTAGGGGAATCCAAGGAGGGGTGACTTGCTGGGCTCGGACCAGGTTCTGTTAACCAGAGTCCTTTGCAAACCTCAAAATTTGGCTAAAAAAACACATGTTCCTCACATTTCTGTGGCAGAAAGTTCTGGAATCTGAGAGGAGCCACAAATGTCCTTCCACCCAGCGTTCCCCCAAGTCTCCCGATAAAAATGATACCTCACTTGTGTGGGTAGGCCTAGCGCCCGCGACAGGAAATGCCCCAAAGCGCAACGTGGACACGTCCAAAATTTTTGAAGAAAACAGAGGTGTTTTTTGCGAAGTGCCTACCTGTAGATATTGGCCTCTAGCTCAGCCGGCACCTAGGGAAACCTACTAAACCTGTGCATTTATGAAAACGAGAGACCTAGGGGAATCCAAGGAGGGGTCACTTGCGGGGCTCGGACCAGGTTCTGTTACCCAGAATCCTTTGCAAACCTCAAAATTTGGCTAAAAAAACACATGTTCCTCACATTTCTGTGGCAGAAAGTTCTGGAATCTGAGAGGAGCCACAAATTTCCTTCCACCCAGCGTTTCCCCAAGTCTCCCGATAAAAATGATACCTCACTTGTGTGGGTAGGCCTAGCGCCCGCGACAGGAAACACCCCAAAGAGCAACATGGACACATGCAAAATGTTGGAAGAAAACAGAGGTGTTTTTTGCGAAGTACCTACCTGTAGATTTTGGCCTCTAGCTCAGCCGGCACCTAGGGAAAGCTACTAAACCTGTGCATTTATGAAAACTAGAGACCTAGGGGAATCCAAGGAGGGGTCACTTGCGGGGCTCGGACCAGGTTCTGTTACCCAGAATCCTTTGCAAACCTCAAAATTTGGCTAAAAAAACACATGTTCCTCACATTTCTGTGGCAGAAAGTTCTGGAATCTGAGAGGAGCCACAAATTTCCTTCCACCCAGCGTTCCCCCAAGTCTCCCAATAAAAATGATACCTCACTTGGGTGGGTAGGCCTAGCGCCCGCGACAGGAAACACCCCAAAGCGCAACGTGGACACATGCAAAATGTTGGAAGAAAACAGAGGTGTTTTTTGCGAAGTGCCTACCTGTAGATTTTGGCCTCTAGCTCAGCCGGCACCTAGGGAAACCTACCAAACCTATGCATTTGTGAAAACTAGAGACCTAGGGGAATCCAAGGAGGGGTGACTTGCTGGGCTCGGACCAGGTTCTGTTAACCAGAGTACTTTGCAAACCTCAAAATTTGGCTAAAAAAACACATGTTCCTCACATTTCTGTGGCAGAAAGTTCTGGAATCTGAGAGGAGCCACAAATTTCCTTCCACCCAGCGTTCCCCCAAGTCTCCCGATAAAAATGATACCTCACTTGTGTGGGTAGGCCTAGCGCCCGCGACAGGAAACACCCCAAAGCGCAACGTGGACACGTCCAAAATTTTGGAAGAAAACAGAGGTGTTTTTTGCGAAGTGCCTACCTGTAGATATTGGCCTCTAGCTCAGCTGGCACCTAGGGAAACCTACTAAACCTGTGCATTTATGAAAACTAGAGACCTAGGGGAATCCAAGGAGGGGTGACTTGCGGGGCTCGGACCAGGTTCTGTTACCCAGAATCCTTTGCAAACCTCAAAATTTGGCTAAAAAACACATGTTCCTCACATTTCAGTGGCAGAAAGTTCTGGAATCTGAGAGGAGCCACAAATTTCCTTCCACCCAGCGTTCCCCCAAGTCTCCCGATAAAAATGATATCTCACTTGTGTGGGTAGGCCTAGCGCCCGTGACAGGAAACACCCCAAAGCGCAATGTGGACACATCCAAAATTTTGGAAGAAAACAGAGGTGTTTTTTGCGAAGTGCTTACCTGTAGATTCTGGCCTCTAGCTCAGCCGGCACCTAGGGAAACCTACCAAACCTGTGCATTTCTGAAAACTAGAGACCTAGGGGAATCCAAGGAGGGGTGACTTGCGGGGCTCGGACCAGGTTCTGTTACCGAGAGTCCTTTGCAAACCTCAAAATGTGGCTAAAAAAACACATGTTCCTCACATTTCTGTGGCAGAAAGTTCTGGAATCTGAGAGGAGCCACAAATTTCCTTCCACCCAGCGTTCCCCCAAGTCTCCCGATAAAAATGATACCTCACTTGTGTGGGTAGGCCTAGCGCCCGCGACAGGAAACGCCCCAAAGCGCAACGTGGACACGTCCAAAATTTTTGAAGAAAACAGAGGTGTTTTTTGCGAAGTGCCTACCTGTAGATTTTGGCCTCTAGCTCAGCCGGCACCTAGGGAAACCTACTAAACCTGTGCATTTATGAAAACTAGAGACCTAGGGGAATCCAAGGAGGGGTCACTTGCGGGGCTCGGACCAGGTTCTGTTACCCAGAATCCTTTGCAAACCTCAAAATTTGGCTAAAAAAACACATGTTCCTCACATTTCTGTGGCAGAAAGTTCTGGAATCTGAGAGGAGCCACAAATTTCCTTCCACCCAGCGTTTCCCCAAGTCTCCCGATAAAAATGATACCTCACTTGTGTGGGTAGGCCTAGCGCCCGCGACAGGAAACACCCCAAAGAGCAACGTGGACACATGCAAAATGTTGGAAGAAAACAGAGGTGTTTTTTGCGAAGTACCTACCTGTAGATTTTGGCCTCTAGCTCAGCCGGCACCTAGGGAAAGCTACTAAACCTGTGCATTTATGAAAACTAGAGACCTAGGGGAATCCAAGGAGGGGTCACTTGCGGGGCTCGGACCAGGTTCTGTTACCCAGAATCCTTTGCAAACCTCAAAATTTGGCTAAAAAAACACATGTTCCTCACATTTCTGTGGCAGAAAGTTCTGGAATCTGAGAGGAGCCACAAATTTCCTTCCACCCAGCGTTCCCCCAAGTCTCCCGATAAAAATGATACCTCACTTGGGTGGGTAGGCCTAGCGCCCGCGACAGGAAACACCCCAAAGCGCAACGTGGACACATGCAAAATGTTGGAAGAAAACAGAGGTGTTTTTTGCGAAGTGCCTACCTGTAGATTTTGGCCTCTAGCTCAGCCGGCACCTAGGGAAACCTACCAAACCTATGCATTTGTGAAAACTAGAGACCTAGGGGAATCCAAGGAGGGGTGACTTGCTGGGCTCGGACCAGGTTCTGTTAACCAGAGTCCTTTGCAAACCTCAAAATTTGGCTAAAAAAACACATGTTCCTCACATTTCTGTGGCAGAAAGTTCTGGAATCTGAGAGGAGCCACAAATTTCCTTCCACCCAGTGTTCCCCCAAGTCTCCCGATAAAAATGATACCTCACTTGTGTGGGTAGGCCTAGCGACTGCGACAGGAAACGCCCCAAAGCGCAACGTGGACACGTCCAAAATTTTGGAAGAAAACAGAGGTGTTTTTTGCGAAGTGCCTACCTGTAGATATTGGCCTCTAGCTCAGCCGGCACCTAGGGAAACCTACTAAACCTGTGCATTTATGAAAACTAGAGACCTAGGGGAATCCAAGGAGGGGTGACTTGCGGGGCTCGGACCAGGTTCTGTTACCCAGAATCCTTTGCAAACCTCAAAATTTGGCTAAAAAACACATGTTCCTCACATTTCAGTGGCAGAAAGTTCTGGAATCTGAGAGGAGCCACAAATTTCCTTCCACCCAGCGTTCCCCCAAGTCTCCCGATAAAAATGATATCTCACTTGTGTGGGTAGGCCTAGCGCCCGTGACAGGAAACACCCCAAAGCGCAATGTGGACACATCCAAAATTTTGGAAGAAAACAGAGGTGTTTTTTGCGAAGTGCCTACCTGTAGATTTTGGCCTCTAGCTCAGCCGGCACCTAGGGAAACCTACCAAACCTGTGCATTTCTGAAAACTAGAGACCTAGGGGAATCCAAGGAGGGGTGACTTGCTGGGCTCGGACCAGGTTCTGTTAACCAGAGTCCTTTGCAAACCTCAAAATTTGGCTAAAAAAACACATGTTCCTCACATTTCTGTGGCAGAAAGTTCTGGAATCTGAGAGGAGCCACAAATTTCCTTCCACCCAGCGTTCCCCCAAGTCTCCCGATAAAAATGATACCTCACTTGTGTGGGTAGGCCTTGCGCCCGCGACAGGAAACGCCCCAAAGCGCAACGTGGACACGTCCAAAATTTTTGAAGAAAACAGAGGTGTTTTTTGCGAAGTGCCTACCTGTAGATTTTGGCCTCTAGCTCAGCCGGCACCTAGGGAAACCTACCAAACCTGTGCATTTCTGAAAACTAGAGACCTAGGGGAATCCAAGGAGGGGTGACTTGCTGGGCTCGGACCAGGTTCTGTTAACCAGAGTCCTTTGCAAACCTCAAAATTTGGCTAAAAAATAACCTGTTCCTCACATTTCTGTGGCAGAAAGTTCTGGAATCTGAGAGGAGCCACAAATGTCCTTCCACCCAGCGTTCCCCCAAGTCTCCCGATAAAAATGATACCTCACTTGTGTGGGTAGGCCTAGCGCCCGCGACAGGAAATGCCCCAAAGCGCAACGTGGACACGTCCAAAATTTTTGAAGAAAACAGAGGTGTTTTTTGCGAAGTGCCTACCTGTAGATATTGGCCTCTAGCTCAGCCGGCACCTAGGGAAACCTACTAAACCTGTGCATTTATGAAAACTAGAGACCTAGGGGAATCCAAGGAGGGGTCACTTGCGGGGCTCGGACCAGGTTCTGTTACCCAGAATCCTTTGCAAACCTCAAAATTTGGCTAAAAAAACACATGTTCCTCACATTTCTGTGGCAGAAAGTTCTGGAATCTGAGAGGAGCCACAAATTTCCTTCCACCCAGCGTTTCCCCAAGTCTCCCGATAAAAATGATACCTCACTTGTGTGGGTAGGCCTAGCGCCCGCGACAGGAAACACCCCAAAGAGCAACGTGGACACATGCAAAATGTTGGAAGAAAACAGAGGTGTTTTTTGCGAAGTACCTACCTGTAGATTTTGGCCTCTAGCTCAGCCGGCACCTAGGGAAAGCTACTAAACCTGTGCATTTATGAAAACTAGAGACCTAGGGGAATCCAAGGAGCGGTCACTTGCGGGGCTCGGACCAGGTTCTGTTACCCAGAATCCTTTGCAAACCTCAAAATTTGGCTAAAAAAACACATGTTCCTCACATTTCTGTGGCAGAAAGTTCTGGAATCTGAGAGGAGCCACAAATTTCCTTCCACCCAGCGTTCCCCCAAGTCTCCCGATAAAAATGATACCTCACTTGGGTGGGTAGGCCTAGCGCCCGCGACAGGAAACACCCCAAAGCGCAACGTGGACACATGCAAAATGTTGTAAGAAAACAGAGGTGTTTTTTGCGAAGTGCCTACCTGTAGATTTTGGCCTCTAGCTCAGCCGGCACCTAGGGAAACCTACCAAACCTATGCATTTGTGAAAACTAGAGACCTAGGGGAATCCAAGGAGGGGTGACTTGCTGGGCTCGGACCAGGTTCTGTTAACCAGAGTCCTTTGCAAACCTCAAAATTTGGCTAAAAAAACACATGTTCCTCACATTTCTGTGGCAGAAAGTTCTGGAATCTGAGAGGAGCCACAAATTTCCTTCCACCCAGTGTTCCCCCAAGTCTCCCGATAAAAATGATACCTCACTTGTGTGGGTAGGCCTAGCGACTGCGACAGGAAACGCCCCAAAGCGCAACGTGGACACGTCCAAAATTTTGGAAGAAAACAGAGGTGTTTTTTGCGAAGTGCCTACCTGTAGATATTGGCCTCTAGCTCAGCCGGCACCTAGGGAAACCTACTAAACCTGTGCATTTATGAAAACTAGAGACCTAGGGGAATCCAAGGAGGGGTGACTTGCGGGGCTCGGACCAGGTTCTGTTACCCAGAATCCTTTGCAAACCTCAAAATTTGGCTAAAAAACACATGTTCCTCACATTTCAGTGGCAGAAAGTTCTGGAATCTGAGAGGAGCCACAAATTTCCTTCCACCCAGCGTTCCCCCAAGTCTCCCGATAAAAATGATATCTCACTTGTGTGGGTAGGCCTAGCGCCCGTGACAGGAAACACCCCAAAGCGCAATGTGGACACATCCAAAATTTTGGAAGAAAACAGAGGTGTTTTTTGCGAAGTGCTTACCTGTAGATTTTGGCCTCTAGCTCAGCCGGCACCTAGGGAAACCTACCAAACCTGTGCATTTCTGAAAACTAGAGACCTAGGGGAATCCAAGGAGGGGTGACTTGCTGGGCTCGGACCAGGTTCTGTTAACCAGAGTCCTTTGCAAACCTCAAAATTTGGCTAAAAAAACACATGTTCCTCACATTTCTGTGGCAGAAAGTTCTGGAATCTGAGAGGAGCCACACATTTCCTTCCACCCAGCGTTCCCCCAAGTCTCCCGATAAAAATGATACCTCACTTGTGTGGGTAGGCCTAGCGCCCGCGACAGGAAACGCCCCAAAGCGCAACGTGGACACGTCCAAAATTTTTGAAGAAAACAGAGGTGTTTTTTGCGAAGTGCATACCTGTAGATATTGGCCTCTAGCTCAGCCGGCACCTAGGGAAACCTACTAAACCTGTGCATTTATGAAAACTAGAGACCTAGGGGAATCCAAGGAGGGGTCACTTGCGGGGCTCGGACCAGGTTCTGTTACCCAGAATCCTTTGCAAACCTCAAAATTTGGCTAAAAAAACACATGTTCCTCACATTTCTGTGGCAGAAAGTTCTGGAATCTGAGAGGAGCCACAAATTTCCTTCCACCCAGCGTTCCCCCAAGTCTCCCGATAAAAATGATACCTCACTTGTGTGGGTAGGCCTAGCGCCCGCGACAGGAAACACCCCAAAGCGCAACGTGGACACATGCAAAATTTTGGAAGAAAACAGAGGTGTTTTTTGCGAAGTGCCTACCTGTAGATTTTGGCCTCTAGCTCAGCCGGCACCTAGGGAAACCTACCAAACCTATGCATTTCTGAAAACTAGAGACCTAGGGGAAAACAAGGAGGGGTGACTTGCGCGGTTCGGACCAGGTTCTGTTACCGAGAGTCCTTTGGAAACCTCAAAATTTGGCCAAAAAAAACACATGTTCCTCACATTTCTGTGGCAGAAAGTTCTGGAATCTGAGAGGAGCCACAAATTTCCTTCCACCCAGCGTTCCCCCAAGTCTCCCGATAAAAATGATACCTCACTTGTGTGGGTAGGCCTAGCGCCCGTGACAGGAAACACCCCAAAGCGCAACGTGGACACATCCAAAATTTTGGAAGAAAACAGAGGTGTTTTTTGCGAAGTGCTTACCTGTAGATTTTGGCCTCTAGCTCAGCCGGCACCTAGGGAAACCTACCAAACCTGTGCATTTCTGAAAACTAGAGACCTAGGGGAATCCAAGGAGGGGTGACTTGCGGGTCTCGGACCAGGTTCTGTTACCGAGAGTCCTTTGCAAACCTCAAAATGTGGCTAAAAAAACACATGTTCCTCACATTTCTGTGGCAGAAAGTTCTGGAATCTGAGAGGAGCCACACATTTCCTTCCACCCAGCGTTCCCCCAAGTCTCCCGATAAAAATGATACCTCACTTGTGTGGGTAGGCCTAGCGCCCACGACAGGAAACGCCCCAAAGCGCAACGTGGACACGTCCAAAATTTTTGAAGAAAACAGAGGTGTTTTTTGCGAAGTGCCTACCTGTAGATTTTGGCCTCTAGCTCAGCCGGCACCTAGGGAAACCTACCAAACCTGTGCATTTCTGAAAACTAGAGACCTAGGGGAATCCAAGGAGGGGTGACTTGCTGGGCTCGGACCAGGTTCTGTTAACCAGAGTCCTTTGCAAACCTCAAAGTTTGGCTAAAAAAACACATGTTCCTCACATTTCTGTGGCAGAAAGTTCTGGAATCTGAAAGGAGCCACAAATTTCCTTCCACCCAGCGTTCCCCCAAGTCTCCCGATAAAAATGATACCTCACTTGTGTGGGTAGGCCTAGCGCCCGCGACAGGAAACGCCCCAAAGCGCAACGTGGACACGTCCAAAATTTTTGAAGAAAACAGAGGTGTTTTTTGCGAAGTGCATACCTGTAGATATTGGCCTCTAGCTCAGCCGGCACCTAGGGAAACCTACTAAACCTGTGCATTTATTTAAACTAGAGACCTAGGGGAATCCAAGGAGGGGTCACTTGCGGGGCTCGGACCAGGTTCTGTTACCCAGAATCCTTTGCAAACCTCAAAATTTGGCTAAAAAAACACATGTTCCTCACATTTCTGTGGCAGAAAGTTCTGGAATCTGAGAGGAGCCACAAATTTCCTTCCACCCAGCGTTCCCCCAAGTCTCCCGATAAAAATGATACCTCACTTGTGTGGGTAGGCCTAGCGCCCGCGACAGGAAACACCCCAAAGCGCAACGTGGACACATGCAAAATTTTGGAAGAAAACAGAGGTGTTTTTTGCGAAGTGCCTACCTGTAGATTTTGGCCTCTAGCTCAGCCGGCACCTAGGGAAACCTACCAAACCTATGCATTTCTGAAAACTAGAGACCTAGGGGAAAACAAGGAGGGGTGACTTGCGCGGCTCGGACCAGGTTCTGTTACCGAGAGTCCTTTGGAAACCTCAAAATTTGGCCTAAAAAAACACATGTTCCTCACATTTCTGTGGCAGAAAGTTCTGGAATCTGAGAGGAGCCACAAATTTCCTTCCACCCAGCGTTCCCCCAAGTCTCCCGATAAAAATGATACCTCACTTGTGTGGGTAGGCCTTGCGCCCGCGACAGGAAACGCCCCAAAGCGCAACGTGGACACGTCCAAAATTTTTGAAGAAAACAGAGGTGTTTTTTGCGAAGTGCCTACCTGTAGATTTTGGCCTCTAGCTCAGCCGGCACCTAGGGAAACCTACCAAACCTGTGCATTTCTGAAAACTAGAGACCTAGGGGAATCCAAGGAGGGGTGACTTGCTGGGCTCGGACCAGGTTCTGTTAACCAGAGTCCTTTGCAAACCTCAAAATTTGGCTAAAAAAAAACCTGTTCCTCACATTTCTGTGGCAGAAAGTTCTGGAATCTGAGAGGAGCCACAAATGTCCTTCCACCCAGCGTTCCCCCAAGTCTCCCGATAAAAATGATACCTCACTTGTGTGGGTAGGCCTAGCGCCCGCGACAGGAAACGCCCCAAAGCGCAACGTGGACACGTCCAAAATTTTTGAAGAAAACAGAGGTGTTTTTTGCGAAGTGCCTACCTGTAGATATTGGCCTCTAGCTCAGCCGGCACCTAGGGAAACCTACTAAACCTGTGCATTTATGAAAACTAGAGACCTAGGGGAATCCAAGGAGGGGTCACTTGCGCGGCTCGGACCAGGTTCTGTTACCCAGAATCCTTTGCAAACCTCAAAATTTGGCTAAAAAAACACATGTTCCTCACATTTCTGTGGCAGAAAGTTCTGGAATCTGAGAGGAGCCACAAATTTCCTTCCACCCAGCGTTTCCCCAAGTCTCCCGATAAAAATGATACCTCACTTGTGTGGGTAGGCCTAGCGCCCGCGACAGGAAACACCCCAAAGAGCAACGTGGACACATGCAAAATGTTGGAAGAAAACAGAGGTGTTTTTTGCGAAGTACCTACCTGTAGATTTTGGCCTCTAGCTCAGCCGGCACCTAGGGAAAGCTACTAAACCTGTGCATTTATGAAAACTAGAGACCTAGGGGAATCCAAGGAGGGGTCACTTGCGGGGCTCGGACCAGGTTCTGTTACCCAGAATCCTTTGCAAACCTCAAAATTTGGCTAAAAAAACACATGTTCCTCACATTTCTGTGGCAGAAAGTTCTGGAATCTGAGAGGAGCCACAAATTTCCTTCCACCCAGCGTTCCCCCAAGTCTCCCGATAAAAATGATACCTCACTTGGGTGGGTAGGCCTAGCGCCCGCGACAGGAAACACCCCAAAGCGCAACGTGGACACATGCAAAATGTTGGAAGAAAACAGAGGTGTTTTTTGCGAAGTGCCTACCTGTAGATTTTGGCCTCTAGCTCAGCCGGCACCTAGGGAAACCTACCAAACCTATGCATATCTGAAAACTAGAGACCTAGGGGAATCCAAGGAGGGGTGACTTGCTGGGCTCGGACCAGGTTCTGTTAACCAGAGTCCTTTGCAAACCTCAAAATTTGGCTAAAAAAACACATGTTCCTCACATTTCTGTGGCAGAAAGTTCTGGAATCTGAGAGGAGCCACAAATTTCCTTCCACCCAGTGTTCCCCCAAGTCTCCCGATAAAAATGATACCTCACTTGTGTGGGTAGGCCTAGCGACTGCGACAGGAAACGCCCCAAAGCGCAACGTGGACACGTCCAAAATTTTGGAAGAAAACAGAGGTGTTTTTTGCGAAGTGCCTACGTGTAGATATTGGCCTCTAGCTCAGCCGGCACCTAGGGAAACCTACTAAACCTGTGCATTTATGAAAACTAGAGACCTAGGGGAATCCAAGGAGGGGTGACTTGCGGGGCTCGGACCAGGTTCTGTTACCCAGAATCCTTTGCAAACCTCAAAATTTGGCTAAAAAACACATGTTCCTCACATTTCAGTGGCAGAAAGTTCTGGAATCTGAGAGGAGCCACAAATTTCCTTCCACCCAGCGTTCCCCCAAGTCTCCCGATAAAAATGATATCTCACTTGTGTGGGTAGGCCTAGCGCCCGTGACAGGAAACACCCCAAAGCGCAATGTGGACACATCCAAAATTTTGGAAGAAAACAGAGGTGTTTTTTGCGAAGTGCTTACCTGTAGATTTTGGCCTCTAGCTCAGCCGGCACCTAGGGAAACCTACCAAACCTGTGCATTTCTGAAAACTAGAGACCTAGGGGAATCCAAGGAGGGGTGACTTGCGGGGCTCGGACCAGGTTCTGTTACCGAGAGTCCTTTGCAAACCTCAAAATGTGGCTAAAAAAACACATGTTCCTCACATTTCTGTGGCAGAAAGTTCTGGAATCTGAGAGGAGCCACAAATTTCCTTCCACCCAGCGTTCCCCCAAGTCTCCCGATAAAAATGATACCTCACTTGTGTGGGTAGGCCTAGCGCCCGCGACAGGAAACGCCCCAAAGCGCAACGTGGACACGTCCAAAATTTTGGAAGAAAACAGAGGTGTTTTTTGCGAAGTGCCTACCTGTAGATTTTGGCCTCTAGCTCAGCCGGCACCTAGGGAAACCTACTAAACCTGTGCATTTATGAAAACTAGAGACCTAGGGGAATCCAAGGAGGGGTGACTTGCGGGGCTCGGACCAGGTTCTGTTACCCAGAATCCTTTGCAAACCTCAAAATTTGGCTAAAAAACACATGTTCCTCACATTTCAGTGGCAGAAAGTTCTGGAATCTGAGAGGAGCCACAAATTTCCTTCCACCCAGCGTTCCCCCAAGTCTCCCGATAAAAATGATATCTCACTTGTGTGGGTAGGCCTAGCGCCCGTGACAGGAAACACCCCAAAGCGCAATGTGGACACATCCAAAATTTTTGAAGAAAACAGAGGTGTTTTTTGCGAAGTGCATACCTGTAGATATTGGCCTCTAGCTCAGCCGGCACCTAGGGAAACCTACTAAACCTGTGCATTTATGAAAACTAGAGACCTAGGGGAATCCAAGGAGGGGTCACTTGCGGGGCTCGGACCAGGTTCTGTTACCCAGAATCCTTTGCAAACCTCAAAATTTGGCTAAAAAAACACATGTTCCTCACATTTCTGTGGCAGAAAGTTCTGGAATCTGAGAGGAGCCACAAATTTCCTTCCACCCAGCGTTCCCCCAAGTCTCCCGATAAAAATGATACCTCACTTGTGTGGGTAGGCCTAGCGCCCGCGACAGGAAACACCCCAAAGCGCAACGTGGACACATGCAAAATTTTGGAAGAAAACAGAGGTGTTTTTTGCGAAGTGCCTACCTGTAGATTTTGGCCTCTAGCTCAGCCGGCACCTAGGGAAACCTACCAAACCTATGCATTTCTGAAAACTAGAGACCTAGGGGAAAACAAGGAGGGGTGACTTGCGCGGCTCGGACCAGGTTCTGTTACCGAGAGTCCTTTGGAAACCTCAAAATTTGGCCAAAAAAAACACATGTTCCTCACATTTCTGTGGCAGAAAGTTCTGGAATCTGAGAGGAGCCACAAATTTCCTTCCACCCAGCGTTCCCCCAAGTCTCCCGATAAAAATGATACCTCACTTGTGTGGGTAGGCCTAGCGCCCGCGACAGGAAACACCCCAAAGCGCAACGTGGACACATCCAAAATTTTGGAAGAAAACAGAGGTGTTTTTTGCGAAGTGCTTACCTGTAGATTTTGGCCTCTAGCTCAGCCGGCACCTAGGGAAACCTACCAAACCTGTGCATTTCTGAAAACTAGAGACCTAGGGGAATCCAAGGAGGGGTGACTTGCGGGTCTCGGACCAGGTTCTGTTACCGAGAGTCCTTTGCAAACCTCAAAATGTGGCTAAAAAAACACATGTTCCTCACATTTCTGTGGCAGAAAGTTCTGGAATCTGAGAGGAGCCACACATTTCCTTCCACCCAGCGTTCCCCCAAGTCTCCCGATAAAAATGATACCTCACTTGTGTGGGTAGGCCTAGCGCCCACGAAAGGAAACGCCCCAAAGCGCAACGTGGACGCGTCCAAAATTTTTGAAGAAAACAGAGGTGTTTTTTGCGAAGTGCCTACCTGTAGATTTTGGCCTCTAGCTCAGCCGGCACCTTGGGAAACCTACCAAACCTGTGCATTTCTGAAAACTAGAGACCTAGGGGAATCCAAGGAGGGGTGACTTGCTGGGCTCGGACCAGGTTCTGTTAACCAGAGTCCTTTGCAAACCTCAAAATTTGGCTAAAAAAACACATGTTCCTCACATTTCTGTGGCAGAAAGTTCTGGAATCTGAAAGGAGCCACAAATTTCCTTCCACCCAGCGTTCCCCCAAGTCTCCCGATAAAAATGATACCTCACTTGTGTGGGTAGGCCTAGCGCCCGCGACAGGAAACGCCCCAAAGCGCAACGTGGACACGTCCAAAATTTTTGAAGAAAACAGAGGTGTTTTTTGCGAAGTGCATACCTGTAGATATTGGCCTCTAGCTCAGCCAGCACCTAGGGAAACCTACTAAACCTGTGCATTTATGAAAACTAGAGACCTAGGGGAATACAAGGAGTGGTCACTTGCGGGGCTCGGACCAGGTTCTGTTACCCAGAATCCTTTGCAAACCTCAAAATTTGGCTAAAAAAACACATGTTCCTCACATTTCTGTGGCAGAAAGTTCTGGAATATGAGAGGAGCCACAAATTTCCTTCCACCCAGCGTTCCCCCAAGTCTCCCGATAAAAATGATACCTCACTTGTGTGGGTAGGCCTAGCGCCCGCGACAGGAAACACCCCAAAGCGCAACGTGGACACATGCAAAATTTTGGAAGAAAACAGAGGTGTTTTTTGCGAAGTGCCTACCTGTAGATTTTGGCCTCTAGCTCAGCCGGCACCTAGGGAAACCTACCAAACCTATGCATTTCTGAAAACTAGAGACCTAGGGGAAAACAAGGAGGGGTGACTTGCGCGGCTCGGACCAGGTTCTGTTACAGAGAGTCCTTTGGAAACCTCAAAATTTGGCCAAAAAAAACACATGTTCCTCACATTTCTGTGGCAGAAAGTTCTGGAATCTGAGAGGAGCCACAAATTTCCTTCCACCCAGCGTTCCCCCAAGTCTCCCGATAAAAATGATACCTCACTTGTGTGGGTAGGCCTAGCGCCCGCGACAGGAAACACCCCAAAGCGCAACGTGGACACATCCAAAATTTTGGAAGAAAACAGAGGTGTTTTTTGCGAAGTGCTTACCTGTAGATTTTGGCCTCTAGCTCAGCCGGCACCTAGGGAAACCTACCAAACCTGTGCATTTCTGAAAACTAGAGACCTAGGGGAATCCAAGGAGGGGTGACTTGCGGGGCTCGGACCAGGTTCTGTTACCGAGAGTCCTTTGCAAACCTCAAAATGTGGCTAAAAAAACACATGTTCCTCACATTTGTGTGGCAGAAAGTTCTGGAATCTGAGAGGAGCCACAAATTTCCTTCCACCCAGCGTTCCCCCAAGTCTCCCGATAAAAATGATACCTCACTTGTGTGGGTAGGCCTAGCGCCCGCGACAGGAAACGCCCCAAAGCGCAACGTGGACACGTCCAAAATTTTTGAAGAAAACAGAGGTGTTTTTTGCGAAGTGCCTACCTGTAGATTTTGGCCTCTAGCTCAGCCGGCACCTAGGGAAACCTACCAAACCTGTGCATTTCTGAAAACTAGAGACCTAGGGGAATCCAAGGAGGGGTGACTTGCTGGGCTCGGACCAGGTTCTGTTAACCAGAGTCCTTTGCAAACCTCAAAATTTGGCTAAAAAAACACATGTTCCTCACATTTCTGTGGCAGAAAGTTCTGGAATCTGAGAGGAGCCACACATTTCCTTCCACCCAGCGTTCCCCCAAGTCTCCCGATAAAAATGATACCTCACTTGTGTGGGTAGGCCTAGCGCCCGCGACAGGAAACGCCCCAAAGCGCAACGTGGACACGTCCAAAATTTTTGAAGAAAACAGAGGTGTTTTTTGCGAAGTGCATACCTGTAGATATTGGCCTCTAGCTCAGCCGGCACCTAGGGAAACCTACTAAACCTGTGCATTTCTGAAAACTAGAGACCTAGGGGAATCCAAGGAGGGGTGACTTGCGGGGCTCGGACCAGGTTCTGTTACCGAGAGTCCTTTGCAAACCTCAAAATGTGGCTAAAAAAACACATGTTCCTCACATTTCTGTGGCAGAAAGTTCTGGAATCTGAGAGGAGCCACAAATTTCCTTCCACCCAGCGTTCCCCCAAGTCTCCCGATAAAAATGATACCTCACTTGTGTGGGTAGGCCTAGCGCCCGCGACAGGAAACACCCCAAAGCGCAACGTGGACACATGCAAAATTTTGGAAGAAAACAGAGGTGTTTTTTGCGAAGTGCCTACCTGTAGATTTTGGCCTCTAGCTCAGCCGGCACCTAGGGAAACCTACCAAACCTATGCATTTCTGAAAACTAGAGACCTAGGGGAAAACAAGGAGGGGTCACTTGCGCGGCTCGGACCAGGTTCTGTTACCGAGAGTCCTTTGGAAACCTCAAAATTTGGCCAAAAAAACCACATGTTCCTCACATTTCTGTGGCAGAAAGTTCTGGAATCTGAGAGGAGCCACAAATTTCCTTCCACCCAGCGTTCCCCCAAGTCTCCCGATAAAAATGATACCTCACTTGTGTGGGTAGGCCTAGCGCCCGCGACAGGAAACACCCCAAAGCGCAACGTGGACACATCCAAAATTTTGGAAGAAAACAGAGGTGTTTTTTGCGAAGTGCTTACCTGTAGAATTTGGCCTCTAGCTCAGCCGGCACCTAGGGAAACCTACCAAACCTGTGCATTTCTGAAAACTAGAGACCTAGGGGAATCCAAGGAGGGGTGACTTGCGGGTCTCGGACCAGGTTCTGTTACCGAGAGTCCTTTGCAAACCTCAAAATGTGGCTAAAAAAACACATGTTCCTCACATTTCTGTGGCAGAAAGTTCTGGAATCTGAGAGGAGCCACACATTTCCTTCCACCCAGCGTTCCCCCAAGTCTCCCGATAAAAATGATACCTCACTTGTGTGGGTAGGCCTAGCGCCCACGACAGGAAACGCCCCAAAGCGCAACGTGGACACGTCCAAAATTTTTGAAGAAAACAGAGGTGTTTTTTGCGAAGTGCCTACCTGTAGATTTTGGCCTCTAGCTCAGCCGGCACCTAGGGAAACCTACCAAACCTGTGCATTTCTGAAAACTAGAGACCTAGGGGAATCCAAGGAGGGGTGACTTGCTGGGCTCGGACCAGGTTCTGTTAACCAGAGTCCTTTGCAAACCTCAAAATTTGGCTAAAAAAACACAAGTTCCTCACATTTCTGTGGCAGAAAGTTCTGGAATCTGAAAGGAGCCACAAATTTCCTTCCACCCAGCGTTCCCCCAAGTCTCCCGATAAAAATGATACCTCACTTGTGTGGGTAGGCCTAGCGCCCGTGACAGGAAACGCCCCAAAGCGCAACGTGGACACGTCCAAAATTTTTGAAGAAAACAGAGGTGTTTTTTGCGAAGTGCATACCTGTAGATATTGGCCTCTAGCTCAGCCAGCACCTAGGGAAACCTACTAAACCTGTGCATTTATGAAAACTAGAGACCTAGGGGAATCCAAGGAGGGGTCACTTGCGGGGCTCGGACCAGGTTCTGTTACCCAGAATCCTTTGCAAACCTCAAAATTTGGCTAAAAAAAAACATGTTCCTCACATTTCTGTGGCAGAAAGTTCTGGAATCTGAGAGGAGCCACAAATTTCCTTCCACCCAGCGTTCCCCCAAGT
Organism: Pleurodeles waltl; assembly: GCF_031143425.1. Classification (NCBI taxonomy): domain Eukaryota; kingdom Metazoa; phylum Chordata; class Amphibia; order Caudata; family Salamandridae; genus Pleurodeles; species Pleurodeles waltl. Next base: position 666,430,727 of record NC_090445.1, on the reverse strand, counting down.
CTCCCGATAAAAATGATACCTCACTTGTGTGGGTAGGCCTAGCGCCCGCGACAGGAAACACCCCAAAGCGCAACGTGGACACATGCAAAATTTTGGAAGAAAACAGAGGTGTTTTTTGCGAAGTGCCTACCTGTAGATTTTGGCCTCTAGCTCAGCCGGCACCTAGGGAAACCTACCAAACCTATGCATTTCTGAAAACTAGAGACCTAGGGGAATCCAAGGAGGGGTGACTTGCGGGGCTCGGACCAGGTTCTGTTACCGAGAGTCCTTTGCAAACCTCAAAATGTGGCTAAAAAAACACATGTTCCTCACATTTCTGTGGCAGAAAGTTCTGGAATCTGAGAGGAGCCACAAATTTCCTTCCACCCAGCGTTCCCCCAAGTCTACCGATAAAAATGATACCTCACTTGTGTGGGTAGGCCTAGCGCCCGCGACAGGAAACGCCCCAAAGCGCAACGTGGACACGTCCAAAATTTTTGAAGAAAACAGAGGTGTTTTTTGCGAAGTGCCTACCTGTAGATTTTGGCCTCTAGCTCAGCCGGCACCTAGGGAAACCTACCAAACCTGTGCATTTCTGAAAACTAGAGACCTAGGGGAATCCAAGGAGGGGTGACTTGCTGGGCTCGGACCAGGTTCTGTTAACCAGAGTCCTTTGCAAACCTCAAAATTTGGCTAAAAAAACACATGTTCCTCACATTTCTGTGGCAGAAAGTTCTGGAATCTGAGAGGAGCCACACATTTCCTTCCACCCAGCGTTCCCCCAAGTCTCCCGATAAAAATTATACCTCACTTGTGTGGGTAGGCCTAGCGCCCGCGACAGGAAACGCCCCAAAGCGCAACGTGGACACGTCCAAAATTTTTGAAGAAAACAGAGGTGTTTTTTGCGAAGTGCATACCTGTAGATATTGGCCTCTAGCTCAGCCGGCACCTAGGGAAACCTACTAAACCTGTGCATTTCTGAAAACTAGAGACCTAGGGGAATCCAAGGAGGGGTGACTTGCGGGGCTCGGACCAGTTTCTGTTACCGAGAGTCCTTTGCAAACCTCAAAATGTGGCTAAAAAAACACATGTTCCTCACATTTCTGTGGCAGAAAGTTCTGGAATCTGAGAGGAGCCACAAATTTCCTTCCACCCAGCGTTCCCCCAAGTCTCCCGATAAAAATGATACCTCACTTGTGTGGGTAGGCCTAGCGCCCGCGACAGGAAACGCCCCAAAGCGCAACGTGGACACGTCCAAAATTTTTGAAGAAAACAGAGGTGTTTTTTGCGAAGTGCCTACCTGTAGATTTTGGCCTCTAGCTCAGCCGGCACCTAGGGAAACCTACCAAACCTGTGCATTTCTGAAAACTAGAGACCTAGGGGAATCCAAGGAGGGGTGACTTGCTGGGCTCGGACCAGGTTCTGTTAACCAGAGTCCTTTGCAAACCTCAAAATTTGGCTAAAAAAACACATGTTCCTCACATTTCTGTGGCAGAAAGTTCTGGAATCTGAGAGGAGCCACACATTTCCTTCCACCCAGCGTTCCCCCAAGTCTCCCGATAAAAATGATACCTCACTTGTGTGGGTAGGCCTAGCGCCTGCGACAGGAAACGCCCCAAAGCGCAACGTGGACACGTTCAAAATTTTTGAAGAAAACAGAGGTGTTTTTTGCGAAGTGCATACCTGTAGATATTGGCCTCTAGCTCAGCCGGCACCTAGGGAAACCTACTAAACCTGTGCATTTATGAAAACTAGAGACCTAGGGGAATCCAAGGAGGGGTCACTTGCGGGGCTCGGACCAGGTTCTGTTACCCAGAATCCTTTGCAAACCTCAAAATTTGGCTAAAAAAACACATGTTCCTCACATTTCTGTGGCAGAAAGTTCTGGAATCTGAGAGGAGCCACAAATTTCCTTCCACCCAGCGTTCCCCCAAGTCTCCCGATAAAAATGATACCTCACTTGTGTGGGTAGGCCTAGCGCCCGCGACAGGAAACACCCCAAAGCGCAACGTGGACACATGCAAAATTTTGGAAGAAAACAGAGGTGTTTTTTGCGAAGTGCCTACCTGTAGATTTTGGCCTCTAGCTCAGCCGGCACCTAGGGAAACCTACCAAACCTATGCATTTCTGAAAACTAGAGACCTAGGGGAAAACAAGGAGGGGTGACTTGCGCGGCTCGGACCAGGTTCTGTTACCGAGAGTCCTTTGGAAACCTCAAAATTTGGCCAAAAAAAACACATGTTCCTCACATTTCTGTGGCAGAAAGTTCTGGAATCTGAGAGGAGCCACAAATTTCCTTCCACCCAGCGTTCCCCCAAGTCTCCCGATAAAAATGATACCTCACTTGTGTGGGTAGGCTTAGCGCCCGCGACAGGAAACACCCCAAAGCGCAACGTGGACACATCCAAAATTTTGGAAGAAAACAGAGGTGTTTTTTGCGAAGTGCTTACCTGTAGATTTTGGCCTCTAGCTCAGCCGGCACCTAGGGAAACCTACCAAACCTGTGCATTTCTGAAAACTAGAGACCTAGGGGAATCCAAGGAGGGGTGACTTGCGGGGTTCGGACCAGGTTCTGTTACCGAGAGTCCTTTGCAAACCTCAAAATGTGGCTAAAAAAACACATGTTCCTCACATTTCTGTGGCAGAAAGTTCTGGAATCTGAGAGGAGCCACAAATTTCCTTCCACCCAGCGTTCCCCCAAGTCTCCCGATACAAATGATACCTCACTTGTGTGGGTAGGCCTAGCGCCCGCGACAGGAAACGCCCCAAAGCGCAACGTGGACACGTCCAAAATTTTTGAAGAAAACAGAGGTGTTTTTTGCGAAGTGCCTACCTGTAGATTTTGGCCTCTAGCTCAGCCGGCACCTAGGGAAACCTACCAAACCTGTGCATTTCTGAAAACTAGAGACCTAGGGGAATCCAAGGAGGGGTGACTTGCTGGGCTCGGACCAGGTTCTGTTAACCAGAGTCCTTTGCAAACCTCAAAATTTGGCTAAAAAAACACATGTTCCTCACATTTCTGTGGCAGAAAGTTCTGGAATCTGAGAGGAGCCACACATTTCCTTCCACCCAGCGTTCCCCCAAGTCTCCCGATAAAAATGATACCTCACTTGTGTGGGTAGGCCTAGCGCCTGCGACAGGAAACGCCCCAAAGCGCAACGTGGACACGTCCAAAATTTTTGAAGAAAACAGAGGTGTTTTTTGCGAAGTGCATACCTGTAGATATTGGCCTCTAGCTCAGCCGGCACCTAGGGAAACCTACTAAACCTGTGCATTTCTGAAAACTAGAGACCTAGGGGAATCCAAGGAGGGGTGACTTGCGGGGCTCGGACCAGGTTCTGTTACCGAGAGTCCTTTGCAAACCTCAAAATGTGGCTAAAAAAACACATGTTCCTCACATTTCTGTGGCAGAAAGTTCTGGAATCTGAGAGGAGCCACAAATTTCCTTCCACCCAGCGTTCCCCCAAGTCTCCCGATAAAAATGATACCTCACTTGTGTGGGTAGGCCTAGCGCCCGCGACAGGAAACGCCCCAAAGCGCAACGTGGACACGTCCAAAATTTTTGAAGAAAACAGAGGTGTTTTTTGCGAAGTGCCTACCTGTAGATTTTGGCCTCTAGCTCAGCCGGCACCTAGGGAAACCTACTAAACCTTTGCATTTATGAAAACTAGAGACCTAGGGGAATCCAAGGAGGGGTCACTTGCGGGGCTCGGACCAGGTTCTGTTACCCAGAATCCTTTGCAAACCTCAAAATTTGGCTAAAAAAACACATGCTCCTCACATTTCTGTGGCAGAAAGTTCTGGAATCTGAGAGGAGCCACAAATTTCCTTCCACCCAGCGTTCCCCCAAGTCTCCCGATAAAAATGATACCTCACTTGTGTGGGTAGGCCTAGCGCCCGCGACAGGAAACACCCCAAAGCGCAACGTGGACACATGCAAAATTTTGGAAGAAAACAGAGGTGTTTTTTGCGAAGTGCCTACCTGTAGATTTTGGCCTCTAGCTCAGCCGGCACCTAGGGAAACCTACCAAACCTATGCATTTCTGAAAACTAGAGACCTAGGGGAAAACAAGGAGGGGTGACTTGCGCGGCTCGGACCAGGTTCTGTTACCGAGAGTCCTTTGGAAACCTCAAAATTTGGCCAAAAAAAACACATGTTCCTCACATTTCTGTGGCAGAAAGTTCTGGAATCTGAGAGGAGCCACAAATTTCCTTCCACCCAGCGTTCCCCCAAGTCTCCCGATAAAAATGATACCTCACTTGTGTGGGTAGGCCTAGCTCCCGCGACAGGAAACACCCCAAAGCGCAACGTGGACACATCCAAAATTTTGGAAGAAAACAGAGGTGTTTTTTGCGAAGTGCTTACCTGTAGATTTTGGCCTCTAGCTCAGCCGGCACCTAGGGAAACCTACCAAACCTGTGCATTTCTGAAAACTAGAGACCTAGGGGAATCCAAGGAGGGGTGACTTGCGGGTCTCGGACCAGGTTCTGTTACCGAGAGTCCTTTGCAAACCTCAAAATGTGGCTAAAAAAACACATGTTCCTCACATTTCTGTGGCAGAAAGTTCTGGAATCTGAGAGGAGCCACACATTTCCTTCCACCCAGCGTTCCCCCAAGTCTCCCGATAAAAATGATACCTCACTTGTGTGGGTAGGACTAGCGCCCACGACAGGAAACGCCCCAAAGCGCAACGTGGACACATCCAAAATTTTTGAAGAAAACAGAGGTGTTTTTTGCGAAGTGCCTACCTGTAGATTTTGGCCTCTAGCTCAGCCGGCACCTAGGGAAACCTACCAAACCTGTGCATTTCTGAAAACTAGAGACCTAGGGGAATCCAAGGAGGGGTGACTTGCTGGGCTCGGACCAGGTTCTGTTAACCAGAGTCCTTTGCAAACCTCAAAATTTGGCTAAAAAAACACATGTTCCTCACATTTCTGTGGCAGAAAGTTCTGGAATCTGAAAGGAGCCAAAAATTTCCTTCCACCCAGCGTTCCCCCAAGTCTCCCGATAAAAATGATACCTCACTTGTGTGGGTAGGCCTAGCGCCCGCGACAGGAAACTCCCCAAAGCGCAACGTGGACACGTCCAAAATTTTTGAAGAAAACAGAGGTGTTTTTTGCGAAGTGCATACCTGTAGATATTGGCCTCTAGCTCAGCCAGCACCTAGGGAAACCTACTAAACCTGTGCATTTATGAAAACTAGAGACCTAGGGGAATCCAAGGAGGGGTCACTTGCGGGGCTCGGACCAGGTTCTGTTACCCAGAATCCTTTGCAAACCTCAAAATTTGGCTAAAAAAACACATGTTCCTCACATTTCTGTGGCAGAAAGTTCTGGAATCTGAGAGGAGCCACAAATTTCCTTCCACCCAGCGTTCCCCCAAGTCTCCCGATAAAAATGATACCTCACTTGTGTGGGTAGGCCTAGCGCCCGCGACAGGAAACACCCCAAAGCGCAACGTGGACACATGCAAAATTTTGGAAGAAAACAGAGGTGTTTTTTGCGAAGTGCCTACCTGTAGATTTTGGCCTCTAGCTCAGCCGGCACCTAGGGAAACCTACCAAACCTATGCATTTCTGAAAACTAGAGACCTAGGGGAAAACAAGGAGGGGTGACTTGCGCGGCTCGGACCAGGTTCTGTTACCGAGAGTCCTTTGGAAACCTCAAAATTTGGCCAAAAAAAACACATGTTCCTCACATTTCTGTGGCAGAAAGTTCTGGAATCTGAGAGGAGCCACAAATTTCCTTCCACCCAGCGTTCCCCCAAGTCTCCCGATAAAAATGATACCTCACTTGTGTGGGTAGGCCTAGCGCCCGCGACAGGAAACACCCCAAAGCGCAACGTGGACACATCCAAAATTTTGGAAGAAAACAGAGGTGTTTTTTGCGAAGTGCTTACCTGTAGATTTTGGCCTCTAGCTCAGCCGGCACCTAGGGAAACCTACCAAACCTGTGCATTTCTGAAAACTAGAGACCTAGGGGAATCCAAGGAGGGGTGACTTGCGGGTCTCGGACCAGGTTCTGTTACCGAGAGTCCTTTGCAAACCTCAAAATGTGGCTAAAAAAACACACGTTCCTCACATTTCTGTGGCAGAAAGTTCTGGAATCTGAGAGGAGCCACACATGTCCTTCCACCCAGCGTTCCCCCAAGTCTCCCGATAAAAATGATACCTCACTTGTGTGGGTAGGCCTAGCGCCCACGACAGGAAACGCCCCAAAGCGCAACGTGGACACGTCCAAAATTTTTGAAGAAAACAGAGGTGTTTTTTGCGAAGTGCCTACCTGTAGATTTTGGCCTCTAGCTCAGCCGGCACCTAGGGAAACCTACCAAACCTGTGCATTTCTGAAAACTAGAGACCTAGGGGAATCCAAGGAGGGGTGACTTGCTGGGCTCGGACCAGGTTCTGTTAACCAGAGTCCTTTGCAAACCTCAAAATTTGGCTAAAAAAACACATGTTCCTCACATTTCTGTGGCAGAAAGTTCTGGAATCTGAGAGGAGCCACACATTTCCTTCCACCCAGCGTTCCCCCAAGTCTCCCGATAAAAATGATACCTCACTTGTGTGGGTAGGCCTAGCGCCCGCGACAGGAAACGCCCCAAAGCGCAACGTGGACACGTCCAAAATTTTTGAAGAAAAAAGAGGTGTTTTTTGCGAAGTGCATACCTGTAGATATTGGCCTCTAGCTCAGCCGGCACCTAGGGAAACCTACTAAACCTGTGCATTTATGAAAACTAGAGACCTAGGGGAATCCAAGGAGGGGTCACTTGCGGGGCTCGGACCAGGTTCTGTTACCCAGAATCCTTTGCAAACCTCAAAATTTGGCTAAAAAAACACATGTTCCTCACATTTCTGTGGCAGAAAGTTCTGGAATCTGAGAGGAGCCACACATTTCCTTCCACCCAGCGTTCCCCCAAGTCTCCCGATAAAAATGATACCTCACTTGTGTGGGTAGGCCTAGCACCCACGACAGGAAACGCCCCAAAGCGCAACGTGGACACGTCCAAAATTTTTGAAGAAAACAGAGGTGTTTTTTGCGAAGTGCCTACCTGTAGATTTTGGCCTCTAGCTCAGCCGGCACCTAGGGAAACCTACCAAACCTGTGCATTTCTGAAAACTAGAGACCTAGGGGAATCCAAGGAGGGGTGACTTGCTCGGCTCGGACCAGGTTCTGTTAACCAGAGTCCTTTGCAAACCTCAAAATTTGGCTAAAAAAACACATGTTCCTCACATTTCTGTGGCAGAAAGTTCTGGAATCTGAAAGGAGCCACAAATTTCCTTCCACCCAGCATTCCCCCAAGTCTCCCGATAAAAATGATACCTCACTTGTGTGGGTAGGCCTAGCGCCCGCGACAGGAAACGCCCCAAAGCGCAACGTGGACACGTCCAACATTTTTGAAGAAAACAGAGGTGTTTTTTGCGAAGTGCCTACCTGTAGATTTTGGCCTCTAGCTCAGCCGGCACCTAGGGAAACTTACCAAACCTGTGCATTTCTGAAAACTAGAGACCTAGGGGAATCCAAGGAGGGGTGACTTGCTGGGCTCGGACCAGGTTCTGTTAACCAGAGTCCTTTGCAAACCTCAAAATTTGGCTAAAAAAAAACCTGTTCCTCACATTTCTGTGGCAGAAAGTTCTGGAATCTGAGAGGAGCCACAAATGTCCTTCCACCCAGCGTTCCCCCTAGTCTCCCGATAAAAATGATACCTCACTTGTGTGGGTAGGCCTAGCGCCCGCGACAGGAAACGCCCCAAAGCGCAACGTGGACACGTCCAAAATTTTTGAAGAAAACAGAGGTGTTTTTTGCGAAGTGCATACCTGTAGATATTGGCCTCTAGCTCAGCCGGCACCTAGGGAAACCTACTAAACCTGTGCATTTATGAAAACTAGAGACCTAGGGGAATCCAAGGAGGGGTCACTTGCGGGGCTCGGACCAGGTTCTGTTACCCAGAATCCTTTGCAAACCTCAAAATTTGGCTAAAAAAACACATGTTCCTCACATTTCTGTGGCAGAAAGTTCTGGAATCTGAGAGGAGCCACAAATTTCCTTCCACCCAGCGTTCCCCCAAGTCTCCCGATAAAAATGATACCTCACTTGTGTGGGTAGGCCTAGCGCCCGCGACAGGAAACACCCCAAAGCGCAACGTGGACACATGCAAAATTTTGGAAGAAAACAGAGGTGTTTTTTGCGAAGTGCCTACCTGTAGATTTTGGCCTCTAGCTCAGCCGGCACCTAGGGAAACCTACCAAACCTATGCATTTCTGAAAACTAGAGACCTAGGGGAAAACAAGGAGGGGTGACTTGTGCGGCTCGGACCAGGTTCTGTTACCGAGAGTCCTTTGGAAACCTCAAAATTTGGCCAAAAAAAACACATGTTCCTCACATTTCTGTGGCAGAAAGTTCTGGAATCTGAGAGGAGCCACACATTTCCTTCCACCCAGCGTTCCCCCAAGTCTCCCGATAAAAATGATACCTCACTTGTGTGGGTAGGCCTAGCACCCACGACAGGAAACGCCCCAAAGCGCAACGTGGACACGTCCAAAATTTTTGAAGAAAACAGAGGTGTTTTTTGCGAAGTGCCTACCTGTAGATTTTGGCCTCTAGCTCAGCCGGCACCTAGGGAAACCTACCAAACCTGTGCATTTCTGAAAACTAGAGACCTAGGGGAATCCAAGGAGGGGTGACTTGCTCGGCTCGGACCAGGTTCTGTTAACCAGAGTCCTTTGCAAACCTCAAAATTTGGCTAAAAAAACACATGTTCCTCACATTTCTGTGGCAGAAAGTTCTGGAATCTGAAAGGAGCCACAAATTTCCTTCCACCCAGCATTCCCCCAAGTCTCCCGATAAAAATGATACCTCACTTGTGTGGGTAGGCCTAGCGCCCGCGACAGGAAACGCCCCAAAGCGCAACGTGGACACGTCCAACATTTTTGAAGAAAACAGAGGTGTTTTTTGCGAAGTGCCTACCTGTAGATTTTGGCCTCTAGCTCAGCCGGCACCTAGGGAAACCTACCAAACCTGTGCATTTCTGAAAACTAGAGACCTAGGGGAATCCAAGGAGGGGTGACTTGCTGGGCTCGGACCAGGTTCTGTTAACCAGAGTCCTTTGCAAACCTCAAAATTTGGCTAAAAAAAAACCTGTTCCTCACATTTCTGTGGCAGAAAGTTCTGGAATCTGAGAGGAGCCACAAATGTCCTTCCACCCAGCGTTCCCCCTAGTCTCCCGATAAAAATGATACCTCACTTGTGTGGGTAGGCCTAGCGCCCGCGACAGGAAACGCCCCAAAGCGCAACGTGGACACGTCCAAAATTTTTGAAGAAAACAGAGGTGTTTTTTGCGAAGTGCATACCTGTAGATATTGGCCTCTAGCTCAGCCGGCACCTAGGGAAACCTACTAAACCTGTGCATTTATGAAAACTAGAGACCTAGGGGAATCCAAGGAGGGGTCACTTGCGGGGCTCGGACCAGGTTCTGTTACCCAGAATCCTTTGCAAACCTCAAAATTTGGCTAAAAAAACACATGTTCCTCACATTTCTGTGGCAGAAAGTTCTGGAATCTGAGAGGAGCCACAAATTTCCTTCCACCCAGCGTTCCCCCAAGTCTCCCGATAAAAATGATACCTCACTTGTGTGGGTAGGCCTAGCGCCCGCGACAGGAAACACCCCAAAGCGCAACGTGGACACATGCAAAATTTTGGAAGAAAACAGAGGTGTTTTTTGCGAAGTGCCTACCTGTAGATTTTGGCCTCTAGCTCAGCCGGCACCTAGGGAAACCTACCAAACCTATGCATTTCTGAAAACTAGAGACCTAGGGGAAAACAAGGAGGGGTGACTTGTGCGGCTCGGACCAGGTTCTGTTACCGAGAGTCCTTTGGAAACCTCAAAATTTGGCCAAAAAAAACACATGTTCCTCACATTTCTGTGGCAGAAAGTTCTGGAATCTGAGAGGAGCCACACATTTCCTTCCACCCAGCGTTCCCCCAAGTCTCCCGATAAAAATGATACCTCACTTGTGTGGGTAGGCCTAGCACCCACGACAGGAAACGCCCCAAAGCGCAACGTGGACACGTCCAAAATTTTTGAAGAAAACAGAGGTGTTTTTTGCGAAGTGCCTACCTGTAGATTTTGGCCTCTAGCTCAGCCGGCACCTAGGGAAACCTACCAAACCTGTGCATTTCTGAAAACTAGAGACCTAGGGGAATCCAAGGAGGGGTGACTTGCTCGGCTCGGACCAGGTTCTGTTAACCAGAGTCCTTTGCAAACCTCAAAATTTGGCTAAAAAAACACATGTTCCTCACATTTCTGTGGCAGAAAGTTCTGGAATCTGAAAGGAGCCACAAATTTCCTTCCACCCAGCATTCCCCCAAGTCTCCCGATAAAAATGATACCTCACTTGTGTGGGTAGGCCTAGCGCCCGCGACAGGAAACGCCCCAAAGCGCAACGTGGACACGTCCAACATTTTTGAAGAAAACAGAGGTGTTTTTTGCGAAGTGCCTACCTGTAGATTTTGGCCTCTAGCTCAGCCGGCACCTAGGGAAACCTACCAAACCTGTGCATTTCTGAAAACTAGAGACCTAGGGGAATCCAAGGAGGGGTGACTTGCTGGGCTCGGACCAGGTTCTGTTAACCAGAGTCCTTTGCAAACCTCAAAATTTGGCTAAAAAAAAACCTGTTCCTCACATTTCTGTGGCAGAAAGTTCTGGAATCTGAGAGGAGCCACAAATGTCCTTCCACCCAGCGTTCCCCCTAGTCTCCCGATAAAAATGATACCTCACTTGTGTGGGTAGGCCTAGCGCCCGCGACAGGAAACGCCCCAAAGCGCAACGTGGACACGTCCAAAATTTTTGAAGAAAACAGAGGTGTTTTTTGCGAAGTGCATACCTGTAGATATTGGCCTCTAGCTCAGCCGGCACCTAGGGAAACCTACTAAACCTGTGCATTTATGAAAACTAGAGACCTAGGGGAATCCAAGGAGGGGTCACTTGCGGGGCTCGGACCAGGTTCTGTTACCCAGAATCCTTTGCAAACCTCAAAATTTGGCTAAAAAAACACATGTTCCTCACATTTCTGTGGCAGAAAGTTCTGGAATCTGAGAGGAGCCACAAATTTCCTTCCACCCAGCGTTCCCCCAAGTCTCCCGATAAAAATGATACCTCACTTGTGTGGGTAGGCCTAGCGCCCGCGACAGGAAACACCCCAAAGCGCAACGTGGACACATGCAAAATTTTGGAAGAAAACAGAGGTGTTTTTTGCGAAGTGCCTACCTGTAGATTTTGGCCTCTAGCTCAGCCGGCACCTAGGGAAACCTACCAAACCTATGCATTTCTGAAAACTAGAGACCTAGGGGAAAACAAGGAGGGGTGACTTGTGCGGCTCGGACCAGGTTCTGTTACCGAGAGTCCTTTGGAAACCTCAAAATTTGGCCAAAAAAAACACATGTTCCTCACATTTCTGTGGCAGAAAGTTCTGGAATCTGAGAGGAGCCACAAATTTCCTTCCACCCAGCGTTCCCCCAAGTCTCCCGATAAAAATGATACCTCACTTGTGTGGGTAGGCCTAGCGCCCGCGACAGGAAACGCCCCAAAGCACAACGTGGACACGTCCAAAATTTTTGAAGAAAACAGAGGTGTTTTTTGCGAAGTGCCTACCTGTAGATTTTGGCCTCTAGCTCAGCCGGCACCTAGGGAAACCTACCAAACCTGTGCATTTCTGAAAACTAGAGACCTAGGGGAATTCAAGGAGGGGTGACTTGCTGGGCTCGGACCAGGTTCTGTTAACCAGAGTCCTTTGCAAACCTCAAAATTTGGCTAAAAAAAAACCTGTTCCTCACATTTCTGTGGCAGAAAGTTCTGGAATCTGAGAGGAGCCACAAATGTCCTTCCACCCAGCGTTTCCCCAAGTCTCCCGATAAAAATGATACCTCACTTGTGTGGGTAGGCCTAGCGCCCGCGACAGGAAACACCCCAAAGAGCAACGTGGACACATGCAAAATGTTGGAAGAAAACAGAGGTGTTTTTTGCGAAGTACCTACCTGTAGATTTTGGCCTCTAGCTCAGCCGGCACCTAGGGAAAGCTACTAAACCTGTGCATTTATGAAAACTAGAGACCTAGGGGAATCCAAGGAGGGGTCACTTGCGGGGCTCGGACCAGGTTCTGTTACCCAGAATCCTTTGCAAACCTCAAAATTTGGCTAAAAAAACACATGTTCCTCACATTTCTGTGGCAGAAAGTTCTGGAATCTGAGAGGAGCCACAAATTTCCTTCCACCCAGCGTTCCCCCAAGTCTCCCGATAAAAATGATACCTCACTTGGGTGGGTAGGCCTAGCGCCCGCGACAGGAAACACCCCAAAGCGCAACGTGGACACATGCAAAATGTTGGAAGAAAACAGAGGTGTTTTTTGCTAAGTGCCTACCTGTAGATTTTGGCCTCTAGCTCAGCCGGCACCTAGGGAAACCTACCAAACCTATGCATTTCTGAAAACTAGAGACCTAGGGGAATCCAAGGAGGGGTGACTTGCTGGGCTCGGACCAGGTTCTGTTAACCAGAGTCCTTTGCAAACCTCAAAATTTGGCTAAAAAAACACATGTTCCTCACATTTCTGTGGCAGAAAGTTCTGGAATCTGAGAGGAGCCACAAATTTCCTTCCACCCAGTGTTCCCCCAAGTCTCCCGATAAAAATGATACCTCACTTGTGTGGGTAGGCCTAGCGACTGCGACAGGAAACGCCCCAAAGCGCAACGTGGACACGTCCAAAATTTTGGAAGAAAACAGAGGTGTTTTTTGCGAAGTGCCTACCTGTAGATATTGGCCTCTAGCTCAGCCGGCACCTAGGGAAACCTACTAAACCTGTGCATTTATGAAAACTAGAGACCTAGGGGAATCCAAGGAGGGGTGACTTGCGGGGCTCGGACCAGGTTCTGTTACCCAGAATCCTTTGCAAACCTCAAAATTTGGCTAAAAAACACATGTTCCTCACATTTCAGTGGCAGAAAGTTCTGGAATCTGAGAGGAGCCACAAATTTCCTTCCACCCAGTGTTCCCCCAAGTCTCCCGATAAAAATGATACCTCACTTGTGTGGGTAGGCCTAGCGCCCGCGACAGGAAACACCCCAAAGCGCAACGTGGACACATGCAAAATTTTGGAAGAAAACAGAGGTGTTTTTTGCGAAGTGCCTACCTGTAGATTTTGGCCTCTAGCTCAGCCGGCACCTAGGGAAACCTACCAAACCTATGCATTTCTGAAAACTAGAGACCTAGGGGAAAACAAGGAGGGGTGACTTGCGCGCCTTGGACCAGGTTCTGTTACCGAGAGTCCTTTGGAAACCTCAAAATTTGGCCAAAAAAAACACATGTTCCTCACATTTCTGTGGCAGAAAGTTCTGGAATCTGAGAGGAGCCACAAATTTCCTTCCACCCAGCATTCCCCCAAGTCTCCCGATAAAAATGATACCTCACTTGTGTGGGTAGGCCTAGCGCCCGCGACAGGAAACACCCCAAAGCGCAACGTGGACACATCCAAAATTTTGGAAGAAAACAGAGGTGTTTTTTGCGAAGTGCTTACCTGTAGATTTTGGCCTCTAGCTCAGCCGGCACCTAGGGAAACCTACCAAACCTGTGCATTTCTGAAAACTAGAGACCTAGGGGAATCCAAGGAGGGGTGACTTGCGGGTCTCGGACCAGGTTCTGTTACCGAGAGTCCTTTGCAAACCTCAAAATGTGGCTAAAAAAACACATGTTCCTCACATTTCTGTGGCAGAAAGTTCTGGAATCTGAGAGGAGCCACACATTTCCTTCCACCCAGCGTTCCCCCAAGTCTCCCGATAAAAATGATACCTCACTTGTGTGGGTAGGCCTAGCGCCCACGACAGGAAACGCCCCAAAGCGCAACGTGGACACGTCCAAAATTTTTGAAGAAAACAGAGGTGTTTTTTGCGAAGTGCCTACCTGTAGATTTTGGCCTCTAGCTCAGCCGGCACCTAGGGAAACCTACCAAACCTGTGCATTTCTGAAAACTAGAGACCTAGGGGAATCCAAGGAGGGGTGACTTGCTGGACTCGGACCAGGTTCTGTTAACCAGAGTCCTTTGCAAACCTCAAAATTTGGCTAAAAAAACACATGTTCCTCACATTTCTGTGGCAGAAAGTTCTGGAATCTGAAAGGAGCCACAAATTTCCTTCCACCCAGCGTTCCCCCAAGTCTCCCGATAAAAATGATACCTCACTTGTGTGGGTAGGCCTAGCGCCCGCGACAGGAAACGCCCCAAAGCGCAACGTGGACACGTCCAAAATTTTTGAAGAAAACAGAGGTGTTTTTTGCGAAGTGCATACCTGTAGATATTGGCCTCTAGCTCAGCCAGCACCTAGGGAAACCTACTAAACCTGTGCATTTATGAAAACTAGAGACCTAGGGGAATCCAAGGAGGGGTCACTTGCGGGGCTCGGACCAGGTTCTGTTACCCAGAATCCTTTGCAAACCTCAAAATTTGGCTAAAAAAACACATGTTCCTCACATTTCTGTGGCAGAAAGTTCTGGAATCTGAGAGGAGCCACAAATTTCCTTCCACCCAGCGTTCCCCCAAGTCTCCCGATAAAAATGATACCTCACTTGTGTGGGTAGGCCTAGCGCCCGCGACAGGAAACACCCCAAAGCGCAACGTGGACACATGCAAAATTTTGGAAGAAAACAGAGGTGTTTTTTGCGAAGTGCCTACCTGTAGATTTTGGCCTCTAGCTCAGCCGGCACCTAGGGAAACCTACCAAACCTATGCATTTCTGAAAACTAGAGACCTAGGGGAAAACAAGGAGGGGTGACTTGCGCGGCTCGGACCAGGTTCTGTTACCGAGAGTCCTTTGGAAACCTCAAAATTTGGCCAAAAAAAACACATGTTCCTCACATTTCTGTGGCAGAAAGTTCTGGAATCTGAGAGGAGCCACAAATTTCCTTCCACCCAGCGTTCCCCCAAGTCTCCCGATAAAAATGATACCTCACTTGTGTGGGTAGGCCTAGCGCCCGCGACAGGAAACACCCCAAAGCGCAACGTGGACACATCCAAAATTTTGGAAGAAAACAGAGGTGTTTTTTGCGAAGTGCTTACCTGTAGATTTTGGCCTCTAGCTCAGCCGGCACCTAGGGAAACCTACCAAACCTGTGCATTTCTGAAAACTAGAGACCTAGGGGAATCCAAGGAGGGGTGACTTGCGGGTCTCGGACCAGGTTCTGTTACCGAGAGTCCTTTGCAAACCTCAAAATGTGGCTAAAAAAACACATGTTCCTCACATTTCTGTGGCAGAAAGTTCTGGAATCTGAGAGGAGCCACACATTTCCTTCCACCCAGCGTTCCCCCAAGTCTCCCGATAAAAATGATACCTCACTTGTGTGGGTAGGCCTAGCGCCCACGACAGGAAACGCCCCAAAGCGCAACGTGGACACGTCCAAAATTTTTGAAGAAAACAGAGGTGTTTTTTGCGAAGTGCCTACCTGTAGATTTTGGCCTCTAGCTCAGCCGGCACCTAGGGAAACCTACCAAACCTGTGCATTTCTGAAAACTAGAGACCTAGGGGAATCCAAGGAGGGGTGACTTGCTGGGCTCGGACCAGGTTCTTTTAACCAGAGTCCTTTGCAAACCTCAAAATTTGGCTAAAAAATCACATGTTCCTCACATTTCTGTGGCAGAAAGTTCTGGAATCTGAGAGGAGCCACAAATTTCCTTCCACCCAGCGTTCCCCCAAGTCTCCCGATAAAAATGATACCTCACTTGGGTGGGTAGGCCTAGCGCCCGCGACAGGAAACACCCCAAAGCGCAACGTGGACACATGCAAAATTTTGGAAGAAAACAGAGGTGTTTTTTGCGAAGTACCTACCTGTAGATTTTGGCCTCTAGCTCAGCCGGCACCTAGGGAAACCTACCAAACCTATGCATTTCTGAAAACTAGAGACCTAGGGGAAAACAAGGAGGGGTGACTTGCGGGGCTCGGACCAGGTTCTGTTACCCAGAGTCCTTTGCAAACCTCAAAATTTGGCTAAAAAAACACATGTTCCTCACATTTCTGTGGCAGAAAGTTCTGGAATCTGAGAGGAGCCACAAATTTCCTTCCACCCAGCGTTCCCCCAAGTCTCCCGATAAAAATGATACCTCACTTGTGTGGGTAGGCCTAGCGCCCGCGACAGGAAACGCCCCAAAGCGCAACGTGGACACATCCAAAATTTTGGAAGAAAACAGAGGTGTTTTTTGCGAAGTGCCTACCTGTAGATTTTGGCCTCTAGCTCAGCCGACACCTAGGGAAACCTACCAAACCTGTGCATTTCTGAAAACTAGAGACCTAGGAGAATCCAAGGAGGGATGACTTGCGGGGCTCGGACCAGGTTCTGTTACCCAGAGTCCTTTGCAAACCTCAAAATGTGGCTAAAAAAACACATGTTCCTCACATTTCTGTGGCAGAAAGTTCTGGAATCTGAGAGGAGCCACAAATTTCCTTCCACCCAGCGTTCCCCCAAGTCTCCCGATAAAAATGATACCTCACTTGTGTGGGTAGGCCTAGCGCCCGCAACAGGAAACGCCCCAAAGCGCAACGTGGACACGTCCAAAATTTTTGAAGAAAACAGAGGTGTTTTTTGCGAAGTGCCTACCTGTAGATTTTGGCCTCTAGCTGAGCCGGCACCTAGGGAAACCTACCAAACCTGTGTATTTCTGAAAACTAGAGTCCTAGGGGAATCCAAGGAGGGGTGACTTGCGGGGCTCGGACCAGGTTCTGTTACCCAGAATCCTTTGCAAACCTCAAAATTTGGCTAAAAAAACACATGTTCCTCACATTTCTGTGGCAGAAAGTTCTGGAATCTGAGAGGAGCCACAAATTTCCTTCCACCCAGCGTTCCCCCAAGTCTCCCGATAAAAATGATACCTCACTTGTGTGGGTAGGCCTAGAGCCCGCGACAGGAAACACACCAAAGCGCAACGTAGACATATCCAACATTTTGGAAGAAAACAGAGGTGTTTTTTGCGAAGTGCCTACCTGTAGATTTTGGCCTCTAGCTCAGCCGGCACCTATGGAAACCTACTAAACCTGTACATTTATGAAAACTAGAGACCTAGGGGAATCCAAGGAGGGGTCACTTGCGGGGCTCGGACCAGGTTCTGTTACCCAGAATCCTTTGCAAACCTCAAAATTTGGCTAAAAAAACACATGTTCCTCACATTTCTGTGGCAGAAAGTTCTGGAATCTGAGAGGAGCCACAAATTTCCTTCCACCCAGCGTTCCCCCAAGTCTCCCGATAAAAATGATACCTCACTTGTGTGAGTAGGCCTAGAGCCCGCGACAGGAAACACACCAAAGCGCAACGTGGACATATCCAACATTTTGGAAGAAAACAGAGGTGTTTTTTGCGAAGTGCCTACCTGTAGATTTTGGCCTCTAGCTCAGCCGGCACCTATGGAAACCTACCAAACCTGTGCATTTCTGAAAACTAGAGACCTAGGGGAATCCAAGGAGGGGTGACTTGCTGGGCTCGGACCAGGTTCTGTTAACCAGAGTCCTTTGCAAACCTCAAAATTTGGCTAAAAAAACACATGTTCCTCACATTTCTGTGGCAGAAAGTTCTGGAATCTGAGAGGAGCCACAAATTTCCTTCCACCCAGCGTTCCCCCAAGTCTCCCGATAAAAATGATACCTCACTTGTGTGGGTAGGCCTAGCGCCCGCAACAGGAAACGCCCCAAAGCGCAACGTGGACACGTCCAAAATTTTGGAAGAAAACAGAGGTGTTTTTTGCGAAGTGCCTACCTGTAGATTTTGGCCTCTAGCTGAGCCAGCACCTAGGGAAACCTACCAAACCTGTGTATTTCTGAAAACTAGAGTCCTACGGGAATCCAAGGAGGGGTGACTTGCGGGGCTCGGACCAGGTTCTGTTACCCAGAATCCTTTGCAAACCTCAAAATTTGGCTAAAAAAACACATGTTCCTCACATTTCTGTGGCAGAAAGTTCTGGAATCTGAGAGGAGCCACAAATTTCCTTCCACCCAGCGTTCCCCCAAGTCTCCCGATAAAAATGATACCTCACTTGTGTGGGTAGGCCTAGAGACCGCGACAGGAAACACACCAAAGCGCAACGTGGACATATCCAACATTTTGGAAGAAAACAGAGGTGTTTTTTGCGAAGTGCCTACCTGTAGATTTTGGCCTCTAGCTCAGCCGGCACCTATGGAAACCTACCAAACCTGTGCATTTCTGAAAACTAGAGACCTAGGGGAATCCAAGGAGGGGTGACTTGCTGGGCTCGGACCAGGTTCTGTTAACCAGAGTCCTTTGCAAACCTCAAAATTTGGCTAAAAAAACACATGTTCCTCACATTTCTGTGGCAGAAAGTTCTGGAATCTGAGAGGAGCCACAAATGTCCTTCCACCCAGCGTTCCCCCAAGTCTCCCGATAAAAATGATACCTCACTTGTGTGGGTAGGCCTAGCGCCCGCGACAGGAAACGCCCCAAAGCGCAACGTGGACACGTCCAAAATTTTGGAAGAAAACAGAGGTGTTTTTTGCGAAGTGCCTACCTGTAGATATTGGCCTCTAGCTCAGCCGGCACCTAGGGAAACCTACTAAACCTGTGTATTTATGAAAACTAGAGACCTAGGGGAATCCAAGGAGGGGTGACTTGCGGGGCTCGGACCAGGTTCTGTTACCCAGAATCCTTTGCAAACCTCAAAATTTGGCTAAAAAAACACATGTTCCTCACATTTCTGTGGCAGAAAGTTCTGGAATCAGAGAGGAGCCACAAATTTCCTTCCACCCAGCGTTCCCCCAAGTCTCCCGATAAAAATGATACCTCACTTGTGTGGGTAGGCCTAGCGCCCGCGACAGGAAACACCCCAAAGCGCAACGTGGACACATCCAAAAATTTGGAAGAAAACAGAGGTGTTTTTTGCGAAGTGCCTACCTGTAGATTTTGGCCTCTAGCTCAGCCGGCACCTAGGGAAACCTACCAAACCTGTGCATTTCTGAAAACTAGAGACCTAGGGGAATCCAAGGAGGGGTGACTTGCGGGGCTCGGACCAGGTTCTGTTACCGAGAGTCCTTTGCAAACCTCAAAATTTGGCTAAAAAAACACATGTTCCTCACATTTCTGTGGCAGAAAGTTCTGGAATCTGAGAGGAGCCACAAATTTCCTTCCACCCAGCGTTCCCCCAAGTGTCCCGATACAAATGATACCTCACTTGTGTGGGTAGGCCTAGCGCCCGCGACAGGAAATGCCCCAAAGCGCGACGTGGACACGTCCAAAATTATTGAAGAAAACAGAGGTGTTTTTTGCAAAGTGCCTACCTGTAGATTTTGGCCTCTAGCTCAGCCGGCACCTAGGGAAACCTACCGAACCTGTGCATTTCTGAAAACTAGAGACCTAGGGGAATCCAAGGAGGGGTGACTTGTGGGGCTCGGACCAGGTTCTGTTACCCAGAATCCTTTGCAAACCTCAAAATTTGGCTAAAAAAACACATGTTCCTCACATTTCTGTGGCAGAAAGTTCTGGAATCTGAGAGGAGCCACAAATTTCCTTCCACCCAGCGTTCCCCCAAGTCTCCCGATAAAAATGATACCTCACTTGTGTGGGTAGGCCTAGCGCCCGCGACAGGAAACACCCCAAAGCACAACGTGGACACATCCAAAATTTTGGAAGAAAACAGAGGTGTTTTTTGCGAAGTGCCTACCTGTAGATTTTGGCCTCTAGCTGAGCCAGCACCTAGGGAAACCTACCAAACCTGTGTATTTCTGAAAACTAGAGTCCTACGGGAATCCAAGGAGGGGTGACTTGCGGGGCTCGGACCAGGTTCTGTTACCCAGAATCCTTTGCAAACCTCAAAATTTGGCTAAAAAAACACATGTTCCTCACATTTCTGTGGCAGAAAGTTCTGGAATCTGAGAGGAGCCACAAATTTCCTTCCACCCAGCGTTCCCCCAAGTCTCCCGATAAAAATGATACCTCACTTGTGTGGGTAGGCCTAGCGCCCGCGACAGGAAACGCCCCAAAGCGCAACGTGGACACGTCCAAAATTTTTGAAGAAAACAGAGGTGTTTTTTGCAAAGTGCCTACCTGTAGATTTTTGCCTCTAGCTCAGCCGGCACCTAGGGAAACCTACCAAACCTGTGCATTTCTGAAAACTAGAGACCTAGGGGAATCCAATGAGGGGTGACTAGCGGGGCTCGGACCAGGTTCTGTTACCCAGAGTCCTTTGCAAACCTCAAAATCTGGCTAAAAAAACACATGTTCTTCACATTTCTGTGGCAGAAAGTTCTGGAATCTGAGAGGAGACACAAATTTCCTTCCACCCAGCGTTCCCCCAAGTCTCCCGATAAAAATGATACCTCACTTGTGTGGGTAGGCCTAGCGCCCGCGACAGGAAACGCCCCAAAGCGCGACGTGGACACGTCCAAAATTTTTGAAGAAAACAGAGGTGTTTTTTGCAAAGTGCCTACCTGTAGATTTTGGCCTCTAGCTGAGCCGGCACCTAGGGAAACCTACCAAACCTGTGTATTTCTGAAAACTAGAGTCTTAGGGGAATCCAAGGAGGGGTGACTTGCGGGGCTCGGACCAGGTTCTGTTACCCAGAATCCTTTGCAAACCTCAAAATTTGGCTAAAAAAACACATGTTCCTCACATTTCTGTGGCAGAAAGTTCTGGAATCTGAGAGGAGCCACAAATTTCCTTCCACCCAGCGTTCCCCCAAGTCTCCCGATAAAAATGATACCTCACTTGTGTGGGTAGGCCTAGCGCCCGCGACAGGAAACACCCCAAAGCGCAACGTGGACACATCCAAAATTTTGGAAGAAAACAGAGGTGTTTTTTGCGAAGTGCCTACCTGTAGATTTTGGCCTCTAGCTCAGCCGGCACCTAGGGAAACCTACCAAACCTGTGCATTTCTGAAAACTAGAGACCTAGGGGAATCCAAGGAGGGGTGACTTGCGGGGCTCGGACCAGGTTCTGTTACCGAGAGTCCTTTGCAAACCTCAAAATTTGGCTAAAAAAACACATGTTCCTCACATTTCTGTGGCAGAAAGTTCTGGAATCTGAGAGGAGCCACAAATTTCCTTCCACCCAGCGTTCCCCCAAGTCTCCCGATAAAAATGATACCTCACTTGTGTGGGTAGGCCTAGCGCCCGCGACAGGAAACGCCCCAAAGCGCGACGTGGACACGTCCAAACTTTTTGAAGAAAACAGAGGTGTTTTTTGCAAAGTGCCTACCTGTAGATTTTGGCCTCTAGCTCAGCCGGCACCGAGGGAAACCTACCAAACCTGTGCATTTCTGAAAACTAGAGACCTAGGGGAATCCAAGGAGGGGTGACTTGTGGGGCTCGGACCAGGTTCTGTTACCCAGAATCCTTTGCAAACCTCAAAATTTGGCTAAAAAAACACATGTTCCTCACATTTCTGTGGCAGAAAGTTCTGGAATCTGAGAGGAGCCACAAATTTCCTTCCACCCAGCGTTCCCCCAAGTCTCCCGATAAAAATGATACCTCACTTGTGTGGGTAGGCCTAGCGCCCGCGACAGGAAACACCCCAAAGCACAACGTGGACACATCCAAAATTTTGGATGAAAACAGAGGTGTTTTTTGCGAAGTGCCTACCTGTAGATTTTGGCCTCTAGCTCAGCCGGCACCTAGGGAAACCTACCAAACCTGTGCATTTCTGAAAACTAGAGACCTAGGGGAATCCAATGAGGGGTGACTAGCGGGGCTCGGACCAGGTTCTGTTACCCAGATTCCTTTGCAAACCTCAAAATCTGGCTAAAAAAACAAATGTTCTTCACATTTCTGTGGCAGAAAGTTCTGGAATCTGAGAGGAGACACAAATTTCCTTCCACCCAGCGTTCCCCCAAGTCTCCCGATAAAAATGATACCTCACTTGTGTGGGTAGGCCTAGCGCCCGCGACAGGAAACGCCCCAAAGCGCGACGTGGACACGTCCAAATTTTTTGAAGAAAACAGAGGTGTTTTTTGCAAAGTGCCTACCTGTAGATTTTGGCCTCTAGCTCAGCCGGCACCTAGGGAAACCTACCAAACCTGTGCATTTCTGAAAACTAGAGACCTAGGGGAATCCAAGGAGGGGTGACTTGTGGGGCTCGGACCAGGTTCTGTTACCCAGAATCCTTTGCAAACCTCAAAATTTGGCTAAAAAAACACATGTTCCTCACATTTCTGTGGCAGAAAGTTCTGGAATCTGAGAGGAGCCACAAATTTCCTTCCACCCAGCGTTCCCCCAAGTCTCCCGATAAAAATGATACCTCACTTGTGTGGGTAGGCCTAGCGCCCGCGACAGGAAACGCCCCAAAGCGCGACGTGGACACGTCCAAAATTTTTGAAGAAAACAGAGGTGTTTTTTGCGAAGTGCCTACCTGTAGATTTTGGCCTCTAGCTCAGCCGGCACCTAAGGAAACCTACCAAACCTGTGCATTTCTGAAAACTAGAGACCTAGGGGAATCCAATGAGGGGTGACTAGCGGGGCTCGGACCAGGTTCTGTTACCGAGAGTCCTTTGCAAACCTCAAAATTTGGCTAAAGAAACACATGTTCTTCACATTTCTGTGGCAGAAAGTTCTGGAATCTGAGAGGAGACACAAATTTCCTTCCACCCAGCGTTCCCCCAAGTCTCCCGATAAAAATGATACCTCACTTGTGTGGGTAGGCCTAGCGCCCGCGACAGGAAACGCCCCCATTGCGCAACGTGGACACATCCAACATTTTTGAAGAAAACAGAGGTGTTTTTTGCAAAGTGCCTACCTCTAGATTTTGGCCTCTAGCTCAGCCGGCACCTAGGGAAACCTACCAAACCTGTGCATTTCTGAAAACTAGAGACCTAGGGGAATCCAACGAGGAGTGACTTCCGGGGCCCGGACCAGGTTCTGTTACCCAGAATCCTTTGCAAACCTCAAAATGTGGCTAAAAAAACACATGTTCCTCACATTTCTGTGGCAGAAAGTTCTGGAATCTGAGAGGAGCCACAAATTTCCTTCCACCCAGCGTTCCCCCAAGTCTCCAGATAAAAATGATACCTCACTTGTGTGGGTAGGCCTAGCGCCCGCGACAGGAAACACCCCAAAGCGCAACGTGGACACATCCAAAATTTTGGAAGAAAACAGAGGTGTTTTTTGCGAAGTGCCTACCTGTAGATTTTGGCCTCTAGCTCAGCCGGCACCTAGGGAAACCTACCAAACCTGTGCATTTCTGAAAACTAGAGACCTAGGGGAATCCAATGAGGGGTGACTAGCGGGGCTCGGACCAGGTTCTGTTACCCAGAGTCCTTTGCAAACCTCAAAATTTGGCTAAAAAAACACGTGTCTCACATTTCTGTGGCAGAAAGTTCTGGAATCTGAGAGGAGCCACAAATTTCCTTCCACCCAGCGTTCCCCCAAGTCTCCCGATAAAAATGATACCTCACTTGTGTGGGTAGGCCTAGCGCCCGCGACAGGAAACACCCCAAAGCACAACGTGGACTCATCCAAAATTTTGGAAGAAAACAGAGGTGTTTTTTGCGAAGTGCCTACCTGTAGATTTTGGCCTCTAGCTCAGCCGGCACCTAGGGAAACCTACCAAACCTGTGCATTTCTGAAAACTAGAGACCTAGGGGAATCCAATGAGGGGTGACTAGCGGGGCTCGGACCAGGTTCTGTTACCCAGAGTCCTTTGCAAACCTCAAAATCTGGCTAAAAAAACACATGTTCTTCACATTTCTGTGGCAGAAAGTTCTGGAATCTGAGAGGAGACACAAATTTCCTTCCACCCAGCGTTCCCCCAAGTCTCCCGATAAAAATGATACCTCACTTGTGTGGGTAGGCCTAGCGCCCGCGACAGGAAACGCCCCAAAGCGCGACGTGGACACGTCCAAAATTTTTGAAGAAAACAGAGGTGTTTTTTGCAAAGTGCCTACCTGTAGATTTTGGCCTCTAGCTGAGCCGGCACCTAGGGAAACCTACCAAACCTGTGTATTTTTGAAAACTAGAGTCCTAGGGGAATCCAAGGAGGGGTGACTTGCGGGGCTCGGACCAGGTTCTGTTACCCAGAATCCTTTGCAAACCTCAAAATTTGGCTAAAAAAACACATGTTCCTCACATTTCTGTGGCAGAAAGTTCTGGAATCTGAGAGGAGCCACAAATTTCCTTCCACCCAGCGTTCCCCCAAGTCTCCCGATAAAAATGATACCTCACTTGTGTGGGTAGGCCTAGCGCCCGCGACAGGAAACACCCCAAAGCGCAACGTGGACACATCCAAAATTTTGGAAGAAAACAGAGGTGTTTTTTGCGAAGTGCCTACCTGTAGATTTTGGCCTCTAGCTCAGCCGGCACCTAGGGAAACCTACCAAACCTGTGCATTTCTGAAAACTAGAGACCTAGGGGAATCCAAGGAGGGGTGACTTGCGGGGCTCGGACCAGGTTCTGTTACCGAGAGTCCTTTGCAAACCTCAAAATTTGGCTAAAAAAACACATGTTCCTCACATTTCTGTGGCAGAAAGTTCTGGAATCTGAGAGGAGCCACAAATTTCCTTCCACCCAGCGTTCCCCCAAGTCTCCCGATAAAAATGATACCTCACTTGTGTGGGTAGGCCTAGCGCCCGCGACAGGAAACGCCCCCATTGCGCAACGTGGACACATCCAAAATTTTGGAAGAAAACAGAGGTGTTTTTTGCGAAGTGCCTACCTGTAGATTTTGGCCTCTAGCTCAGCCGGCACCTAGGGAAACCTACCAAACCTGTGCATTTCTGAAAACTAGAGACCTAGGGGAATCCAATGAGGGGTGACTAGCGGGGCTCGGACCAGGTTCTGTTACCCAGAGTCCTTTGCAAACCTCAAAATTTGGCTAAAAAAACACGTGTCTCACATTTCTGTGGCAGAAAGTTCTGGAATCTGAGAGGAGCCACAAATTTCCTTCCACCCAGCGTTCCCCCAAGTCTCCCGATAAAAATGATACCTCACTTGTGTGGGTAGGCCTAGCGCCCGCGACAGGAAACACCCCAAAGCACAACGTGGACACATCCAAAATTTTGGAAGAAAACAGAGGTGTTTTTTGCGAAGTGCCTACCTGTAGATTTTGGCCTCTAGCTCAGCCGGCACCTAGGGAAACCTACCAAACCTGTGCATTTCTGAAAACTAGAGACCTAGGGGAATCCAATGAGGGGTGACTAGCGGGGCTCGGACCAGGTTCTGTTACCCAGAGTCCTTTGCAAACCTCAAAATCTGGCTAAAAAAACACATGTTCTTCACATTTCTGTGGCAGAAAGTTCTGGAATCTGAGAGGAGACACAAATTTCCTTCCACCCAGCGTTCCCCCAAGTCTCCCGATAAAAATGATACCTCACTTGTGTGGGTAGGCCTAGCGCCCGCGACAGGAAACGCCCCAAAGCGCGACGTGGACACGTCCAAAATTTTTGAAGAAAACAGAGGTGTTTTTTGCAAAGTGCCTACCTGTAGATTTTGGCCTCTAGCTGAGCCGGCACCTAGGGAAATCTACCAAACCTGTGTATTTCTGAAAACTAGAGTCCTAGGGGAATCCAAGGAGGGGTGACTTGCGGGGCTCGGACCAGGTTCTGTTACCCAGAATCCTTTGCAAACCTCAAAATTTGGCTAAAAAAACACATGTTCCTCACATTTCTGTGGCAGAAAGTTCTGGAATCTGAGAGGAGCCACAAATTTCCTTCCACCCAGCGTTCCCCCAAGTCTCCCGATAAAAATGATACCTCACTTGTGTGGGTAGGCCTAGCGCCCGCGACAGGAAACACCCCAAAGCGCAACGTGGACACATCCAAAATTTTGGAAGAAAACAGAGGTGTTTTTTGCGAAGTGCCTACCTGTAGATTTTGGCCTCTAGCTCAGCCGGCACCTAGGGAAACCTACCAAACCTGTGCATTTCTGAAAACTAGAGACCTAGGGGAATCCAAGGAGGGGTGACTTGCGGGGCTCGGACCAGGTTCTGTTACCGAGAGTCCTTTGCAAACCTCAAAATTTGGCTAAAAAAACACATGTTCCTCACATTTCTGTGGCAGAAAGTTCTGGAATCTGAGAGGAGCCACAAATTTCCTTCCACCCAGCGTTCCCCCAAGTCTCCCGATAAAAATGATACCTCACTTGTGTGGGTAGGCCTAGCGCCCGCGACAGGAAACGCCCCAAAGCGCGACGTGGACACGTCCAAACTTTTTGAAGAAAACAGAGGTGTTTTTTGCAAAGTGCCTACCTGTAGATTTTGGCCTCTAGCTCAGCCGGCACCTAGGGAAACCTACCAAACCTGTGCATTTCTGAAAACTAGAGACCTAGGGGAATCCAAGGAGGGGTGACTTGTGGGGCTCGGACCAGGTTCTGTTACCCAGAATCCTTTGCAAACCTCAAAATTTGGCTAAAAAAACACATGTTCCTCACATTTCTGTGGCAGAAAGTTCTGGAATCTGAGAGGAGCCACAAATTTCCTTCCACCCAGCGTTCCCCCAAGTCTCCCGATAAAAATGATACCTCACTTGTGTGGGTAGGCCTAGCGCCCGCGACAGGAAACACCCCAAAGCACAACGTGGACACATACAAAATTTTGGAAGAAAACAGAGGTGTTTTTTGCGAAGTGCCTACCTGTAGATTTTGGCCTCTAGCTCAGCCGGCACCTAGGGAAACCTACCAAACCTGTGCATTTCTGAAAACTAGAGACCTAGGGGAATCCAATGAGGGGTGACTAGCGGGGCTCGGACCAGGTTCTGTTACCCAGATTCCTTTGCAAACCTCAAAATCTGGCTAAAAAAACACATGTTCTTCACATTTCTGTGGCAGAAAGTTCTGGAATCTGAGAGGAGACACAAATTTCCTTCCACCCAGCGTTCCCCCAAGTCTCCCGATAAAAATGATACCTCACTTGTGTGGGTAGGCCTAGCGCCCGCGACAGGAAACGCCCCAAAGCGCGACGTGGACACGTCCAAAATTTTTGAAGAAAACAGAGGTGTTTTTTGCGAAGTGCCTACCTGTAGATTTTGGCCTCTAGCTCAGCCGGCACCTAGGGAAACCTACCAAACCTGTGCATTTCTGAAAACTAGAGACCTAGGGGAATCCAAGGAGGGGTGACTTGCTCGGCTCGGACCAGGTTCTGTTAACCAGAGTCCTTTGCAAACCTCAAAATTTGGCTAAAAAAACACATGTTCCTCACATTTCTGTGGCAGAAAGTTCTGGAATCTGAAAGGAGCCACAAATTTCCTTCCACCCAGCATTCCCCCAAGTCTCCCGATAAAAATGATACCTCACTTGTGTGGGTAGGCCTAGCGCCCGCGACAGGAAACACCCCAAAGCGCAACGTGGACACATCCAAAATTTTGGAAGAAAACAGAGGTGTTTTTTGCGAAGTGCCTACCTGTAGATTTTGGCCTCTAGCTCAGCCGGCACCTAGGGAAACCTACCAAACCTGTGCATTTCTGAAAACTAGAGACCTAGGGGAATCCAAGGAGGGGTGACTTGCGGGGCTCGGACCAGGTTCTGTTACCGAGAGTCCTTTGCAAACCTCAAAATTTGGCTAAAAAAACACATGTTCCTCACATTTCTGTGGCAGAAAGTTCTGGAATCTGAGAGGAGCCACAAATTTCCTTCCACCCAGCGTTCCCCCAAGTCTCCCGATAAAAATGATACCTCACTTGTGTGGGTAGGCCTAGCGCCCGCGACAGGAAACGCCCCAAAGCGCGACGTGGACACGTCCAAACTTTTTGAAGAAAACAGAGGTGTTTTTTGCAAAGTGCCTACCTGTAGATTTTGGCCTCTAGCTCAGCCGGCACCGAGGGAAACCTACCAAACCTGTGCATTTCTGAAAACTAGAGACCTAGGGGAATCCAAGGAGGGGTGACTTGTGGGGCTCGGACCAGGTTCTGTTACCCAGAATCCTTTGCAAACCTCAAAATTTGGCTAAAAAAACACATGTTCCTCAAATTTCTGTGGCAGAAAGTTCTGGAATCTGAGAGGAGCCACAAATTTCCTTCCACCCAGCGTTCCCCCAAGTCTCCCGATAAAAATGATACCTCACTTGTGTGGGTAGGCCTAGCGCCCGCGACAGGAAACACCCCAAAGCACAACGTGGACACATCCAAAATTTTGGATGAAAACAGAGGTGTTTTTTGCGAAGTGCCTACCTGTAGATTTTGGCCTCTAGCTCAGCCGGCACCTAGGGAAACCTACCAAACCTGTGCATTTCTGAAAACTAGAGACCTAGGGGAATCCAATGAGGGGTGACTAGCGGGGCTCGGACCAGGTTCTGTTACCCAGATTCCTTTGCAAACCTCAAAATCTGGCTAAAAAAACAAATGTTCTTCACATTTCTGTGGCAGAAAGTTCTGGAATCTGAGAGGAGACACAAATTTCCTTCCACCCAGCGTTCCCCCAAGTCTCCCGATAAAAATGATACCTCACTTGTGTGGGTAGGCCTAGCGCCCGCGACAGGAAACGCCCCAAAGCGCGACGTGGACACGTCCAAATTTTTTGAAGAAAACAGAGGTGTTTTTTGCAAAGTGCCTACCTGTAGATTTTGGCCTCTAGCTCAGCCGGCACCTAGGGAAACCTACCAAACCTGTGCATTTCTGAAAACTAGAGACCTAGGGGAATCCAAGGAGGGGTGACTTGTGGGGCTCGGACCAGGTTCTGTTACCCAGAATCCTTTGCAAACCTCAAAATTTGGCTAAAAAAACACATGTTCCTCACATTTCTGTGGCAGAAAGTTCTGGAATCTGAGAGGAGCCACAAATTTCCTTCCACCCAGCGTTCCCCCAAGTCTCCCGATAAAAATGATACCTCACTTGTGTGGGTAGGCCTAGCGCCCGCGACAGGAAACGCCCCAAAGCGCGACGTGGACACGTCCAAAATTTTTGAAGAAAACAGAGGTGTTTTTTGCGAAGTGCCTACCTGTAGATTTTGGCCTCTAGCTCAGCCGGCACCTAAGGAAACCTACCAAACCTGTGCATTTCTGAAAACTAGAGACCTAGGGGAATCCAATGAGGGGTGACTAGCGGGGCTCGGACCAGGTTCTGTTACCGAGAGTCCTTTGCAAACCTCAAAATTTGGCTAAAGAAACACATGTTCTTCACATTTCTGTGGCAGAAAGTTCTGGAATCTGAGAGGAGACACAAATTTCCTTCCACCCAGCGTTCCCCCAAGTCTCCCGATAAAAATGATACCTCACTTGTGTGGGTAGGCCTAGCGCCCGCGACAGGAAACGCCCCCATTGCGCAACGTGGACACATCCAACATTTTTGAAGAAAACAGAGGTGTTTTTTGCAAAGTGCCTACCTCTAGATTTTGGCCTCTAGCTCAGCCGGCACCTAGGGAAACCTACCAAACCTGTGCATTTCTGAAAACTAGAGACCTAGGGGAATCCAACGAGGAGTGACTTCCGGGGCCCGGACCAGGTTCTGTTACCCAGAATCCTTTGCAAACCTCAAAATGTGGCTAAAAAAACACATGTTCCTCACATTTCTGTGGCAGAAAGTTCTGGAATCTGAGAGGAGCCACAAATTTCCTTCCACCCAGCGTTCCCCCAAGTCTCCAGATAAAAATGATACCTCACTTGTGTGGGTAGGCCTAGCGCCCGCGACAGGAAACACCCCAAAGCGCAACGTGGACACATCCAAAATTTTGGAAGAAAACAGAGGTGTTTTTTGCGAAGTGCCTACCTGTAGATTTTGGCCTCTAGCTCAGCCGGCACCTAGGGAAACCTACCAAACCTGTGCATTTCTGAAAACTAGAGACCTAGGGGAATCCAATGAGGGGTGACTAGCGGGGCTCGGACCAGGTTCTGTTACCCAGAGTCCTTTGCAAACCTCAAAATTTGGCTAAAAAAACACGTGTCTCACATTTCTGTGGCAGAAAGTTCTGGAATCTGAGAGGAGCCACAAATTTCCTTCCACCCAGCGTTCCCCCAAGTCTCCCGATAAAAATGATACCTCACTTGTGTGGGTAGGCCTAGCGCCCGCGACAGGAAACACCCCAAAGCACAACGTGGACTCATCCAAAATTTTGGAAGAAAACAGAGGTGTTTTTTGCGAAGTGCCTACCTGTAGATTTTGGCCTCTAGCTCAGCCGGCACCTAGGGAAACCTACCAAACCTGTGCATTTCTGAAAACTAGAGACCTAGGGGAATCCAATGAGGGGTGACTAGCGGGGCTCGGACCAGGTTCTGTTACCCAGAGTCCTTTGCAAACCTCAAAATCTGGCTAAAAAAACACATGTTCTTCACATTTCTGTGGCAGAAAGTTCTGGAATCTGAGAGGAGACACAAATTTCCTTCCACCCAGCGTTCCCCCAAGTCTCCCGATAAAAATGATACCTCACTTGTGTGGGTAGGCCTAGCGCCCGCGACAGGAAACGCCCCAAAGCGCGACGTGGACACGTCCAAAATTTTTGAAGAAAACAGAGGTGTTTTTTGCAAAGTGCCTACCTGTAGATTTTGGCCTCTAGCTGAGCCGGCACCTAGGGAAACCTACCAAACCTGTGTATTTTTGAAAACTAGAGTCCTAGGGGAATCCAAGGAGGGGTGACTTGCGGGGCTCGGACCAGGTTCTGTTACCCAGAATCCTTTGCAAACCTCAAAATTTGGCTAAAAAAACACATGTTCCTCACATTTCTGTGGCAGAAAGTTCTGGAATCTGAGAGGAGCCACAAATTTCCTTCCACCCAGCGTTCCCCCAAGTCTCCCGATAAAAATGATACCTCACTTGTGTGGGTAGGCCTAGCGCCCGCGACAGGAAACACCCCAAAGCGCAACGTGGACACATCCAAAATTTTGGAAGAAAACAGAGGTGTTTTTTGCGAAGTGCCTACCTGTAGATTTTGGCCTCTAGCTCAGCCGGCACCTAGGGAAACCTACCAAACCTGTGCATTTCTGAAAACTAGAGACCTAGGGGAATCCAAGGAGGGGTGACTTGCGGGGCTCGGACCAGGTTCTGTTACCGAGAGTCCTTTGCAAACCTCAAAATTTGGCTAAAAAAACACATGTTCCTCACATTTCTGTGGCAGAAAGTTCTGGAATCTGAGAGGAGCCACAAATTTCCTTCCACCCAGCGTTCCCCCAAGTCTCCCGATAAAAATGATACCTCACTTGTGTGGGTAGGCCTAGCGCCCGCGACAGGAAACGCCCCCATTGCGCAACGTGGACACATCCAAAATTTTGGAAGAAAACAGAGGTGTTTTTTGCGAAGTGCCTACCTGTAGATTTTGGCCTCTAGCTCAGCCGGCACCTAGGGAAACCTACCAAACCTGTGCATTTCTGAAAACTAGAGACCTAGGGGAATCCAATGAGGGGTGACTAGCGGGGCTCGGACCAGGTTCTGTTACCCAGAGTCCTTTGCAAACCTCAAAATTTGGCTAAAAAAACACGTGTCTCACATTTCTGTGGCAGAAAGTTCTGGAATGTGAGAGGAGCCACAAATTTCCTTCCACCCAGCGTTCCCCCAAGTCTCCCGATAAAAATGATACCTCACTTGTGTGGGTAGGCCTAGCGCCCGCGACAGGAAACACCCCAAAGCACAACGTGGACACATCCAAAATTTTGGAAGAAAACAGAGGTGTTTTTTGCGAAGTGCCTACCTGTAGATTTTGGCCTCTAGCTCAGCCGGCACCTAGGGAAACCTACCAAACCTGTGCATTTCTGAAAACTAGAGACCTAGGGGAATCCAATGAGGGGTGACTAGCGGGGCTCGGACCAGGTTCTGTTACCCAGAGTCCTTTGCAAACCTCAAAATCTGGCTAAAAAAACACATGTTCTTCACATTTCTGTGGCAGAAAGTTCTGGAATCTGAGAGGAGACACAAATTTCCTTCCACCCAGCGTTCCCCCAAGTCTCCCGATAAAAATGATACCTCACTTGTGTGGGTAGGCCTAGCGCCCGCGACAGGAAACGCCCCAAAGCGCGACGTGGACACGTCCAAAATTTTTGAAGAAAACAGAGGTGTTTTTTGCAAAGTGCCTACCTGTAGATTTTGGCCTCTAGCTGAGCCGGCACCTAGGGAAATCTACCAAACCTGTGTATTTCTGAAAACTAGAGTCCTAGGGGAATCCAAGGAGGGGTGACTTGCGGGGCTCGGACCAGGTTCTGTTACCCAGAATCCTTTGCAAACCTCAAAATTTGGCTAAAAAAACACATGTTCCTCACATTTCTGTGGCAGAAAGTTCTGGAATCTGAGAGGAGCCACAAATTTCCTTCCACCCAGCGTTCCCCCAAGTCTCCCGATAAAAATGATACCTCACTTGTGTGGGTAGGCCTAGCGCCCGCGACAGGAAACACCCCAAAGCGCAACGTGGACACATCCAAAATTTTGGAAGAAAACAGAGGTGTTTTTTGCGAAGTGCCTACCTGTAGATTTTGGCCTCTAGCTCAGCCGGCACCTAGGGAAACCTACCAAACCTGTGCATTTCTGAAAACTAGAGACCTAGGGGAATCCAAGGAGGGGTGACTTGCGGGGCTCGGACCAGGTTCTGTTACCGAGAGTCCTTTGCAAACCTCAAAATTTGGCTAAAAAAACACATGTTCCTCACATTTCTGTGGCAGAAAGTTCTGGAATCTGAGAGGAGCCACAAATTTCCTTCCACCCAGCGTTCCCCCAAGTCTCCCGATAAAAATGATACCTCACTTGTGTGGGTAGGCCTAGCGCCCGCGACAGGAAACGCCCCAAAGCGCGACGTGGACACGTCCAAACTTTTTGAAGAAAACAGAGGTGTTTTTTGCAAAGTGCCTACCTGTAGATTTTGGCCTCTAGCTCAGCCGGCACCTAGGGAAACCTACCAAACCTGTGCATTTCTGAAAACTAGAGACCTAGGGGAATCCAAGGAGGGGTGACTTGTGGGGCTCGGACCAGGTTCTGTTACCCAGAATCCTTTGCAAACCTCAAAATTTGGCTAAAAAAACACATGTTCCTCACATTTCTGTGGCAGAAAGTTCTGGAATCTGAGAGGAGCCACAAATTTCCTTCCACCCAGCGTTCCCCCAAGTCTCCCGATAAAAATGATACCTCACTTGTGTGGGTAGGCCTAGCGCCCGCGACAGGAAACACCCCAAAGCACAACGTGGACACATACAAAATTTTGGAAGAAAACAGAGGTGTTTTTTGCGAAGTGCCTACCTGTAGATTTTGGCCTCTAGCTCAGCCGGCACCTAGGGAAACCTACCAAACCTGTGCATTTCTGAAAACTAGAGACCTAGGGGAATCCAATGAGGGGTGACTAGCGGGGCTCGGACCAGGTTCTGTTACCCAGATTCCTTTGCAAACCTCAAAATCTGGCTAAAAAAACACATGTTCTTCACATTTCTGTGGCAGAAAGTTCTGGAATCTGAGAGGAGACACAAATTTCCTTCCACCCAGCGTTCCCCCAAGTCTCCCGATAAAAATGATACCTCACTTGTGTGGGTAGGCCTAGCGCCCGCGACAGGAAACGCCCCAAAGCGCGACGTGGACACGTCCAAAATTTTTGAAGAAAACAGAGGTGTTTTTTGCGAAGTGCCTACCTGTAGATTTTGGCCTCTAGCTCAGCCGGCACCTAGGGAAACCTACCAAACCTGTGCATTTCTGAAAACTAGAGACCTAGGGGAATCCAATGAGGGGTGACTAGCGGGGCTCGGACCAGGTTCTGTTACCCAGAGTCCTTTGCAAACCTCAAAATTTGGCTAAAAAAACACATGTTCTTCACATTTCTGTGGCAGAAAGTTCTGGAATCTGAGAGGAGACACAAATTTCCTTCCACCCAGCGTTCCCCCAAGTCTCCCGATAAAAATGATACCTCACTTGTGTGGGTAGGCCTAGCGCCCGCGACAGGAAACGCCCCAAAGCGCGACGTGGACACGTCCAAAATTTTTGAAGAAAACAGAGGTGTTTTTTGCGAAGTGCCTACCTGTAGATTTTGGCCTCTAGCTCAGCCGGCACCTAGGGAAACCTACCAAACCTGTGCATTTCTGAAAACTAGAGACCTAGGGGAATCCAATGAGGGGTGACTAGCGGGGCTCGGACCAGGTTCTGTTACCCAGAGTCCTTTGCAAACCTCAAAATTTGGCTAAAAAAACAAAACACATGTTCTTCACATTTCTGTGGCAGAAAGTTCTGGAATCTGAGAGGAGACACAAATTTCCTTCCACCCAGCGTTCCCCCAAGTCTCCCGATAAAAATGATACCTCACTTGTGTGGGTAGGCCTAGCGCCCGCGACAGGAAACGCCCCCATTGCGCAACGTGGACACATCCAAAATTTTTGAAGAAAACAGAGGTGTTTTTTGCAAAGTGCCTACCTGTAGATTTTGGCCTCTAGCTCAGCCGGCACCTAGGGAAACCTACCAAACCTGTGCATTTCTGAAAACTAGAGACCTAGGGGAATCCAACGAGGAGTGACTTCCGGGGCCCGGACCAGGTTCTGTTACCCAGAATCCTTTGCAAACCTCAAAATGTGGCTAAAAAAACACATGTTCCTCACATTTCTGTGGCAGAAAGTTCTGGAATCTGAGAGGAGCCACAAATTTCCTTCCACCCAGCGTTCCCCCAAGTCTCCCGATAAAAATGATACCTCACTTGTGTGGGTAGGCCTAGCGCCCGCGACAGGAAACACCCCAAAGCGCAACGTGGACACATCCAAAATTTTGGAAGAAAACAGAGGTGTTTTTTGCGAAGTGCCTACCTGTAGATTTTGGCCTCTAGCTCAGCCGGCACCTAGGGAAACCTACCAAACCTGTGCATTTCTGAAAACTAGAGACCTAGGGGAATCCAATGAGGGGTGACTAGCGGGGCTCGGACCAGGTTCTGTTACCCAGAGTCCTTTGCAAACCTCAAAATTTGGCTAAAAAAGCACGTGTCTCACATTTCTGTGGCAGAAAGTTCTGGAATCTGAGAGGAGCCACAAATTTCCTTCCACCCAGCGTTCCCCCAAGTCTCCCGATAAAAATGATACCTCACTTGTGTGGGTAGGCCTAACGCCCGCGACAGGAAACGCCCCCATTGCGCAACGTGGACACATCCAAAATTTTTGAAGAAAACAGAGGTTTTTTTTGCGAAGTGCCTACCTGTAGATTTTGGCCTCTAGCTCAGGCGGCACCTAGGGAAACCTACCAAACCTGTGCATTTCTGAAAACTAGAGACCTAGGGGAATCCAAGGAGGGGTGACTTGCGGGGCTCGGACCAGGTTCTGTTACCCAGAATCCTTTGCAAACCTCAAAATTTGGCTAAAAAAACACATGTTCCTCACATTTCTGTGGCAGAAAGTTCTGGAATCTGAGAGGAGCCACAAATTTCCTTCCACCCAGCGTTCCCCCAAGTCTACCGATAAAAATGATACCTCACTTGTGTGGGTATGCCTAGCTCCCACGACAGGAAACACCCCAAAGCGCAACGTGGACACATCCAAAATTTTGGAAGAAAACAGAGGTGTTTTTTGCGAAGTGCCTACCTGTAGATTTTGGCCTCTAGCTCAGCCGGCACCTAGGGAAACCTACCAAACCTGTGCATTTCTGAAAACTAGAGACCTAGGAGAATCCAAGGAGGGGTGACTTGCGGGGCTCGGACCAGGTTCTGTTACCCAGAGTCCTTTGCAAACCTCAAAATTTGGCTAAAAAAACACATGTTCCTCATATTTCTGTGGCAGAAAGTTCTGGAATCTGAGAGGAGCCACAAATTTCCTTCCACCCAGCGTTCCCCCAAGTCTCCTGATAAAAATGATACCTCACTTGTGAGGGTAGGCCCAGCGCCCGCGACAGGAAACACCACAAAGCGCAACGTGGACACATCCAAAATTTTGGAAGAAAACAGAGGTGTTTTTTGCGAAGTGCCTACCTGTAGATTTTGGCCTCTAGCTCAGCCGGCACCTAGGGAAACCTACCAAACCTGTGCATTTCTGAAAACTAGAGACCTAGGGGAATCCATGGAGGGGTGACTTGCGGGGCTCGGACCAGGTTCTGTTACCCAGAATCCTTTGCAAACCTCAAAATTTGGCAAAAAAAACACATGTTCCTCACATTTCTGTGGCAGAAAGTTCTGGAATCTGAGAGAAGCCACAAATTTCCTTCCACCCAGCGTTCCCCCAAGTCTCCCGATAAAAATGATACCTCACTTGTGTGGGTAGGCCTAGCGCCCGCGACAGGAAACACCCCAAAGCGCAACGTGGACACATCAAAAATTTTGGGAGAAAACAGTGCCTACCTGTGGATTTTGGCCTGTAGCTCAGCCGGCACCTAGGGAAACCTACCAAACCTGTGCATTTCTGAAAACTAGAGACCTAGGGGAATCCAAGGAGGGGTGACTTGCGGGGCTCGGACCAGGTTCTGTTACCCAGAATCCTTTGCAAACCTCAAAATTTGGCTAAAAAAACACATGTTCCTCACATTTCTGTGGCAGAAAGTTCTGGAATCTGAGAGGAGCCACAAATTTCCTTCCACCCAGCGTTCCCCCAAGTCTCCCGATAAAAATGATACCTCACTTGTGTGGGTGGGCCAGGTGCCTGCAACAGAATAAGGCCCAAAACTTGAAGAGATAGAAGGGATAGCACAGCGAGTTTATAAGGACATATTCTTTTATACATCTTTAGACGGACTCTGCTTTGGGGACCCACATAAGTGAGGTGTCATTTTACTTGGGAGACTGAGGGGAAAACTGGGGAGTAGGAATTTTCTGCTGGAGCGGTGATCCTACTAAGAAAAGTCAGGAAAATATGCTTTTTTATGCAAATTTTGAGGTTTACAGAGGAGTCTGGGTAAGAAAATGTTGGGGGAGCCACGCAAGCCACACCTCCCTGGACTCCTTGGGGTGTCTAGTTTAAAAAAAATTCTGGGTTTTGTAGGTTTCCCTAGATGAAGGCTGCACCCAGGACCAAAAACATAGGTGGGCCCTCCCCCCCAAAAACAGGTATTTTTGTAATATATCATATTGATGTGTGCACATACGTCCGTGATGTGCCAAACACTAAAATTGTGAAAAGAAGCACACTTAGGTTATGTGAAGAAGACCCCTCACCCACCAACCAAGTTGGTGGCATGCTTCATCATCGGGGTCCCACCCGAGGCACCTAGCGTGTCACAGGTGTGCTGCGACGCCTGATTACAGCGGAGCAGGTTTTGTCATTTTTACCACACATACTGGTTGGATTTGGCACGAGGGTGAGTGATGGTTCAGTGGATCAAATTTTATTAACAAGAGATTTCACAAAAATGAAATGCACTGCTAATAACTGAAAGGCAAAAAACTGAACCAATGACTCACAGCTCGTGAGCTGTAAAGCCGCGACAAGGCACCAACCGCTTTACAGTCCATTCACACACCTTTCATACATGACACGCACAAGACCATTCACACCGCCAGCCACGGGCCCAGCACATTACAACACTCACATCGACAGACCGCGCCACTCAAGGGCCCATCACTTACATACGCCCACATGCCTGATACAAGAATCACACCAGCTGATGGGAGTGTGGACTGGAGTTTAGCTGGCACCGCCAGCCAAGCGCCAACCCACGCACACCGCCAGCCAAGCGCCACCCCACGCACACCGCCAGCCAAGCGCCACCCCAAGCACACCGCCAGCCAAGCGCCACCCCACGCACACCGCCAGCCAAGCGCCACCCCACGCACACCGCCAGCCAAGCGCCAACCCACGCACACCGCCAGCCAAGCGCCATCCCACGCACACCGCCAGCCAAGCGCCACCCCACGCACACCGCCAGCCAAGCGCCACCCCATGCACACCGCCAGCCAAGCGCCACCCCACGCACACCGCCAGCCAAGCGCCACCCCACGCACACCACCAGCCAAGCGCCACCCCACGCACACCGCCAGCCAAGCGCCACCCCAAGCA
Source organism: Pleurodeles waltl (assembly GCF_031143425.1). NCBI lineage: Eukaryota > Metazoa > Chordata > Amphibia > Caudata > Salamandridae > Pleurodeles > Pleurodeles waltl. Next base: position 666,392,953 of record NC_090445.1, on the reverse strand, counting down.
CAACACCATCACTTTTTTTGTTTATAAACAACAAAGTAACCACTAATTATAAAATAAGCACAAAACTACAAACACAAAAGCTCTAACTAAATACATGACAGAGATGCCAACCGTGAAACATATGAAAATATAAAACAGACAGCTTACGGTCAAGGTATTTCCCAGATTTTTTTGTGGGTATGGTAACTTCTGTAACAGCTGGGAACACACAGCCCAGGCTTTGAAGGGCATTCGGGGCAGTACATCCGGCTCTCCCTCCGGATTAATCTCCGGGCAGATACTCTACATTTCTTTGTGGGCATGTCTTTTTTGGGAGTGGGAGGAATGTGATCTGGAAAGGGCCGATCTTTCAATCTAGCCACATCCTCCACCACTTCTACTCTAGGAACTCTTGCCGGTTCCACCACAATAAGGCTTTCTATCACCGACTCCTGAAATTTAACAAATGTCATCCTTGACTCAGGTGAACAATCCTTGTATACAATAAAGGCATTAAAAGTTGGCAAATGAAATAAATGTAGGGCCAACTTTTTATACCACACATAAGACTTACGAAGAGCAGTTTAAGGTTCTAACCTCTGATCTACTCCATCAACACCACCCATGTGCCTATTGTAGTCCAAAATGCACGCAGGTTTGTGCACTTCCGCAACCTGACCCCAAACAGCCACAGGGGAAGTACTCTCATCATGGATGGTCGATAGCATGTACACATCCCTCCTGTCTGAAAATTTCAGAGTTAGCAGCTCATTATTCCGCAAGGCACTGCACTGTCCCCTCTCAAGTTTTTTACAGACAAGCTCCCTTGGATAGCCTTTCCGGTTAGAACGGATTGTGCCACAAGCAACAGTGTCCACCCTAAACAACTCCTTGAACAACTGCACTCTAGTGTAGAAATTATCTACGTACAAATGGTGACCTTTGTTAAACAGCCGTCTAGCAAGTTCCCACACAATTGTTTCGCTAACTCCAAAAGTGGCCGACAACCAGGAGGGTCAATACTGGAATCCCTACCAGTGTAGACCCGGAAATTATACACATATCCTGTACTGCTTTCTGACAGCAGATACAATTTAATCCCATACCGTGCCCTCTTACTAGGAATGTACTGCTTAAAAACTAAACGCCCCTTGAAAAGGACCAAAGACTCGTCCACACTTATCTCTTTTCCTGGAACATAGACTTCTGAAAACCGATCCACAAAATGATCAAGGACAGGCCTAATCTTAAAAAGGCGGTCACAATCAGGGTGATCTCGTGGCAAGGCTAAAGCATTGTCTACAAAATGCAGCATACGAAGAAGAAGCAAATACCGATTACGTGTCATAGTTGCAGGAAATATAGCAGTTGCCATCAAGGGACTAGTAGACCAATAAGAAGCCAGTGACGGCTTCCTGATCAACCCCATCAAAAAAGACAAACCTAAAAACCTTTTCATCTCTTCCAGATATGTGGGAACCCAATGAGTAGCTCTAGACTGAGGCTTAAGTCTGGCAGCGTTGTCCCGCAAATATTGCTCTGCATACACATTTGTCTGCTCCACAATCTCTTCCAAAAATACATCGTCCATAAACAAGTGAAAGAAATGGACAGGCAGAAAGTTTTCCGTTTTAACCCTACACCCTGGGAGACAAGTAAATGCAGGTAACTGTGGCTGCTCCATGTTTGGGGCTATCCAGGTGTCAGGTCTTCCAATGGGAAACCCTTCAGCCCCAGGCTGCTGCACTCTTGGCACATAAATGTCCTCCTCTAACACAGGCCCTTCATCTGCACTGAGAGTAGCTTCCTCATCAGAAGAATACTCTCGGACAGAAAACTCACTTCCAGAATCTCCTGCTTCCTCCTCTGCCTCAGATGCAGAGTCAGTGTCGTAATCATGGTCTGAAGACGACTCAAAGAGAACCTGCTGAGCGGTCACTTTGCGGCTAGCCATGATCCTAACAACAAATGGATTGCCAACAACAACTAGCACTAAAATAAGTAATAAACAAAGTGTAGCTTTATCACAAAGAGTTATGTACTACAAAAAACTATACCACTCAGTTGCCTGAAATAGCTACTCACCAAGCAACTACTCTGCACAGACACAGCAATCACCAATGATATCCCACTAAAAAGAAAAAAGCAAAAAGCAAATTAGACATATGACAACACAAACATCACTGTGCTCAAATCTAAGGACAATGTCAAACACACAATACTGCATTTAGTACACCACCTACAAACATGTCATTCATGCATGTCAACAATACTCCTATGGAGTAAATTGCTTTCACTTACCTAAAACATGCAACTATGCAAACCACAGGACAACTACTGCCAAAACCGCAAAGATCCACAGCAAAGGAAGCAAAAGCGTTGAACTAGAATAAAAAGAAGAAATAAATTGTTATAATCACAAATACAAATACTTTGCCAGTTGACAAACACCCCACCACCAAGAACTTAGAAGTTGTCCCTGGTACCTAAGTGGATCCTGCCCCCCTTGGGGGTAGATGGGCGTAAAAAAATTGGCCAATCTGCCCCCAAGGGGGGCAGAAATGGGCAACACCTCTGTGCCCCCTTTCAGGGGGCGACCCTTCCCAAAGGGGGCACCCCCAGCACAACACAAAACAAAACAAAAAAATCCCTGCCGTATTGGTGGTTTCTGCCCTCCTTGGGGGCAGATGGGCCTACAAAATTAGGGGCAGAGATGGCCAATACAAATTTTCCCCACCTTAGGGGGGCGACCGTTGCCCAAGGGGTGCCCCCAAACACACACCACACACACAACACAATCCCTGGCGCCTAGTGTGCTTCCACCCCCCCCGGGCCAGATCGTCCAAAAAATGGCTGGTCTGCCATCGGGGGGGCCAAAACAGAAGAAAAAAAAAAGCTCCCAGGGGAGCGACCCTTGCCCAAGGAGTTGCCCCCAAAATAAACAATAAAAACAAAATCCCTGGTGTCTAGTGGATTTCGCCCCCTCCCCCCCCTGGCGGCAGATCAGCCCAAAAATTGGCAATCTGCCCCCGGGGGGGGCGAAATACTAAAAAAATAGCCCCCCAGTGGGGCGCCCCTTGCACAAGGGGTCGCCCCCCAAAAAAACGTTCCAATAAAAATAAATCCCTGGTGTCTAGTGGTTTTCGCCCCCCCGAGGGCAGATCCGCCGAAAAATCGGCAGATCTGCCCCCGGGGGGGCGAAATAAAAAAAAAATTGCCCGGGGGGGGGGCGACCCTTGCCCAAGGGTTCACCCCCAAAATACACATAAAACATAACATCCCTGGTGTCTAGTGGTTTTCGCCCCCCCCGGGGCAGATCCGCCGAAAAACCGGCGGATCTGCCCCCAGGGGGGGGCGAAATACAAAACAAAATTGCCCCCGGGGGGGCGGGGGGCGACCCTTGCCCAAGGGGTCGCCCCCAAAATACACATAAATAACAATATCCCTGGTGTCTAGTGGTTTTCGCCCACCCCTGGGGGCAGATCCGCTGAAAAATCGGCGGATCTGCCCCCAGGGGGGGCGAAATACAAAAAAAAATTGCCCAAGGGGTCGCCCCCAAAATAAACAACAAAGAAAATCCCTGGTGGCTAGTGGCTGGTGGCTAGTGGAGATTCCTGCTCCACGATCGCGGGCCCTGCCCGCGATCGTGGAGCAGGAATCTTGTGAAAACAGGCACAGGGGGAAAGGAAAAACCCTTTCCTTTCCCCCCATGTCTGTTTTCACCACCCCCCACCCCCCAAAAACGGAGAGGACTCACCTTTGACGTCCTTCTCCGAAGACGCGCTGGAAGCAAATGGCTTCCAGCGTGCCCGGCAACACTAGATGACGTCAGCGCGCTGTGCGCGCGCTGACGTCATCGGATTGCTGTGGGGGGGGCGGGGGTGGAAGGGGAAGGTCTTCCCCTTCCATCCCCACCTGGGGGGGGGAGGTGGGTGCACGGGGGGCGCGCTAGCGCTCCCCCAAGTTCCCCTGTGCCTAGGACGAGATGATCTCGTCCAAGGCACAGGGGAACTGTAGCCTTGGACGAGATCATCTCGTCCAAGGCACCGAACCGGTTAATGACCTGTAGCTGGCTGTAGTGATCACACCAGGAACTATTGTGAGGCACCAACATCTGTAAAATGAATTGCCAAAGGGTACAGTAAGTGGGCATAGAAGTGGGAAATAACAGCATGCCAGTGCCACAGAAATTAAAAATAATTACAATGAAATGTGAAGTAACACTGTCTTACCTGTGTGTCATTGGAACTACTGTCTGATGACTGCTGTTCTGTTGTCCTTATTCTCATCATCTGCCTCCTCATCCTCACTGTCCACAGGGTCCACTGCTGGCACACGGGCATCTCCAGCCTCCTTCTCTGGCAGAAAAGGCACATGGCGTCTCAGGGCAAGGTTGTGCAACATGCAGCATGCCACTATTATCTGGCAGACCTTCTTGGGTGAGTAGCACAGCGATCCACCTGTTAGATGGAGGCACTGGAAACTGGCCTTCAGGAGGCCAAAGGTCTGTTCTGTAATCCTTCTGGTTCGCCCATGTGCCTCATTGTAACGTTATTCTGCCCTTGCCCTGACATTCCTCACAGGGGTCAGCAGCCAAGATAGTTTGGGGTAACCAGAGTCAACCTCAAATATTTAGGGACAACATTTAGCCACACACTATCCCATATGGCCCACAGCATAGGCATACACCAACATATACTGAGTGGGGACCCGGGCTCACCTATTAGCCATACCCTGTGCCTCTGTAGTTGGCCCATCACATTGGGAATGCTGCTATTCCTCAGGACAAAGGCATCATGCACCGACCCAGGATATGTACTTGTCCGCCAAGCACGCCATCTGTACATTCATAGAGTGGAAACTCTTATGATTTCTGTACACCTGTTCATTTTGACCCGGAGGGGGACAAGTGCAATATGTGTTTCATCAATCACCCCTATTATGTTGGGGATATGTCCCATTGCATATAACTCTGTCTTCACTGTGGCCAAATCTTCCACCTGAGGAAATACAATATAGCTGCACATGTGTTTAATCAGGGCAGACAACACTCTTGTCAGCACTATTGAGAACACTGGCTGTGACATTCCTGCTGCCCACTGTCACTTGGAAAGAACCAGTTGCCAGGAAATGGAGCACACATAGAACTTGCACAAGAGGGGGGATCCCAGTGGGGTGACGGATATCAGATATCAGGTCAGGCTCCAATTGGACACACAGCTCTGTGATTGTGGCCTTGTCAAGTCTATAGGTGAGGATAATGTGCCTGTCCTCCATTGTTGCCAAGTCCAGCAGGGGTCGGTATATGTGGGTATGTCTCTATCTCCTATTCATCCTCAGCATTGCGTGCTGTTAATTTGTATTGGGTCAATGTCAATTGTCGTGTATGTTCAAATTTAAACAGTGATGCAGCAATTATCCAGGGCTTGCCCCCCCGAAATGGCGTCCGCCTGTCCGGTGTGGAGGGACAGGTGGTAGTGAAGTAATTCTGCTGACATGCGTCGTTGCGGGAGGCAGTTGGGAACTGCCGTGCAACTCCTCATTGGGTAACATTGGGCCGTATGGGTTACAGTGGCCAATGCTGATCTACGCCGACAGTGACGGTATGCACCGCCGCAGACGTGTCCACCATTTTCTATTTGATTTCTCACTTGCTACCTGATCTTAAACAGGAGAGGACCTACACTGCATGTGCTGCTGTGACCTGTGTCTGGAACCTACCATGGCCCGTGTGACTGGGGAAAGGGCCCCTGCCTTCTCTTCGGCGGAGTTGGAGAGACTGGGGGTGGGGTCCTACCCCAGTACGGACTGCTGCATGGGCCTCCAGACCAACAGGTGAGTACACTGTGGGCACGAATGCATGGAGTGGTGTATGTGAAGGCATTGTGTAAGGGGGGTGGTTGGATGTCCTCAGGGCAGCGTATTGGTTGTGTGCTGGGCTATGTGTGTGCAAATGGTGATGTGAAGGGGTATGGTGAGCCACAAGTGTAACAGGCAGGACTGTCTGACTAATACTATTTTCCTGTCTCTATTGCCTCTGCAGGTCAGCGCTCATCAAAAGAAGGGTATATGGTGTGCCATCGCCAAGGACGTGCGGACCCTGGGGGTCTATGGCAGGCGGAACACCCACTGTCGGAAAAAGTGGGAGGACCTGAGACGCTGGGCACGGAAGACAGCAGAGGCCAAGCTGGGGATGGCCTCCCAATGAGGAAGGGGTGCTCATCGAACCCTGACCCCCTGATGGCCTGCATACTGTCGGTGGCCTATCCAGAGCTGGATGGATGCTTGAGGGCATCACAGCCACAAGGGGGTGACTACATTGCCCATCATTACTACTAATGCGTGGTGGGGTGGTATCCGGGTGGTGGATGTGTGTCAGTGGGTGCCCTTACGAAAGGTCTGACATTGCAACGTAGGTCCCCTGGTGGCTAGGGTTTTGAAGGGATAGTCCTGCTACCTAGCTCGTAGGCATCCACTACTGGTCAGGGCTGCGTGGGTCCCAGGTGTGCTGGATTTGCCAGTGTGTGCCCCTCCCCATGCCTTGGTGGCTAGGAATATTAATGGTAGTGCAATGCATAGTGCGTAGGCCTGTTCCCTGTGTGTGAGGGTGCTGTGTACGCCAACGGTGGTGTTGGTGCTGCCACTGACCAAGTGTATCCTTTGTCTCTCCCCCCCCTTCTTGTTTTGTCACCCTGTCCTTATGTGCATTAGCATCATCTAGCGGAGGAGCAGAGGCACTGGCGATGGAGGGAGCTGCATCCCACAGGACCCAGGAGGCAGAGTCCACCGATGCTGAGGGCACCAGTGGGACGGAGGATGAGGGGGACCACCGTGGCGGAGACTGGAGGGAACAGTTGTGACACAGATACCTCCTCCGATGGGAGCTCCCTGGTGGTTGCGGACACCTCTGTGACGACCCCAGCTACAGGTACAGCCGCCACCCAGGTACCAGCACTGCCCTCTCAGCAGCCCCTCATCGAGTTCCCGTGCCCGCTCCCCGAGGAGGGTGGGCATCTCCTTTGCCCCAGGCACCTCAGGCCCTGCCCCAGTGAACCCTGCTGCTCTGAGTGAGGAGGCTATTGACCTCCTGAGATCCATCTCTGTAGAGCAGTCAACCATTGTGAATGCCATCCAGGGGCTGGCAGCCCAGCTACAACAGACTAATGCATTCCTGGAGGGCATTCACACTGGCTTGGCGGCCCAAAAGAGATCAATCCAGGCTCTGGCCTCCTCTCTGATGGTAGCTATTGTCCCTGTTTCCACCCTCCAACTTCCTATTCCCAATCCCATTCTCCTCAACCCCAACCTTTCCCAAGCGCACAGGCAGATGAGCATGCACACAAGACAATACACATGAGTGATTCAGGCAAACACAAGCACCACACTTCATCCCACAGGCACTCACACAAACACCATCCAGATGCAGACATACCAACATCGACAATTTCAACTGTGTCCCCCTCCTCCTCCTCCTCACACCTCCCTCCCAGTTCCATCTGCACTCACACCTGCATGCACTACACCATCATCCACTAACAGCATCACACTACACCTCACTGGCAGACACATTCACAACAGCCATGCACACGTCCCCTGTGTCCTCTCCCACTGTGTCTGTCCCCCCCTCACAAGGTACACAAACGCAAGCACTCAGACACCCAACAGCCACCCACCTCACAACAGCATCTAGCCCGTGCATCTGCACCCAAAATCAGCAGACAGACACCTCCTACAACCACTCCCTCCTCCAACACTCCCAAACCTTCTCCCTCTTCCCATCCGTGTCCCCCGAAAACTTTTCTTATCCACCATTGACCTCTTCCCTACCCCCCCCGTCCTGCACATCTGGCCAGAGTGGGAAAAACCCAGCCAAGCACCTCAGCCACCCAGTCCACGGGCCCAGTCGTCACCATACCCACTCATGGTGGGAAAGGATCCAGGGCACATGTCCGGAGGGTGAAGGAGACTGCACCAGGCAGCCTCAAGGGAAAGGAGCCGGCCACAGCTGCCAGAAGGAGCAAGGAGCCTGCCCCAGCTGCTGCCAGGAAGACTAAGGAGACTGCCCCAGCTGCTGGTAAGAAGTTAAAGGAGCCTGTCCCAGCTGCTGCCAGGAAGACTAAGGAGCCTGTCCCAGCTGCTGCCAGGAAGAACAAGAAGCCTGCACCAGCACGCAAGAAGAGCAAGGGGCTGGGGCTGGAATTGTGATGGAGCCCCTACCACCACCCACCACTGAGCAGCCGTCCGAAGCTGCAGGGGATGGGCAGAAGCCTCCCCCCACCAGCAGCAGCACCACCATCACTGAGCAGCTGTCCAAGGCTGCAGGGGATGGGCAGGAACCTCTCCCCACCACCAGCAGCACCACCACCACCACTGATCAGCCGTCCAAGGCTGCAGGGGACCGTCCCCCACCACCACCACTGAGCAGCCTTCACCGCTGGCGGACGGTATGTAGTTCTGCCTCCATGGGCGGCTGTGCCTGCCCTCTTCAAATCCAGTGGGTATGACACCCACCTGAGAGACTGTGACCTTGCAATCCCTAGGATTAAGAGCACAGGGCACGATACCCCCTCCAGAACCAGTGGGTAAGACACCCACCAACCCCAGCATGCACAGGGCATGATGCCCCCTCCAGAACCAGTGGGTAAGACACCCTCCAACCCCAGCCTCCCCAGGATCAAGAGCACAGGGCGCAATGCCCCCTCCAGAACCACTTGAGAGACTGTGACCTTGCACTCCCCAGGACCAAGCACAGGGCACGTTGCCCCCTCCAGAGCATGTGGGCAAGTCACCCACTTGAGAGACTGTGGCCTTGCACTCCCCAGGACCAAGAACAGGGCATGTTGCCCCCTCCAGAGCCAGTGGTCTTGTTCCATCTGCCAGCTGAGGTGCTCCCGTCTCCTGTCTGCATGAGGTGCCTGCCTATTTCCAAACTGATGCCCCTGCAGTGTTTTCTCTATGTTGAGGTAGGTGCCATGTGTGGCCTTGGAATTTGGCCTGTGGCCATGTGGACAACGAACATTGTGGACTGGGCTGTGTCCCTTTTTATGTACATATGTATATATCTATTATCTTGCCTCACTTATTTATCTTGATGTGTTGCTCTCATTACATTCACTTTTTCTAAAACGTTTTGCACTTGCATTATTCATCTGAGGTACAGGTTAAAAATGTTTTAGTAATGCAGCTGATTGTGTGTATGGTGTATGTTGTTTTCCTCCTCCCTTCCTTTGTGTGCTAGGCGGCTGAACTCACCGTCGTCATCATCGTCATTGGTGTTCGTGGTGGAGCAGCACATAGAAGACCATGGGGAAGACATGCAGCTCGGGCTCCATGGCGGCGTGATTGTTCCCTGTGTCTCCAATGGTGAGTCCTTTCCCTTATGAGTTCAGTTTCCGCCAGGCTTTTGATGTCATTGGTACCGCCCCGGAAAAGGTGGCAGTTTCCAGGGTCTTAATATGGTGGGCAGAACATTGACTTCTGCCTGGCTGTAGGCGGCTACCGCAGTGGTGGCTGTTGTTTCTGCCCTGGCGGTCGGTGTGTTACATTGGCTGTCTATCGGAGATAACACCGCCATGGTTATAATTTGGCAGTAATTACCACCAGCCTGTTGGTGGTATTACTGCCACTTTTATACCAACCGTCAGGGTCGTAATGAGTGCCTATGTGATTAGACTGTGGTTACTATGGCAATCTTTGGACTCATGGGACATGTATAGTTAACATTCCTTATTCTGTTTGGTGTTTCACGTGTGTTTTTCTTCCAATTGCTGTGACATTAAAGTGGAGAAGAGTATGCATAATCCTCGCTTCTGTGTCCTTAATAGAATTGAAACTTTCCTTCCCGTTTGCTAGGACAATTTTCATTCTGTGTAGTGTATCACCCTGAGTTTTGATGACTCACTGTGCTCAAAAGTTCCTGCATTGCGTGCACCGGTGCAGAGAGTGCATACTACGGAGTTTAAGTAAACTATGTAGCTGCAAGTCCGTTATGCACCTCTTCAGTGCCTGTTCTAGTCAAATCAGTTGGCTATTACAATAGGATAGAAGGGAAGTTACACATCTTGCTTTCTGCCAACAGCAACAATTTGTTTTGCATGAAAAGTAAAGTGCCCTAAAAAACCATTGTCAGCGAGACCGAGATGCTAACTACAGGTACAGACAGTTTGACATCTTTGCCTGTTTCTACCTATAAATAAAACAAAGCAGATACAGGATTGGTTCTTCCAACCATGAGTTTCTTTCTAAAATATCCCCATGTGGAGGGGTCAGTGGTGAAACTACATACATGCCTTTAGAGTGTACCTGCCTTCCTTTCTCTCTCTTTTCGCTGAAAGCGTTTCCTTATGATATCAGGGAAAATGACACTGCAAAATGAAAAGTTAGCTGCTAACAAGTCTCCACTGACCTTCATTTCGATTTGGTGTCTCAGACAGCAGAAACCAACAATAATCTCGCCAGTGCTTAAGGTAAAATTATAATAATACAGTACTGTACTGGAGAGACTATTACGATTTCTGACTCTAAACAATTTCCACTAGCTTCACGAGCTTTAGCTCTGCAGAGAATGAGCTAACCAGCATCCACAGATCCGATTGCAGGCAGCACTCATCACTTAAAAGAGACATTTTAAATTAGTTGGAGAGTATCTGATTAGTACAGACCTTTCAGTCAACAAAGAAAACGCAGAATAATATTTGTGATGCAAAAGAAAACTGAGTTATTTGAAATGTGCAATTAAAAAGTCTCCTTTGTGGCACTGTCAATGCTTAAATGTTTGGCTTTACAGAGGATTTGTTGCAAGGTTTGTGATAGAAGCTGACTTTATAGTAGAGCTCCGAAAAATGTAAAATTGCCATAATTTCCAGTATTTTTCACTTTATTTTCACAGCCAAAAGTTCAGTCTATTTTTGTTTTTCAATTGCTGCTAATCAATCAATATAAAAAAGCCTTCCTGCAACAGACCCCAATGCAAGTTTACAAATCCCAGTGAAAACTATTGTTTTTTGGCCATTTTCAAAAATGTGCTGGAAAATGAGCCATATTAGCTTCTTTGTTTTTTTACAATTTTGGACGGGCACTCACTCGCTCTGACAAATTTATGGTTTCAGTTCGCACGCCACCAAATTTAAACTTCACCAGCCGCCAGTACATAGCACCCTGCCCTATGGGTTACCTAGGGCCTACCTTAGGGGTGACATATATTCAGAAAAAGGGGAGTTTAAGGCTTGGCAAGTGTTTTTAAATGCCAAGTTGAAGTGGCAGTCAAACTGCACACACAGGCCTTGAAATAGCAGGCCTGAGACATGGTTAAGGGGCTACTTATGTGGGTGGCACAATCAGTGCTGTAGGCCCACTAGTAACATTTAATTTAAAGGCCCAGGGCACATGTAGTGCACTCTACTAGGGACTTTCAGGTACATTAAATAGGCCAATTGGGTAGGAACAAATTTTACCATGTTTAGGGGAGAGAACAAATGCCGGTCAGCAGTATTAAAGTGCGCAGAGTCCTAAAACTAGCAAAACAAGGTCAGAAAAATGGAGGGTGGCGGGCAAAAAGTTTGGGGATGACCACCCTAAGACTGTCAGGTCTAACATGTGTCCCCCCAGCTGAAAGTGGGGAGAGCTACCCAACCCCTTGGGAGCTCTCATCTCTAAGGCGGAAGAATCTGGAGTGACCATCAACATTGCTGTGGTCAGTCCCTGGGTGATGCTCCCCAGTAAAATCCTTTACCTGTAGGGAAATGGACCACCTCAAGAGTTTAGGGTTTTCACCCCTCATCTGCATTAGCCACCTGAGAGGCCTGTGGTCTGTCTGAACCCGGAAGTGAGTCCCAAACAGATATGGTCTCAGCTTCTTCAGTGCCCAGACCACAGCAAATGCTTCTCTTTCAATGGCACTCCTCTGTTCCTGTGGAAGTAACCTCGTGCTAATGAAGGCGACTGGTTGGTCTAGACCCTCCTCATTCCGCTGTGCTAAGACTGCCTCATGCCATGCTCTGAAGCACCTGTCTCATCTGCACTATGAATTCCTTGGAGTAATCAGGGGCCCTGAGCACAGGTGCTGCACACATGGCTTCCTTGAGGGACTCAAAAGCTTGCTGGCAAGCCTCTGTCCAGTTCACCAACCTGGGCTTTTTCTTAGAAGTTAGCTCAGTTAAGGGGGCAACCATGGTGCAATTTCCCTTAAATTGTCTGAAATAGCCAGCGAGGCCTAGGAATGCTCCCACTTCAGTTTGGTTCTAGGTGGTTGCCAAGCCATGATTGTTTCAATCTTGGCCTGGAGGGGCTTCACCTTGCCACCACCTACCAGTTGTCCCAAATATACCACAGAACCCTGCCTAATTTGGCACTTACTGGCCTCGATTGTCAGTCCTGCCTGTTTCAGGGCCAGGAGCACCTCTTGGAGGTGAAGCAGGTGTTCCTCCCAGCTGCTACTCTAGGCAGCAATGTCATCTAAGTATGCAGCACAGAACACCTCTTTACCAGCCAGGACCCTGTTGACCAACCGTTGGAAGGTAGCAGGAGCATTCTTCAGGCCGAAGGGCATCACCCAGAATTGGTAATGTGCCTCAGGGGTTGAGAATGCCGACCTCTCTTTTGCCTCGTCAGTCAAGGCGATCTGCTAGTACCCTGATGTCAAATCAAAAGTACGGAGGAATTTGGCAGTGCCTAGCCTGTCAATGTACTCATCAGCTCTGGGGGTGGGGTGTGCGTCAGTCTTGGTGACAGAACTGAGGCCTTAGTAGTCCACACAGACCTAAAGTTCAGGTTTGGTGCCGGATGGGGCAGCCTTTGGTACCAGCGCCACTGGGCTTGACCAGGGACTGTTGGATGTTTCAATCACCCTTAAAGCTAGCATCTTGGCAATTTCCTCCTTGATACTGGCTTTCACTCTATCTGACAGCCTGTAAATTTTGTTCTTTACAGGTGGACTGTCTCCACGTCAATGCCATGGACACACAGATGTGTGAGTCCAAGTTTGAGGGAGAACAGTGAGGCAAAATGTCCCAGCAACGGGTAGCAGTCACCTCCCTGTTAGAGGTTGATACCCTCCACTGACCCATCACATTCCTGTGCAAGGAGGAGGTCAGGGAGAGGTTCACTCTCCTCCTCTTCCACACCCTCATCTGTCACAAGGAGCATGCTGACCTCAACCCTCTCAAATTGAGGTTTGAGTCTGTTGACATGGGGCATCCTTTGGGGGTTCCTAGGGGTCTGGAGGTCCACTAAATAAGTGCCCCTCCCACTTATGCTCCTTTATTTCACATGGGCCAGTCCAGCGATCCTGAAGAGCTCTGGTCTCTACTGGTTCCATGAACCGTACTTTGTTGCCAGGTTGAAACTCCACCTGAGTGGCTTTCTGGTCATATCAACGTTTCATTACCTCTTGAGTGGCCTCATGGTTGCGTTAGGCCTTTTGCCAGAAGCGATGCATCTGGTTGAGGAGGGCCAACATGTAGCTGACGACTTCCTGGGGGGCTTTCCTGGCAGCTTTCTCCCACCCATCTTTGGCAATGCCCCTTTCTGGGGCACCACTCTGTAAGCAAAGAGAATTCATGGCAGGATGACTTCCTACTTATGCCTCATGGCCTCAGGTAGGCCTGCAATCATGCCCTTCAAGGTCTTGTTGAATCATATAGACCATTGGATTGAGGGTGATAGGATGTGGTGAACTTGTAAGTTTCACCACACGCACCCTACATGGACTTCATGTATGCAGACATGAAGTTAGTGCCTCTGTCAGACACTATCTCCTTAGGGTACCCCACACGGGTAAAGATTCCCATCAAAGCTCTGGTCACCTCAGGTTCAGTCACTGTCCTCAGAGGGATTGCCTCTTTGTAGCGTGTGGCAATGTCCACCAAGACTAGGATGAACCTGTTGCCTACGGCTATCTTGGGGTCCAATGGACCAATGACATTGATGCCCACCCTTTCAAGGGGGGTGCCAACAACAGGAAATGGGATCAGGGGAGCCTTCCGTTTTTCCCCCTACTTTTCACTCACATGGCATGTGGGACAGGACCTGCTGAATGTATCTGAGGCTGTCTTCATTTGGCGCCAGTAGAAGTGAGTGACAAGCCTGGCAAAGGTCTTGTCTTGCCCTAAATGTCCTGCCAAGGGTATGCCATGAGCCAAACCAAGTAGGATGGCCAAGTAACACTGGGGGGCCACCACCACACCTGCTGCCTCAGTACCCAGAGCCTTAGGCTCGCTATATAGGAGATAATTCTCCCAGCAAATCAGGTGATCCACAGAGGCTTCACATGCTGCACAGGCTGAGGCCTGTCGTCTCTAGCCCTCAAGAGTAGGACTCTCTTTCTGCACTTTGCAGAAATCCTCCCCAGTGGGCCCACCCTCAACTTGCCAGCCAGCAAGCTCAGGTAGGTCACCTAGGGCAGCAATGTCTTTCCCAGTTGGATCAGGGGCCTCCTCCTCCTCCTCAGTGACTCCATCAACTTCCACAGTGGGAACGTCTGGGACTGGTTTCCCACACCACTTGCCTCTCTCCTTGGCAGCTGTCTGGGCCATTCTTGCAGGCTCCAGGCACCCATGACTCCCCTCCCGGGCATCCATGGACGGTGTGCTCATACAGACCCACTCAGGCAATCCCATCATCTCGAAGTGAGACATGAGCTCTACTTCGCTCCAGGTAGTGTGCTCTAGGCCACTGCCTAACAGACAATCTACAGGCATGGCAGGGCTCACAGCTACTTTCAGAGTACCAGTGACCCCCAACTCAAAGGGAACCAGAGCCACTGGATTGTCAGTGACAATGACTTGGTGGAATGAGTTCGATAGGACCTGCTCTGCCGACACCAGCTGACCCTTGACAGTAGTCATGCTGGCTCCTGTGTCATGCAGAGCCTCCAGCCATTGCCCATTAATGGGGACCCACTGCCTATACTTAGAAGTATTGGCAGGCATGTGTGCCTTTGGCACCATATCTGCAGCTCCCCAGGGACACTAGGGCTACCGCTGTCTGTTCCCCAAAGCTACCTGGGACTAACTCCTCTCCAAGTGCTACACTAGCCAACCCTGGTGTCTGCCCATAATTGGGAGGCTGTGCCCTCTTTGGACATTTGAAGTCACCCTTGGAGTGACCATACTTGGAGCACTCTGCACATTGGGCAATCCACCTCCCTGTCTTGTGAACAAAGAACCCTTTCTTCTTAGGATCAGACTGGGACTGGTTACTACTGTTCATTTGGGAATTATTTGGGGGCCTTTAGAGAACTCCTTATTTTTAAGTTTTTCTCCCCCTCTTTCTTCTTTTGGGAACCCTGATCACCTTTGTGAGTGTCCCCCTCAGATACCTGTTTGGACACTCTGGAGCTAGCCCAGAGGTCCGCCTTCTCAGCAAGTTTCCTGGGATCATTCAGCTTACTGTTAACAAGGTGCTGGTGCAACTCTGTAAAACAAATACTGAGCATGTGCACTCTCAGGATTAAAGTGCACAACCCAACATAATCACTGACTTTGCTGCCACGCACCAAGCCATTCAGTGCCTTACTGGAGTAATCAATGAAGTCTACGTAGGTTTGGTTGGGGAGCTTGTTACTGTCCCTGAATCTTCTCAGGGGTCAGTCCAAATTTGGCAATCAAAATGGTTTTCATGGGAGTGTATTTGTTCAGGTCCCCAACCTCTAATGTCAGAAGTGTGACCCTCCCAAGTGTAGGCATGAGTTTCCATAGACCCGCTCCCCACTGCTCTTCAGGAACCCCATGTGCCTTTAGTGCAACTTCATAAGCAGAAAACCACTTGTTAATGTCATCTCCTAACCACATAACTGGGCACCAAATCTTTGGGTATACGAACCTTCTTGTCTCCTGCAGGTCCTGCATGTATGCTGCCACCATCACTGCTGGATTCAGAATGCCTAGCATTGAGCTCCAGCTTTAAGACTCAGTCAATGAGCCTAGATAGGTTTCTTCTCAGCTAAGGCTCTTTCAGCCTCAGCCTGCCTTTCAGCTCTCCTCTCCTCTGCTTCTATTTTTAATATTGCCAATTGCTGCTGGAACTCTCTCTCCTCCCTCTCTTTCTCTACAGTCAGGCCATGATTGGAGACACTGTTTCCTGGTCTCACAGGAGGAGAAAATCCAGGGGTGTCATCCCCTACTGCTGTTGGCAGCTCCTCAGAAGAGCTCTTCTCAGGCTCCCCTAACTCATCATTCTCTTGGGTGCGGGGCTCTGCCCAGGCCCTGAGTGCATTTTGAAACTCTCCCTTCTTGTAAGCTCCACTCTTGTAAGTTGGCAGAGGTAAGCACCCTGTCCAAACAGGGACACAATCCTAGTCAGGGTAAGTCACTACACAATCCAAATTATCCTGTGCCCACCCTCTGGTAGCTTGGCACTGAGCAGTCAGGCTTAACTTAGAAGGCAATGTGTAAAGTATTTGTGCAATAGTAACACAGTGAAAACACCATAAAAATACACCAAACAGGTTTAAAAAAATAGATATTTATTTGAATAAAATAAGATCAAAATTACATAAATCCAAAATGCAAAAGTCACAAAATCAATTTTTAAAGGTTTAAAAGAATCAGTGGTTGTATCTTTATAACACACACTACCTGGAATGCGTAAAAAATAATGGTGCACAGGCTCGCAGAGGAAGCGATGCATTGGATTGTCTTGTGCGGCACAACTGATGTGTCGTTTCTTTCCACGCTGCAAGGTGATGCATCAATTTTCAAGGGCTCAACCTTGGTTCCTCACTATAATGTGGAGATATCTTGATGCCCAGGGACGGTGTGTTAAAAATGCTTGCCGCGCTAGTAGAAGGAGAAGGCGTTGCATCGATCCAATAGGCAACGTGGTGAAATTTCAGCCATGAGGCAGGCGATGCGTCGATTTCCAGTTGCGACTCAGGCGCTGCGTTGATTTCCAATTGCGACTCAGGTGCTGCGTCGTTACGGACAGCGGTGCGGCAATTTTCCAGCCACAATGCAGGTGCTGCGTCGATTTCTGCAGGTGTTGCGTTGATTTTCAGACGCATGAGGATTTCCTGAAGGGCTGAAGTCCTTGTTGGTCCTGAGACTACAGAAAGAGGAGGCAAGCTCAATCCAAGTCCTTTGAGAACACTTTAGGGGAAGTCAGAGTTTTTCCTGCAGAATCAGGAGCACCAGGCAGCAGGGCCACAAGCAGAAAAACAGTCCTTCAGCAAAAGTGTAGGTCCAGAAGTGTCTGATTTGGCCACAAATTCCTTTAAATTGGGGGAAACTTCAAAAAGTGGTTTTGAAGTGCACAAGTTCCCCTTTCATCCCAGTCCTGTTGCCAGGATCCCTGTGGGGGGTATCAGTCCCTTGTGTGAGGGCAGGCCACTGGCCATTGAAATGCAAGAGAGCTCCTCCACCCTTCTTACCCAGGGAGACCCATACAGTATGCAGATGAATGCAGATGTAACTGAATGCCCTGTGTTTATGGCTGTCAGGCTGTGAGGAACAGATGGTAGTAAGTGCAGAGGAATTCCCACTTTCTGAAAGTGGCATTTCTAAAAAAGTAATATTAAGTCCAACTTCACCAGTAGGCAGGATTTTATATTACCAATCTGGCAATACTAAACATGACGGAGCTATTCCTTCCAGATCATAATCTACCACTTAGCAGTATCCGAGGGCAGTCCTAATGTTAGTCTATAAGAGGAGCAGGTCTCACAGTAGTGGAAGACAAATTTGTGAGTTTTTCAGTATCAGGACGGATAAAACACATAAGTACATGTCCTGCCTTTGACCTACACAGCACCCTGCCCAGTGGGTTACCTAGGGCCTACCTTAGGGGTGACTTATATGTAGAAAAGGGGGAATTTAAGGCTTGGCACTATGGTCCTCATTATGACCCTGGCAGTCTTCTGACCACCAGGGTTAATGTGACAGTATTACCACCAACAGGCTGGTGGTACATACCACCACATTATGCCATGGTGGTATGAGCCACTGGGCCGGAGATGTCAATCTCTGACCCGGCGGCCCACAGAGTACTGGAGGCGGCATTATGAGCCAGCCTACCACCATGGAGGTAGGCCATACCAGTGACAGGGAATTCCTTCCCTGTCACCTCTAGGTGGCTCCCCAACCCCCTAACACTCACCTGACACCCCCCAACTCCCTCCATCCAAACACCCCCACCCCGTCCGATACACGCATGCTCCTCCTTCCCCCACCCCCACTACAGTCAGAGCACTCCTCACTCCACACCCCCTCCCCGCATACACGCACACAGACACCCACATGCACCATGCATACACCCATTCACGTACACTGGGATACACGCATTCACTCATTCACTGACATACATGCATTCACATACGCATTCGTCCAGACAAACTCACACACATTCTTACACACAGACACACTGACATGCAGACACGCCCTTACTTCACCATTCTTACACACATTCACACACGCACTCACACACTCAGACACACGCACAACACCCCCCACCCTCCCACCCCCTCCCCTGTCGGACGTCCGACTTACCTTGTCCGGTGGGCGGTGCTGGTGTTAGCAGAGCCAGTTCACCAACCACCCACCAGTATGAACATTGCTGGTGGAAGTCAGGCAGTGCTCATGATCTGGCAGTCGGATTGTCGCTGCTGCAGTGGTATGTTGGAGGCCGTCACCGCGGCGGTAGGCGGTTATTACCGCCAAAGGTATAATGAGGGCCCTAGTGTTAAATGCCTAGTCGAAGTGGCAATGAAAGTGCACATATATGCCTTGCAATGGCAGGCCTGAGACAGGATTAGAGGCTACTTATGAGGGTGGCACAGTCAGTGCTGCAGGCCCACTAGTAGCATTTAATTTACAGGCATTTGGCACATGTAGTGCACTTAACTAAGGACGTACAGGTAAATTAAATAAGCCAATTGGGTAGGAACCAATGTTACCATGTTTAGGGGAGATGGCATATGCCACTGAAACTGCTTTGCGATAGCACCAGGATACCAGTCTGGTCACAGTGCGCTCTATATATATATAATAATAATAGTAATAATAGTAATAATAATAATAATAATAATAATTATAATAATAAGGATGACCTTGAGCAGCAGGACCATAGAAGGGTGGCTGGGAATACCGGGCAGAGATCTGCAGGCCTCAATAGAGGTCAGAATGAAAGTGCTCCTTACCGCTAGCCTGATAACCTAACATTATAAAACAATATTAAACCTGTACTATACACCTGCATGTTGTTTAGTTGGTGTAAGAAGACGAATGATAGATGTCCTCGGTGTGGGGAGCCTCCCGCTGACACTGTGCATATGTTTTGTTTGTGCGGAAAGTTGCAGGTATTTAGAGAAGGGATTGTGGCTTTTTGGAAGAAGACGTTCACAGTGGAGATCCATATTACCCCAGCACTGATGTTATTCAATATTGACCCGCACATTTCAGGTAATCTGGGGTGGTTGTACTTTATTTTTATTTCTATGACTGTAGCACACCTCCTAATAGCAACAGCCTTGAAGAGTGTGGATCTGCCAACTACGCAGCAGTGGTTTTCACGCATGTTGAGCATGTATAATTTAGAGAAAGCCCTATATAATTGTAAGGGTAGAGGAGCAAGGGGCTCTGATCTGGTCACCAATGACTTATTGTATTTCATTGTATTGTAATAGTATTTATACAGTGCTTACTACCCCTGATGAGGCGTCAACGCTCTTTTCGGCGAGTAGCACGCTACTCCGGAACCCAAAAGGAATTAGTGGTGGATTAGCATAGGGAAATATGGGTACAGTTTTAGTATTATTATGAGTTAATTTGAGCCGCGGATATGTGAGTTTGTTAGTTGGATTGACTGGAGTAATGGAGGGGTGGAGGAGGGAAGAATCCAGAAGTGTTAATTGGGAGTTTATAGTAATAGGATTTAGACTTGGGATGAGTAAAGGGGGATGGAGAAGGGAAGAGTCTGTGGAAAGGGTTAGGGAGATAATAGTAGCAGGAGGAGTTTTGGATGAGTTAAAGATGAGATAAATGAGGAAGAATTTAGTAGGTTTGTTTGGGAGATCGTGGTAGTAAACTGAGGTTTGGGTGAGTTAGATGGGGAAGTTGAGGGAAGAGCTTAGGCAGGGTTATTTAGAAGATGAAAGTAGTAGGATGGGATTGGGATGAGTCCGAGTGGGAATGGAGGATAGATTGATAGAGACATGACATATGGTGATACGTAGACAAAGTAAAGCATACAAGAGAGTAAAAATATAATTGTTTTATATATATATATATATATATATATATATATATATATATATATATATATATATATATATGTATATATACACATTTTTGATCATTATTTTTATTTAATGTATTTATTATTTGTTATTATTAATATTTTTTTTAGATTTATTTATAATTTTAATTTTATTTATAGATTTAATTTTATTTTTATTTATTTTTGTCTCTAGTACAGTAGGACTAGAGTAATAAATAAATAGATATGTAAGTACATAGTAAGGGAATATATGTCCAAGGAATATAATAATGGGTATAATATGAGAAGAAAAGTAGTATTATATAGACACAGACTTTCAAGATTTGTAATATTGGAAGTTAATTAGCCCCTTCGCTGCCAGGCCTTTTCCCCCTCCTGTGCCGAGCCTTTTTTTGGCTATTTGGAGCAGTTCGCGCTTAGGCCCTCATAACTTTTTGTTCACATAAGCTACCCACGCCAAATTTGCGTCCTTTTTTCCAACATCCTAGGGATTCTAGAGGTATCCAGACTTTGTTGGTTCCCCAGAAGGAGGCCAAGAAATTAGCCAAAATACAGTGACAATTTCGTTTTTTTTAAAAAAATTGGAAAAAGGGGCTGCAGAAGAAGGCTTGTGGTTTTTTTCCCTGAAAAGGGCATCAACAAAGGGTTTGCGGTGCTAAAATCACCAGCTTCCCAGCTTTCAGGAACAGGCAGACTTGAATCAGAAAACCCAATTTTCAACACAATTTTGGCATTTTACTGGGACATACCCCATTTTTATGATTTTTTGTGCTTTCAGCCTCCTTCCAGTCAGTGACAGAAATGGGCATGAAACCAACGCTGGATCCCAGAAACCGCAACATTTCTGAAAAGTAGACAAAATTCTGAATTCAGCAAGGGGTAATTTGTGTAGATCCTACAGAAAATAACAACTGAAAAAGAAAAATATTGAAATTGAGGTGAAAAAAAATCACATTTTCTCTACGTTTTACTCTGTAACTTTTTCCTGCAATGTCAGATTTTCAAAAGCAACATACCGTTACGTCTGCTGGACTCCTCTGGTTGTGGGGATATATAGGACGTGTAGGTTCATCAAGAACTCTAGGTACCCAGAGCCAATAAATGACCTGCACCCTGCAGTGGGTTTTCATTCTATGCAGGGTATACAGCAATTCATTTGCTGAAAATATAAAGAGTAAAAAATAGCTATCAAGAAAACCTTTGTATTTCCAAAATGGGCACAAGATAAGGTGTTGAGAAGCAGTGGTTATTTGCACATCTCTGAATTCCGGGGTGCCCATACTAGCATGTGAATTACAGAGCATTTCTCAAATAGACGTCTTTTTTACACACTGTCTTACATTTGGAAGGGAAAAATGTAGAGAAAGACAAGGGGCATTAACACTTGTTTTGCTATTCTATGTTCCCCCAAGTCTCTCTATAAAAATGATACCTCACTTGTGTGGGTAGGCCTAGCGCCTGCGACAGGATATGCCCCAAAACACAACGTGGACACATCACAGAAAACAGAGCTGTTTTTAGCAAAGTGCCTCCCTGTAGATTTTGGCCCCTAGCTCAGCCGGCACCTAGGGAAACCTACCAAACCTGTGCATTTTTTAAAACTAGAGACCTAGGGGAATCCAAGATGGGGTGACTTGGGGGGCTCTGACCAGGTTCTGTTACCCAGAATCCTTTGCAAACCTCAAATGTTGGCCAAAAAAACACATTTTCCTCACATTTCGGTGACAGAAAGTTCTGGAATCTGAGAGGAGCCACAGATTTCCTTCCACCCAGCGCTCCCCCAAGTCTCCCAATAAAAATGGTACCTCACTTGTGTGGGTAGGCCTAGCGCCCGCAACAGGATATGCCCCAAAACACAACGTGGACACATCACAGAAAACAGAGCTGTTTTTTGCAAAGTGCCTACCTCTAGATTTTGGCCTCTAGCTCAGCCGGCACCTAGGGAAACCTACCAAACCTGTGCATTTCTGAAAACTAGAGACCTAGGGGAATCCAAGATGGGGTGACTTGTGGGGCTCGGACCAGGTTCTGTTACCCAGAATCCTTTGCAAACCACAAAATATGGCTAAAAAAACACATGTTCCTCACATTTCTGTGGCAGAAAGTTCTGGAATCAGAGAGGAGCCACAAATTTCCTTCCACCCAGCGTTCCCCCAAGTCTCCCGATAAAAATGATACCTCACTTGTGTGGGTAGGCCTAGCGGCCGCGACAGGAGACGCCTCAAAGCGCAACGTGGACACATCCAAATTTTTGAAAGAAAACAGAGGTGTTTTTTGCAAAGTGCCTACCTGTAGATTTTGGCCTCTAGCTCAGCCAGCACCTACGGAAACCTACCAAACATTTGCATTTCTGAAAACTAGAGACCTAGGGGAATCCAAGATGGGGTGAGTTGTGGGGCTTGGACCAGGTTCTGTTACCCAGAATCCTTTGCAAACCTCAAAATTTGGCCAAAAAAACACATGTTCCTCACATTTCTGTGGCAGAAAGTTCTGGAATCTATGGGGAGCCTCAAATTTCCTTCCACCCAGCATTCCCCCAAGTCTCCCGATAAAAATGATACCTCACTTGTGTGGGTAGGCCTAGCGCCCGCGACAGGAAACGCCCCAAAGTGCAATGTGGACACATCCACATTTTTGAAAGAAAACAGAGGTGTTTTTTGCAAAGTGCCTACCTGTAGATTGTGGCCTCTAGCTCATCCGGCACCTAGGGAAACCTACCAAACCTGTGCATTTCTGAAAACTAGAGACCTAGGGGAATCCAAGATGGGGTGACTTGTGTGGCTTAGACCAGGTTCTGTTACCCAGAATCCTTTGCAAACCTCAAAATTTGGCAAAAAAAACACATGTTCCTCACATTTCTGTGGCAGAAAGTTCTGGAATCTGAGAGGAGCCACAAATTTCCTTCCACCCAGCGTTCCCCCAAGTCTCCTGATAAAAATGATACCTCACTTGTGTGGGTAGGCCTAGCGCCCGCGACAGGAAATGCCCCAAAGCGCAACGTGGACACATCCAAATTTTTGAAAGAAAACAGAGGTGTTTTTTGCAAAGTGCCTACCTGTAGATTTTGGCCTCTAGCTCAGCCGGCACCTAGGGAAACCTACCAAACATGTGCATTTCTGAAAACTAGAGACCTAGGGGAATCCAAGATGGGGTGACTTGTGTGGCTCGGACCAGGTTATGTTACCCAGAATCCTTTGCAAACATCAAAATGTGGCCCAAAAACACTTTTTCCTCTCATTTCGTTGACAGAAAGTTCTGGAATCTGAGAGGAGCCCCAAATTTCCTTCCACCCAGCTTTCCCCTAAGTCTCTCAATAAAAATGGTACCTCACTTGTGTGGGTAGGCCTAGCGCCCATGAAAGGAAATGGGCCAAAACACAACGTGGACACAACATATTTTTTCACAGAAAACAGAGGTGTTTTTTGCAAAGTGCCTACCTGTGGATTTTGGCCTCTAGCTCAGCCGGCCCCGGGAGGGGGCCAAAAATGCCCTAAAATAAATTTGACCCCCCACCCCCCCCCCAACCCCCCCCTGCCCGGGAGCGACCCTTGCCTACGGGGTCGCTCCCCCTACGTGACATTGGCGGAAAAAAAAAAATCCCCGGTGCCTAGTGCTTTCTGCCCCCTTGGGGGCAGATTGACCTAAAATCGGCCAATCTGCCCCCAAGGGGGGCAGAAATGGTCTAAATACAATTTGCCCCCCAGGGGAGCGACCCTTGCCTGATGGGTCGCTCCCCATCTCTAAAAAAACAAACAAACAAAAAAAAAACACAAAAGAAAAATTTGCCCTGGTGCCTAGAGGTTTCTGCCCCCGGGGGGGGCAGAAATGGCCTAAAATAAATTTGCCCCCCCAACCTGCACCACCCCCCGGGAGCGACCCTTGCCTACGGGGTCGCTCCCCATGCGTGACATTGGCGCAAAAGAAACAAATCCCTGGTGCCTAGTGGTTTCTGCCCCCTTGAGGGCAGATTGACCTAAAATCGGCCAATCAGCCCCCAAGGGGGCAGAAATGGTCTAAATACAATTTTCCCCCCAGGGGAGCGACCCTTGCCTGATGGGTCGCTCCCCATCTCTAAAAAAACAAAGAAACAAAAAAAAAACACAAAAAAAAAATTTGCCCTGGTGCCTAGAGGTTTCTGCCCCCGGGGGGTGGGCAGAAATGGGCTAAAAAAAAAATTGCCCCCCAACCCGCACCCCCCCCCCCGGAGCGACCCTTGCCTACGGGGTCGCTCCCCCTGCGTGACGTTGGCGCCAAAAAACAAATCCCCGGTGCCTAGTGGTTTCTGCCCCCTTGGTGGCAGATTGACCTAAAATCGACCAATAGAAATGGTCTAAATACAATTTGCCTCCCAGGGGAGCGACCCTTGCCTGATGGGTCGCTCCCCATCTATAAAAAAACAAACAAACAAAAAAAAAAACACCCCAAAAAAATTTGCCCTGGCGCCTAGAGGTTTCTGCCCCCCCTGGGGGCAGAGATGGCCTAAAATAAATTTGCCCCCCCACACCCTCCACCGGGGAGCGACCCTTGCCTACAAGGTCGCTCCCCTTGCGTGACAGCGCAAAAAAAAGATCCCTGGTGCCTAGTGCTTTCTGCCCCCTTGGGGGCAGATTGACCTAAAATCAGCCAATCTGCCCCCAAGGGGGCAGAAATGGTCTAAATACAATTTGCCCCCCAGGGGAGCGACCCTTGCCTGATGGGTCGCTCCCCATCTCTAAAAAAACAAAGAAACAAAAAAAAAACACAAAAAAAAAATTTGCCCTGGTGCCTAGAGGTTTCTGCCCCCGGGGGGTGGGCAGAAATGGGCTAAAAAACAAATTGCCCCCCAACCCGCACCCCCCCCGGGAGCGACCCTTGCCTACGGGGTCGCTCCCCCTGCGTGACATTGGCGCCAAAAAACAAATCCCCGGTGCCTAGTGGTTTCTGCCCCCTTGGTGGCAGATTGACCTAAAATCGACCAATAGAAATGGTCTAAATACAATTTGCCTCCCAGGGGAGCGACCCTTGCCTGATGGGTCGCTCCCCATCTATAAAAAAACAAACAAAAAAAAAAAAAACACCCCAAAAAAATTTGCCCTGGCGCCTAGAGGTTTCTGCCCACCCTGGGGGCAGAGATGGCCTAAAATAAATTTGCCCCCCCACACCCTCCACCGGGGAGCGACCCTTGCCTACAAGGTCGCTCCCCTTGCGTGACAGCGCAAAAAAAAGATCCCTGGTGCCGAGTGGTTTCTGCCCCCCTTGGGGGCAGATTGACCTAAAATCGTCCGATCTGACCCCAAAGCGGGCAGAAATGGCCTAAATACAATTTGCCCCTCCAGGGGAGCGACCCTTGTCCAAGGGGTCGCTCCCCATCTGTAAAACAAAAAAAACAAAAAAATCCCTGGTGCCTAGTGGTTTCTGCCCCCCTTGGGGGCAGATCAGCCTAATCAAAATAGGCTGATCTACCCCCCCAGGGGGGCAGAAATGGCCTAAAATAATTCCCCCCCCAGGGAGCGACCCTTGCCTAAGGGGTCGCTCCCCTTGCGTGAAATTCACGCAAAAAAAAACCCTCCCTGGTGTCTAATGGTTTCTGCCCCCCTTGGGGGCAGATTGGCCTCATCAAAATAGGCCAATCTGCCCCCAAGGGGGGCAGAAATGGCCTAAATATAACTTGCCCCCTAGGGGAGCGACCCTTGCCTAAGGGGTCGCTCCCCACCAAAAAAAAAAGAAAACATAACAAAAAAACAAAAAAATGATCCCTGGTGCCTAGAGGTTTCTGCCCCCCCTGGGGGCAGATTGGCCTAATAATAGGCCGATCTGCCCCCAGGGGGGGCAGAATAGGCCTTCCCAAAAAAATGCCCCCCCTGGGAGCGACCCTTGCCCAAGGGGTCGCTCCCCTTGCGTGAAATTCACGCAAAAAAAAAAAAACTCCCTGGTGTCTTATGGTTTCTGCCCCTCTTGGGGGCAGATTGGCCTCATCAATGCTTTGCATTTCTCTTTCAATCGCGCTGGAAGCAGAGCTTCCAGCGCGATGGGGGAGACCATGTGACTAATCAGCACGCGCTGACGTCACGGGGGTTGGGGGTGTCGGGGGTGGAAGGGTAAGGGCTTCCCCTTCCATCCCTGACTTGGGTGGGTGGGGGGGACCCCCACAGAGGGAGCGCTAGAGCTCCCTCTGGGCTCTGTGCACAGGACGTAATGGTTACGTTCTGGGCACAGCAGCACTGTGCCTCAGGATGTAACCATTACGTCCTGGGCACAGAACGGGTTAATAAGTGTACTTTTCTAACATTTATTTTTCTTTGCTCAATTTTTGAATAGCCAAATACCTATTGATAGGTGTGATATAAAATTAGAGCAGGGATTCATAAGTATTTAATATAACAACTTATCTAGGAGCTATGCCATGACCTATGAACATGTTAAGCATAGAATAACAAACATACTGTCAACATCAGGACAGTGCGCGCTCTACGGGCAACTGAAATGCAAAAACCCAGTCTTTACGCAAAGGCATAATTCATGCATTATGTTTATATGCAGTTTGTTAACCTTTTGCTTTGCATAGTTTAATCTTGAAAACCACTATTAATGATGTTTGCAAAAACTGTTCATTTGCAAGGTATTGCTGCAGGCTTACCGAGTGTGTCATGGTGTGGTCCCTTTCTAGGACCTTCTAGAAGCTTTCCCTGCCCCATGACTGGGTGTGGTTTGTGGGCTGGGCTTGACTCTATATAAGGGAGTCAGCCCAGCTCAACATGCTCACTATTCAGAGGTCCCGGTGCAGAGCAGCAGCAACTTCCTGAGCTCGGGTCCTGGAGGCCTACAATGATATTTCCAGGCCTGCCCTCATTTTGTTGACGGGGGTAAGGCGGAGGTCGGGCTGGGCCCCTGACACCTGTATTCAAAGACATTCGAGATTTTGGGCCTAGTTGTGAAACTCCTTATGTGCGTGATTGTGTTTTCATGACATTTACATATTCTTGTTTGAATCGGCAGTGTGCATGATTCAATTCTGGCATATGATTCTTGACATTCAGATCGGCAACAGTATGCATGATCATTTCATGATATTTGCATTGTGTATTTCGAATCGGCAAGGTGTGCAATTCATTTCCTGGCATTTAACCTTGATATTCAGATCGGCAACAGTGTGCGCAATCATTTCATGATATTTGCATTGTGTATTTCGAATCAGCAAGGTGCGCAATTCATGTCCTGGCATTTAACCTTGATATTCAGATCGGCAACAGTGTGCACGATCATTTCCTGATATTTGCAGTGTGTATTTCGAATCGGCAAGGTGGGTGATTCATTTCCTGGCATTTATCCTTGACATTCAGATCGGCAACAGTGTGAGCGATCATTTCATGATATTTGCATTGTGTATTTCGAATTGGCAAGGTGCGCGATTCATTTCCTGACATAAAAACTCTTGACATTCAGATCAGCAGTGTGCACGATCATTTCATGACATTAGCATTGTGAAACTTTGAATCGGCAGCAAGGTGCATAATTCTTTTCTGGCAGTAAACTCTTGATTTTCAGATCGGCTGTGTGCACGATCTTTTCACGGCATTGAATACTTTGGTGTGCAGTGTTTGTTGAGGTGCACACATTTATCCTGAGCGTTTGGTTTTCTCGAAACGCTTAATTCAAAGTGCGGCATTGTTTGTGCTATTTAAGCTTCTAGTACAATTCCTGTTGTTTTTTCATGGAATGTTCAGATAGCCTTTGTCCTCCTGTAAAAATGCAATGTTTATTCTGAAACTCTTTTGAAGAAGGTTCTTGTATTCTAGACAGTATATATTTCCTGAAAAGCTCAAATTAAACATTGTATTAACCCATTCTTGAGTTTTCCAGGTACCTAGCTTTCTTGAGGCCTAGTTATAGTCATGTCCTAGGTTATCCATGATTACAGTATAAGAATTCTTAGAATCATAGTCTATTGAAAGTCAATGTGAATATATCTTGACATTGTGTTGCTTAACCTCTTGCTTCCTACAGGTCTCCTTCCCAGTTGATCCCTACCTTCCCCCACTTGGACTCTCTCAGACTCTGTGGTATATCTATTTGAGTTTTGGAGCTGTCTAGTGGTGGACATGTTGGGAACATGTGCAGGCCCTGAGGATCTGGTCTTCCTGACACAAACATATATATATATATACACACACAGGAAAAGTCCACTTGTGGTTGGTCTGTAGTTGTTGGGGTCTTGCGGGTCTACGTTTGTTTTCTTTAATAACTGTGGTATGTATGCCTTTTTCAGGTCTACAGGAAAAGTTCCTGTAGTTAAAGAGTTGTTGATGATTCTTCTTACAGGTGTGGCAGCAGAAGTAGATAAAAGAGTGTTCTTGAAGATGTGTGGTGGGCAAGGGTCAGAAGGGCAACCAGAAGGACTGCTTGCTTTGAACAAATCCATAAAATCACTTTGTGATATTTGTTTAAAGGACTGTAGAGGCTGGGTTGGTTTATTCTTAGAGGGTATTTTAGGAAAGGGGTTGGTGCTGATGGTATTCTTCTGTTTTAAATACGAGTCCAACTTGTCTGCCTTGGTTGTGTAATGAGTTTACAGTTTGTTTGTGAAATCTTGAGTAGTGGGATGACTTCCTTCCATTCGTGTAGGTTTTCAAAATTCATTGAGAATTTTAGAAAATTCTTTGGTTGCAGATTTAGCATTTTGAATTCTGTCTGAGTAGTACCTTTTTTCTGTTAAGTTTGTGTAGTTGCATTTTGTCTTGACTGTTGTTTGTTTTGAGCCGGGTCTGCTGCAACTTTCTGATTTGTTGCTTTATCTTCTTAAGTTCTGTGTTTCTCCAAGGTGTTGGTTTTCTTTTGTCCTGTTTAGTTTTTCTGAGTGGTATTAGGATATCAAAAGCTTCCTGTAGCCACTCATAATGTTTTGGAACAGAATTAATTGTATCTAGATCTGTGTTGGCTGTTAGTTGCATTTCTAAGTCATCAAAATTGAGTTTTCTCCAAGGTCGATAGGTGCATGTATGTAAGTAGTTGTGGGGTGTGTTGATTTGTGGTGTTTTATATCAGAAAGTTATGAAATGTTGGTCTGACCATGTGATTGGCATGATGCTATGAACGGTAACTAGTTCAGGCTTAGCAAAAATGACATCTAGGATGTGTCCAGCGATGTGTGTGGGATTGTGTACAATCTGATGTAGGTTCAATGTGACTATGCCAGTGGTGATAGCGTTTGGATGGGGCATACTGGGTTTGTCAAACCAAATGTTTAGGTCCCCAAGAATGCATAGGTTTGAGAATAATGTAATAAGGTTTGAGGCTGTATCTAGAAAAGCGTCTGGGAATTTTGAGTTGTTAGGTGGAGGTCTATAAAGGAGGAGAAAGTTACGGGAGGAAGTTGGAGTAGGGTGGCATCTGGTGAGGAGGGCTTCACAACCTTGTATGGAAATGTTGTCTGTTTTACTGAGATTTATTGCCTATTTGAATATAATAGCTAGTCCATCTCCTCTTTTGCCTATATGGTTTTGTGTGATGGTTTGATAGTCCGGAGGTAGGGCTTCATGCAACACTGGGGCCATTTCATCTCCCAACCATGTTTCTGTTATGAATATTAAGTCAGGTTGTGTGTCTGTGAGCAGGTCGTAGATGTGGTGCTTGTTTTTTTAGAGTGACCGAGCATTTTTGAGCTGGCAGTTTAGAAAAAGTGTGTTAGTTGCGGTGTTGTTTTGTTTAGGGGAAGGGTGAGCAGTATATTTTGAGCTTGTAGCAAGTGTGTTGTTAGTTGTGATAACTATGTGAGGGTCACAATAGTCTTGTTTTTCAATATAGTGTTCCTCTTCCAGCAGGTTTAGGAGGCATCTTGTTGGGTCTGTGTGTGTGGGTGGTGGACTTGGTGACTGAGAGAGACATGAAGAGTGTACTTTTTTTTGGAGGGTAGCCTTATTATGTGATAGACAAGGGGATGCGAAGTTGTGAAGGGTGGCATGTTGTTTATTTAGTATGCGTCTGTTTAGTGTGGAAGGAGTATGGGTTAGGGGTGGTGGAGGAGCATGTGGATCATGATGTAAGGCTCTAAATTGTGCAATGGATGAGAGGCGGGTGAATGAATGTTGCTGTGTTGAAGTGCTTGTGGTAGATGTTTGTGAAGAGTGAGAATGTAGGGGTAAAGATTGAACAGGATTTGTATTCTTTGTGTAGTCATGAGGGTGGAAGTGAGTGTGCCGATAAGTGTAATGAAAGTTTGTGTTGATTTGATGTGCTGATGTGTGCGGTCTGTATTGTTTTTGTGGAATAGTGAGGGGGATATTGATATAGTGGTTTTCGGTGAGGGATTTGTATGTGAGTTGGTGCTGTTGAGTGGAATTAGAGTATTACAGGGGGTGTTGATGTGTTTTGGAGATGAATGTATGAGGTGTGTAAGAGGGGATGGATGTGTGCCAGGGGAGTTTGTGTTAGTTGTGATGATTGGAAGAGGTAAGATGTGTGGTCGAGTAGAGTGTGAGGATTGTATGGTTGTGTGTAATTGGTGAAGAGAGGGCAAGGGTGTTTGTAGATGGTGTGTTGGAAGGCTGGGTTTAGGAACTGTCATGATGAAAGGTGGTCTGTGTGGAGCAAATAGAGGATAGTGTTGTTGGTTTGTATGAACAAGGAGCGTGTATCTGGAAGGCTGAAAGTAATGTATAATGTGGTTTTGTGTTGTGTGGGTGAAGGCCGGTTGTGTTAGTGGGATTGGACAGAGTAGTGTTTACTGTGAAAATGAAGGTGTTTTACTGTTGTAGTTGTGGTGGATATGTGCATAGGTGTTGTATATGGGGTATTGTGTTGGATGATGGGGCACTGCAATCTGTATGAGGTCAGTTTGTGATGCAGGAGTTGGATGTCTTTGCAGATAATGTGGTTGCATGTTGATGGATGTGTAGGGAGTAAGTTCCTTTCTGATAAATGGGAAATTGGGTAGCATTTCTGGCCCTAGGCCCTGCCAGTCCGAAACAGGCCCAAACAGACAGCTGCCTTTGTCCTATCAGCCCTTAGCCATGACACCCGAGCTGAGACGCCCTGAGCCCTAGGCTTAAATAGCCCTACTGGCAATAGAAACCTAGTCTTAGCCCTAACCAATCAGATTTGTAACCCTAATTCAAACAACCAATGGGAGACCCAGCCCTAATCACCAATCATACCCCTAATCCTGACAACCAATCACAACCCCAGCCCTAGAACCAGATTCTCAGCGCTTCTACCAATAACAAGCCCAACACTAAAAACCAGGAACCAATCAGAATCTCAGCCCTACCACCAATCACAAGCCCAACCCTAAAACCCAGGAACCAATCGGAATCTCAGCCCTACTACCAATCACAAGCCCAACCCTAAAAACTAAGAACCATTCTGAATCTCAACCCTACTACCAATGACAAGCCCAACCCTAAAAACCAGGAACCAATCAGAATCTCAGCCCTACTACCAATCACAAGCCCAACCCTGAAAACCAGGAACCAATCAGAATCTCAGCTCTACTACCAATCACAGCCCCAACTCTGAAAACCAGGAACCAATCAGAATCTCAACCCTACTACCAATTACAAGCCCAATTCTAATCCCTAAGCCAATAGAAAGATCAGTCCCCAACAACCTATCGCAACACCATATGCAACAACCAATAGAAGCTTATATGAGGTCCAAGTTAACTGAAGTCCAGCCCCTGTGGGAAGGGAGCTGCTGCTCTATTCATAATCTCCTTGGATACAGACAGGCTGAAAGCCACACTTCCAAGGTAGCAGAGTGTACTTTCCAGGTAAGGGAGAGATTGTAAAAAACAATGAAATACTGCTTGTTGCGCATTCTGAAATGTGGCTTTTTTAACGCAAAAACAGGGGATGAAGACAGTTTCTAAACACAACCTAAATCACAGAACCAGATTAAGCAGTCTCCTAAACACACTCTGAAAGATGTATGTAGCCTTTTTACTTAGAAAAGAGGAGGGGACTTTATGCAGTCTTGTGCCACAAACTAGGAGGGAAATTTCAAACAGCCACGGCTAAAAAACAGCACTTTAAAAGGCTAAGCTGCCCGAAACACAGAGAGTCTACAGTAAACAGGCACGGGTAGCAGTGAAAAACACTTTTAAACAAATAATACGATTTCCCAGAAAAGTCTGGGGCTCCTTACCTAGGTCCCCTAGGAATCCTTGATCACTGGGCTATATTAGGGCACGGGAAAAATGCTGGGCTCACAAAATGGAGGTGGCTGTATTCGATAAAAGACAGTTTGGGGATGAATAACTGGCTGTGTAGTCAGACTGCCTCAACCCCCACTTTACCATCTGTTGATCCGTAAACTAACTGTTTTAGGAGGTTTTTTTTACCAAGTCTGTTTGTGGTGTAACATGGATGTTAGTTGGTGGAACAGACTGCTGTACCTGTTTACTGTATTTGCTTATGTTTAGTGTTACTGCATGCTAAGAAGTAACATCTGGCTTG
Source organism: Pleurodeles waltl (assembly GCF_031143425.1). NCBI lineage: Eukaryota > Metazoa > Chordata > Amphibia > Caudata > Salamandridae > Pleurodeles > Pleurodeles waltl. The sequence continues at coordinate 666,360,338 of NC_090445.1, read as the reverse complement.
ATGTGTTGAACTCACTGAATATCTTTTTTAAAGTGATATACTAATTTATGGTAATTATCAAAGTAATATATAATTGTGTTTTGTTGAAGATGTGGGTGAAAGGGGAGTGTGGATCTGCTGTTCTCTGAATTTAAACTGGTTTGTGGTAACCAATGTGTCATGCCTCCCCAATGGCTGTGGCAAAGAAATTTACTTATGGTTGTTAAGATAATTCAACCAATTGTATAGGTAATTGTTGCTATCTATCAATGAATAGAACTGAATATTTTACTCAACTGTCAAGTTTGCTACATATGTATTTATTTGATTGCTCCCTTTTTGATGAATAAAAAAGAAAAAAAGAAATAAAGGATTTCTTTGTGTGTGCGAAAGGCAATATTTCCATTTTAGGTGCAAACATGACCCTTGTCATAAGGACTCCATGTTGGTGTTATGTTCTGCATGTGATCTTCAGCTATAGATACCATTTGTAGATGTCATTTGGAGTCCCATTCGATTAGTGCTTCTTCTTACACATTGTTGGCTCCCCAGCTGTTACATGAGTAGTTATCCCAGTCCAGAGTTTTTATATGCATTCTAGGACTATTTGTAGTCCTTTATGTTCAGCTTCATTATTAAATCAAGAGCGCAAGTCCCAGAATTCAAAGGAGAAAATCTAACTGAATGAGCTACTCATGCCCAGACCTGAGAACCTGCAGAGGTTTGTGTGAATGGGGAGCTAAGTTGTTGGAGCTTGCTTTAGCTATAGCTCCAGGTGTGGTTAACCTGCTATTATCATCAGTTTAGCCTCTAAGGTGGTACATTGATGACTGAAAAATACATACATCGTTCAGAGTAGCCTCCATATACTGTGTCTTCGATGTCTTCATTGGTGTGCATCTTTCATTAATCTAGTGGTGATAAGATTGATATCCATCTAGCATTACCAAAATTCCTCCTTAGCCATGCAAGAGGCACAGTTGTCTATATTGACAGAGGATGTCACCATACATACTCTTCCTTTCATCCACACAGGGCAACTCCACATCCTCACGAAGGTGGCCAACATCCCATTATCAGTTTGCCATACATTTTTCGTGCATGGAGACATAATGAAAATGTGATTTTTGGGAGGAGAGGACTATGAGGCGCAGAGGGGAATTATCATGCTCCTGGTCTTTTCAGTATATACATTCGTAACTGGATATTGAGCCAATCTAGTGTGATTACTGCCTCATAATGTGTTCCAGGTCCAGTGCCTTTACCATCTTCAGACATAAGCCTTCTCTGCTTGCTATTGCTATCATGGAGAGTCAAGTATACAAAATAAATAATCGTTATTGAACAAGAATGAAATAGTATCCTAGGTACTAAATCAGTACTGGTAAACAATATTATCCACCAAGGATATTGCCTATTAACTATCAACTGTGGCAGGACAGAAAGAAAAGATTTTACAGTTTATTATTGCCGTTGTTACTTTGTCATAACTCCTTTTAGAGGGCTATGTGGTATGCTGAGCTCAGCCGTGGGGGCTGAGTTATTTTACTTCAGATGTTTCAGGGTCCTTTTCACTATGGATCCTGAGCAACTGGGCTTAGTACCCTTTCTGGCACCCATGGTTGAGCAGACCAAAGTTCCCCGGAAGGGAGGGTGAATACAGGTTAGTAAACACACCTCATACCTCAAAGAGCTCATAGTAGTGTCAATAAATCAATGCACAGTCAAATTTTTATTTTTATAATAAAAATAAGTCTTTTATTTCTAACTGTTTATTTAAAGCAATATTATACATTGTACAGACACTAACACATTCCCCTTTGTGTTCCGGGCTCCAATGTTTCACTAGTAAATCCCTCTTCCACACGCTCATCATAACGAATGAAATAGAATTTATAGAGCGTGAACAGTTGCTCAGGCAAGGAGCATCCCGGCGCTAGGTAAAAAGCGAAACTCAGTAAGAAAACATTGATAGAACAGTTAATTGACTGAGATGCCCTTCTGAGAAGGCGGGATTGCCAGAGGTCAAGAGGAGAGCAAGAGTGAGCTTTTTGGATCAGTCTCTCTTAATTCTCTAAAGCAAGCTTTCCAAAAGAGGGCATTGAGCAATAAGGCAGATTACGGGTCAGTCCCACTGGAACCACGCCTGTGCCCATAGAGTTAGGAAAGTTTGAATAGATGTTAAATACCTTTTCATGGAAAAAACAGTAAGGTTATCTACAAACTCCTAGGAGGCTGGAACAGATTAGGATTGGGCCAGAGGCTTTAATAAAGTGCTAACAATTGAAAAACTTGGCCAAAGATCATTATCTGCTTCTTTGATTTCTTTTGACAGAAAAAGTCACGGATACAGACTCTCTTTTGAAGCTTCATTCCAAATAAGCAAGATGCTACCAACCCTTGCAGTTCCAGCAGCCAACTGTCACTGCTCACAATCTCCACCTCCCATAACATTCCATTGTGTTGCCTAGCACTAATTACATGTCTAACATTCTACACATAACCCAACATATCTCCCTCCTATAATGAAACAAAGTAGCTAATGCTGATAATTAATACAATATTACAAAACAAACAAGCTAAAAACAATAATAATAAATCAACATTGCCATCTAGACAACGTAACCCTTCAAATAATCCGGTCTCTTCACAATTCTTTTTCCCTTTTTCTTAAACTCTGTTCCACTCCTTACAATTTCACGCTCACTTGCATCATCATTCCACCTCCTTAACTCCATCTCGTTGCACTACACCACACTATCCACATTCCATCTCCTTCCATCCTCCAACACCACACTATACCCTCTCACCTTCGTTGTACGTTTGAGCACAGACCATTTGGACAAATCTTTCTTTGTATTTTCCCAATTTTCTGTGCGCACCCAACACCAACTGCCAAATTATGTTCCGTCACACCACCCAAGCCTCTACCTTCATACTTCCCTTGCATTTCTGCCACACGACTCCTTAGTCTTCCCTCATTCACTCTTTCCCTACCTGCCTTGCCAATCCAACCTGGAACAGCTTGGGTACAAGGTTTCCTACCCTTCAATAACATAAATGGAGTCTCCATAGTAAGGGAATGTGGAGTGGTGCGATAACTCCATAACATATCTTTGACTTCCTTCTTCAAATTCAACCCATTTTGCACTGCCAACTGAATGTTCTCCCCTAACACTCTGGTGAATCTTTCCGCCAGTCCGATCTCCCTGGGATGTGCAATGGCAGTTTTGATATGTTTAACACCACAACTCTCTAAATAATTTTCAAACTCACACGGCATGACTTGTGGACCATTATCAGTTACCAACACTACGGGATAACCCTCTCGCATCCATATCTCCTCACAAAACTCAACAATCATACCAGATCTAACATTACGCACTAAACTGACCTCTGCCCATTTTGAATGGTAATCCATTATCACAATAGTGTAGGTTTTACCACTTCCATCCAGATAAAATGGACCACACACATCCATACCCGCTTTCTGCCAGGGCTCACGTGGAAACGGTATGGGAATCACAGGAGTACTCTTCCCAACATGTGTTTTATCACTGCATGTATAGCACAAACAATTTCTAACAAACCTTTCAACATCACGATCCATGCCCGGCCACCAAACATCCTCTCTAGCCTTCCTCTTCATACCCGACATTCCACCATGTCCTTCATGCAAAATTCTCAATACTTTCCCTCTCAACTTGCTCGGTACAATCACTCTGCTACCTCTTCTCAAGACACCATTTTGCTCCGATAATTCCGACCACAAGCTCTTAAAATCAGAAATCACAGCTGTTACATCTTCCTTTAACTCCCACCAATGTTTATCCAAATTTGTTTTTAACACATCCTCTTTCATTTCTGTTTTCCATACATCCTCCTCTATAGCTTTTGTCTCAATAGCTTGTATGTCCGCCACTACCCAATCTTCATCTTCCTCGCTCTCCACCCCTTCAATCCGTAACCTAGATAAACAGTCAGTATTCACATTTGCTATGCCCAGAACATATTCAATTACAAAATCATATTCCTGCAGTCTATACAACCATTTTGCTATCCGAGGAGACGCACGACTGGCATCCTTCGTCATAAAGATGTCCACCAAGGGTTTATGGTCCGTTCTTAGTTCAAACCTTCTTCCCCAGACATGATTTCTAAAATGTTGGACCCCCCACCAACAAGCAAGAGCCTCTTTTTCGATCGGAGAGTACGTAATTTCTGCACCTCTAAGTGTTCTTGATGCAAACGCAATCACATGCTCTTTCCCCTTCCTCACTTGCATCAACACTGCTGTCAGAGTCACCAGATCCTTGGGGTCTGCGCACGTTCCCAACACGTCCACCACTGAACAGCTCCAAGACTCTGATAGATAAATCACAGAGGCTAAGAGAGTTCAAGAGGGGAAGAGGGAATTAGGAATGGAACAGCTGGGAAGGAGACCTGTAGTAAGAAAAAGATTAAAACACACAATATGAAAATTACATCTCATGAAATCAATACTAAACTATGACTCTAAGCCTAGTCATTCTGAAAACATGAACAATCTAAGAATTAGGCTTAAAATGACTAAGTTTCAAGATGGCCGGATACCTGTAAGGGAATCAAGATGGATTAAATGAAACTTTCAAATTCAAGTACTTTCCTTTACATGAGAATCAGGAAAACATTCTGAATAAGTTCTAAACCAGTCATATGAATCCTTTTTTTTTAGAATGCATACTAGGACCATGCAATATTGCATCTAGAAACTCTGGCCTTCTGTGTTCTCTTGAAATATTTCAACACGATTTGCGCACATTGCAGATTTTCATTTATATAGTAAACACCATAAAAGGATTGTTCACCATGAATAACACAATATGGATTCAGGAAATAAATCACACTTGTCAACTTGAATATTACCTCATAAGTGTCTTAGAATAGTGGCATACAATGAACAACATGAATTAAGCTCGAGGAGAGAGTCGTGCGTCTTGCCGATTCGAGTGCCACCATGTAAAATGTCAAGAAATGGTAGCACGAAATGAATATCAAGATTAAATCACCATTAAACGAATCGCGCGTCTTGACGATTCGTAAGCCACAATGTAAATGCCAAGAAATAACAGCGCACAATGAATAACAAGATTAAAGCACCATGAAACGAATTGCGCGTCTTTTGCCGATTCTTAACCACCATGTAAATGTCAAGAAATGGTAGCACGCAATGAACAACAAAGTTAAATTATCATGAAACGAATCGAGCGTCTTGCCGATTCGTAAGTCACCATGTAAATGTCAAGAAATGGTAGCACGCAATGAACAACAAGGTTAAAGCACCATGAAACGAATCGCACGTCTAGCCGATTCTTAATCCACTATGCAAATGTCAAGAAATGGTAGCGCGCAATGAATAACAAAGTTAAAGCACCATGAAACGAATCACGCGTTTTACCGATTCTTAAGCCACCATGCAAATGTCAAGAAATGGTAGCATGCAATGAATAACAAAGTCAAATCATCATGAAAACGAATCGCTTGTCTTGCCGATTCGCAAGCCACCATACAAATGTCAAGAAATGGTAGCACGCAATGACTAACAAGATCAAATCAGCATGAAACGAATTGCGCGTCTTGCCGATTCGCAAGCCACCATGCAAATGTCAAGAAATGGTAGCGCGCAAAGTAATCTGTTAATCATTAAAGATTTAGGCCAAGAATATGAAAGTTCTCGATAACGGCGTCGGGAGGCCAGCCCAACCACTGTCTTACCGCCCAGAACAAGGATCACCAATGAAGAATGAAGGGCAGAGGCCTGGAAGATCAAATAGGCCACCGGGACAGGAGCTCAGAAAGTAGCTGCTGCTCTGCACCGGGACCTCTGAATAGTGAGCACTTGGAGCTGGGCTGGCTCCCTTTTTTAGAGTCTTGGCCCAGCCCACAACCACACCCAGGCATGCTGCAGGGAAAGTCTCTGGAAGGCCCTGGAAAGGGACCACACCTTAACACACTCTGAAAGCCTGCAGCAATACATTGCAAATGAACAGTATTTGTAAACACATTAAAAATAAGTCTTTAGGATTAAACTATGCAATGCAATAGGTTAAACAACAACATATCAGCACAATGCATAAATTACGTTGTTTTGAGAGTGCTGGGTTTTTGCATTCTAGTCGCCAATAGAGCACGCACTGCCCTGGTGTTGACAACTTCCCCCAAGCCATACATACTAGCACACATGGATATAATTGTACGGTCGTCTGTTACAAATAGTTTCAATTCCACTGCATTGATAATATTGCACTTCAACATAGAGAATGCTTGTTGACCCTTCACTGACCACTCAAATTTCTGATTTTTCTTCATCAATGCACGCAGTGGTTGAGCAATGTCAGCAATTTTTTTTTACAAATTTTGCATAATATTCAGCCAAGCTCAAGAATGATCTCAACTGATCCTTATCCACTGGGCTTGGTGCTTTCTCAATTGCCTCCATTAGACCAACTCTGGGTTTTATACCATCCCCAGGCACAGTATGGCCAAGGAACTCAACGGCACCACGTTCAAACGTACACTTCTTCATCTCGACTGTCAAACCAGCCTTTTCCAGAATCGAACATACACCTCTCAACAGTTGTTATGTTTATCCACATTTTCTGCCCACACTAACACATCATCTTGAAAGAACTTTACATTCTTAACGTTTCCCAATGAGTTCTGAATTACCCTCTGGAACACTGCCGAAGCAGACGCCAACCCGAAAGGCAATCGTAAAAATCTAAATGCCCCTTCTGGTGTAATAAAAGAGGTGAGATGCCTTGAATCTGGATGTAACAAGATTTGATGATATGCAGTGGACAAATCTAGCGTAGAAAATACTTTCCCACCCTGAATGCTAGCCAACAACTCATTATTGTTGGGAAAAGGATGTCTATCAATCCATATATCATTGTTCAGATCCCTCAAGTCCACACACACTCTGATTTTGCCATTGGGTTTCCGAGCCAACACCACCGGACTCAACCATTCAGACGATTCCACTTCTTCTATTACACCCAACTGTAGTAATCTTGCCAACTCGGCCTTCAATGCATCCCTCAATACCAACGGTACCCCTCTCACTTTATGCACTTTAGGTACCGCCACCTTTCTCAAGACAATCTTATGCTGAAACTTTTTCAGACATCCCAACTTTTCTCCAAACAACAACAGGATCATTAGGATCATTATGCAACACAGTCAAAACCTGTTCTTCAGTATTTGGATTCAACACAATATTCAACAAACACCTTCCAGTTTCCCCTACATACACACAACATGTGATTTCCCTCTGTTTAAAAACCACGGTTCCTTGGAAACATTCTGTGCTAGATATTTTACTACCCCCATAACCAACCAATTCAAAGTTGGAGGTAGCTAACTCCACCTTACCTACTTTACGCCACGTATCTTTATCAATGAGCGTATATGGGGAACAAGAATCCACCCACATGCTAATGGACAAACCATTCAAACTCACAGTACATTTCAGTGGTCTGTAACGATCATTACCTAACAACAAAACATTATTTTTGAACAGTTCTTCTCCTGGGTTGGCATCGTTTAACATAAACACAGATTCACATTGTGCTTGTGACCTCGAAAAAAACTTGTGCCGCTCAACCACAATACTTACTTTTTTACTAAAATGACTTTCCAATGCCCCCATGGCTCCTTTATACACATCATCACTTTCCACCTCTTCATCAGACCCCTCTCCATTTTCAATAACTTCATTATATGGCAAGGTTTTCAACACCTTTCTACCCTCCACCCCTAAATTGTTTTAGTAAAGCTAATTTCCTTTTTGCAGTAAAAATAGCCACGCCTAGTGCTTCTAAATATGTTTCAAAGGCTTCATGCCAATCCTCCCATGGCATACTAGGTTCCCCTGGCTGAGCTAAAAATGTAGGTGGAGGCGCTATTGACTGCATATTGTGTGCTGTGCTTCCAGAGTTAAAAGGATAAAATACACAAAGTAATTAATACATTTAAAACATTCACTGAAACCAGCCATTGCAGTACAATTTCCTCATTCTTCTTCTTGAACAGCTCTCTTCTTTTCTTATTGAAATACCGTGAAAATGCAGGAGGTAACCAACACAGCCCAGATCTTCCACAGAAAGCAATTATACAGTTCTCTAGCTCCACAAAGAAATGAAAACTGCTTACAATCTCCACCTCCCATAACATTCCTTCATGTTGCTTAGCACTAATTACATGTCTAACATTCTACACATAACCCAACAGTAAGGTTATCTACAAACTCCTAGGAGGCTGGGACAGATTAGGATTGAGCCGGAGGCTTTAATATAGTGCTAACTATTGAACAAATTGTCCGAAGATCATTATGTGCTTCGTTGATTTCTTTCGGGAAAAAATGTGTGGCTTATTTTATCTAAACAGTTTAAGGGCAGTTTTAAAGCTAAGATTATCTTCCTCCAGAAAACTCCATTGCCATTTCCTCTCTAGTACTTTACACCTGTGTTTTTCAGCTATAAGGGAGTCTGAGAACCGGGGTGCTGAGAAGGAAGATCTTCTGTTTATGTTCATTCTTAAGAATAACAGATCATCAATAGTGGCCTCAAGATTAGAGTTAAAAGATAGTACCGCTGACTCAATATCTTCATGATGGTTAACCTCTAAGATGGACTTTAAGGCAGCATTGTCAATGGGATTCCAAGGGAGGTAGAGCAGCAGTTTCAGTGGTTTGGGAGTCTGGCAAGTAACTTGCCTTAGGCTGGTGGGAAGTAAGAAATGGTCCGTCCAAGCTAAGGGTACTGGGGAGCCAACTTCAAGAGAGGGAATGTTAGAGAAATTAACATTGAGCTTACGCTCTCTTTTGTGATAAGGGGGCCCTTGTCTTTTTGAACAAGATTAAAGACAGATATAGCATCCGTAAGCTCTTGTGCAGCTTTACAGGTGTTATCATCAATATAAAAATTGCATTCACCCAGAGTCATAAAGTTATCATGTTGGAGACAGAAAGGCATGATCGCTGTGGATAAACATTGACTGAACTTAGTATTGGGATGAGAAGGGCAATGGACAAGGATGCCCAAGAGAAAAAAAGTGTCTGAAAATTTGAAAGAAAGGGCCTCCACAATGTGCACTAAGTCCAAAGGATGACTAGTGCAGGGAAACTAGACCGATGGATGATGGCTATAACTCACCCCGTTTTTTTGTCTAATGTGGTAGGGGTTCTTCCCTAATCACTTGTGGCTGCATCCAGGGAATGTTCACTAGTAGGCCTTAACTCAGACTCTTAGCAAAGTAGTCAAAAGTGTCTTGGCAATGCAGCGCACTTAGTGATTCGCCCCGGACCTGCGAGACCTGTAACCATTCTTACGTGCTCCAGCAGCAACAAAGCTTGCAGTGTGCCAGGGAGCACCCCTGCAGCACTCACAATGCTTTAGTCCTGTTTGGAGAGTTGGCTGCACACAGGAGGTGTTGCAGCACCATGCACAGAGGCTCTCTCCTGAGAATACGTAGTCAGATCCAGCAGTGATTGGAAATGCTCCTGGGCAAAAGTACCTCTTATGTACTTCTCAGCATGAGGCCTCTGCCCCCCTCCAAGGCCTTACTTCTTTCTCACATGGTGCATTTTTGTTGCAGTTAGCAGGTCTGCTATGTGACAGTTCGAACCTTGCAGAAACTTTAGTAACGGCAGCCTCTCCTGGCATATGGGGTACTGTAACACTACCGGCCAAGGCACAGACCCTCACCTCATGGTAGTCCATGCCATGGTGGCTATTACGGGCATATGGGGGCGCAACCATCACTGCACAGGATTCACTCATCAAGTGCTGCACTCCGCTCATGGCTATCTTCAAAGTGACTCTCTCCTGTCATACAGGGGTCACTGATTGGGCTCTGCACATGGGCAAAAACCCGATCGGTGCAGCAGCCGTCTGCTCACACCTCGCACTGGAAGTTCAATAGGCTGGGCTTCCAACATAACCCTGCTCCCTCCAGTGCTCTCCTCTCCCTCACAGGGCACAATGATCTTGGTAAGCAGGTCAGCACTGGTGCTACAGGGTCTAGAGCAGGTGGTATTGGTTTCCCTAGATGATGTCCCCTCACTAGCAGGCCATGGGCAGTCCTGGTCACAGGCAGAAGTCTTGCAGAACCTCCGCTCCTCAACCAGCCCATCTGGCTGATCAACAGGTGACAAATTTTGGGGGTCTCAACCTCCTCTTCTTATAGTCCATTTCCAATGACCAAATGTGACTTAAGGTCTAGGTGTTTGAAATTTTACATTGGGGCCCTGCTTCTTTCAAAGTCTACCCTTCTCCTTGCCTTCTGTCTCTTGAAAGGCTGTCTGTCGCAAGAGGAGACATTCCGAAGCTGATAGTCCCTCAGCACATGCCATGGGAGTGACTATAATTCACACCTGAATGTCAGCCACAGAGATATGTGCATCAAAAGGTTAATCCTGGGCTGCGAGCCCTACTCTTTATGATCCCCATATCAGCCCCATCTCCTTCCTGAGATGTGCCCAGTCCCTTCCTTGTGATCTCTCACTGAATCAAGGGGCAACCTTTGAAGTATACAGGGGGAGGCATTCTCTCCCTTATACCGGGTGTCCCACCCAGCTCACAGGAATGCAGCAATCCACAAACCTGTCCGGGGGAGTCCTCTACCTCCTCAGGTCTTCACCAGGCACACTTGAGCTTCCCCAAATGTAACCCAGTGTCCTCTATGTAATGTGCCATTACAGACACACTTTCATTCATTGTATGCACACTAACCAGTATTGTTATCTCCATGCATTGTGCCACTCTAGGCACACATACATTTAGCACACTAATTCACTCTGCACTCACTGCTCAGTGCTGTAGCCTTTCTGTATTGTGTCATAGTGTGCCACTTGCAAGAACACACTCTGCTAGCACACACATTCATCATGCTTGCATTGCACAACTTTTCACCCTTCATGTATTGTACTTCTTGTACGTACACACACACAGTACGTGCATTCACCATGCACGCACTGCCTAGCACTACATCTCTCATGTACTGTACTCATCAGAGCTACACATACACTCAGTACATGCACTCACCAGGTGTGCACTGCACAGTGCTGCTCTATACCTGCACTGTGCCTTTCACAGGCACACAGACATCCAGTGCAGAGTCACAACTCCATGCTGTGCAGCACTTTACGTATACTCTGGGAGCTTTTTTAGGGTCACAGGCCAGAATGAGGTAACTGGTCTTAGAATCTAATAACATAGCCTGTTACCACTAGAGTCCTGGGAGTTCACCTTGCTAGTGAATCCACAACTGAGTACACCCCTTTGTCACTTGACCCTCAGGATATTGAAGTAGAGCAGTTCAAGGTTTATTTAGGGAGGTGGTGTGCAGTAAACAAAAATAAAAAAACATAACAGTACTAATCCAACATCCTTCTGGATCTTTTACTTTAAAGTAAAGAGGCCTTATTTAGAGTATGGCTTATTACAAGTGCCTTTGCATATAATTCACTTGTAATAATGTGGACGAGCTATCTGTCACATTGTGACACAGTAAACAGTCCGCCAAACTGTAAATCAGGCCTAAAGAGTTTTACTTACAACTGTTCAAAGAAATCTGCCTATTCACCTGAATATCTAAAAAGTCTATCAACAAAAGAAAAAATAAATTTATGAATGAAAGAAATGGGCAACCAGGGTATCCCCAGCATCCCAAATACGTGTAAGCTGCACAGGCAGAGAAAGGACATAAACTTGCCAATTTTCATATACAGCACTCTAATTATGTGGTGGGAATGAAGCAAAGACGTTACATAGATACAGGATTCTGAAGTCATAGAAGAGTATGTAGAGGACCTTCAGATAGATACAGAAATATAAACCTTTGCTGTTAAGCAAGCTAAGCAGAAATTGCTCGATTGAAAACAAGATGGTGGGCGAGCTGCAGCTATGGAGAGCTGCTGTTCCCTATGTCGCGCCCATAGCAGTACTGCGAGAGGAGCGATAACGGACTGTGGAGGCCTGGACCGACCGGGGGGTTAGTTGTGACCCCCTGCGCTGGGCACACAACTTCCAAACAGAAAACAGAGAGTGGCTTGTGTAGTGCCACACAAGATGGTGGGTGCGAGGCAGTACTGAAAGGCTGCAGGTGACAGATACGAGTGGGAACGCCCCACCGTCTGGAGGGAGACGCAGACAAAGTGGTGAGAGGAGCTGCACAGGCCTGAGCGATGGCAACAACTCTCCCCTCCAGGAGGGCCCGGACCGAGACTCTGAGAGGGGCTGAGTGACAGGTTGGGGCACTGGGAGCCCCCAAAGATAGAGGGGAGCCCAATGTTGGTGCAAGTGGTCCCCCATCGGACTGGTGCATGGAAAAAAGGACTGGAAACAGTTAAGCCTTGGGGAGATATCCAAATGGGGAAACAGCACCCTAAACTGCGGGGATCGTGGGCTGTTAGCCAAGAAAACGAGCAAAGGGCTGGAGTGCCAGGCAGTAGACAGCCACTCAGCTGGCCCAAATGCAGGACACCTTGCAGAAGATACTGGAGGCGATTGAGGACTCTGAGAATACCCTCCCATGGGAGATAGGAAAGGTGTCTGCTGAGCTGGGCCTCCAGAGATCCGACCACCGGAAACTGTCTGAAAGGGTGAAAAACACAGAGGAAGACTTGAAAGAAATAGGAACGTCGCATAGAGTGCAACAAACCCAACTTGCTCACATCATAGACAAAGTACAGTGGCTTCGACACCGGGCAGAAGATGCAGAGAGCCGGAGCCGGCGTAACAAGGTAAGTATCATTTGGCTACCGAAGGGGGTCGAGGACACAGACATGGTGGCCTACTTGGAGCCCTAGATGAAATCGCTAATGGGCAACCAACGACTCACACCATTCTTCACAATGAAAAGGGTGCACAGAGTCCCGGCCAGACCTCCTGTGCCAGGAAGACCCCCCCCAGGCCGGTTGTAGCCAAGCTATTACACTATAAAACAGGGACCTACTACTACAGAGAACACGCGAAGCAGGCCCCTTTGAGGTGATGAACGGCAGAGTCAACATGTTCCCAGGCTAAATGGCAGCAGTGCGAGCAAAAAGGGCATTTTATATGGAAGAAGTCCTTAAGAACAGAAGGAATTCGTTATGCCCTGTTATTTCCCTCAAAATTATAGATAATATGGGAAGACCACATGCATTTCTGCCTGAGCCCTGAGGAGGCATGGGCCTGGTTTGGGACGTATTAAAGTGGGAAAAACGACTGGGGACAAACGTGCCCACCACACCTAGATGCAGGAGAAAGAGACACCACTCCAGGGACCAGACTCGAAAGGACAGAGTGGTTAGGCCAACACAAGTACAAGCAAGCCAGGGAAAACGAGTGGCGATCAGAGCCGCAGCATCCATGACTGAGTTCCCTGCATCTGATAAGGACAGACATGACCACACTGACCCTCCTGAGACAGAAGACACATCCGACCTTGAATCGGTCACTATTGTGCTTGAAGAGCTCCCGCATGTGACACCCCAAACAGCAGAGGACATTCTTTAGTGGAGGATACCCCCAACACCAATATCACAGAACCCTCTTGGACCGGGAACAGCAACACAAAAAATGGGCTAGGGCTGGTCTGGACACCAGTGAAAACAGACGACCTAAAGACGTCCTATAGCGAGCACACCACCCCGCGCCCCTGGATGGCTCCAGCAGGGCAATGATGATGGATTGCCACAGATTGACTTTACAGGTTTGGGCAGTTGGCTGTTGCCGAATTGCCCTGGGGACGGAGAGTTGAGGATGGAATTGTATTGTTATTGTTATTGCCCAAATACTCAATTGGTGTGTGAGGCTGGGGTGCAAGGGGGTGGGGGGGGGGGGGGGGTTTCTGGGACCCAGGACAACGAAATAATGACCTCATGGTGAACAATGACATTAATCTTAAACTCATGTTCTGGAGCATAAGGGGAATGAGCACTGTGTCTAAACACCATAAAATACTGACATACATGAAGAGGAGAGGGGTCCACATTGCTATGCTACAGGAGTCCCACCTCACTAAGGTGGAGGCTGACTGCCTACTTAAATGCTGGCGGGGCAACTGTTTGCCACCACGTAGTCTGCATACGCATGGGGGCAATGGTGTGGGTGGGAGTGCCCTTTGATGCTACTTCAGTAGACACAGACAAGGAGGGCCATTATGTATTGGTGGAGGGCTGTTTATACGGACGACCAATAGTACTGGGGAGTGTATACGTCCCAAACCAGGACCAGGTCACCTTCATGCATGCGCAGTGTGCTCAGCTGGCACGATACCCAGATGGCCCCTATCTCCTGGGGGGGACTTCAGTAGTGTCTCCGACCCAGATTTGGACCATTCCAACCCCTCACTGCTGGGGGCTGCAACACTGCGGGTGGCAAGGGGACTGACACATTGGAGAGCTAAGTGGGACACAGAGGATATTTGGTGGACCCAACACCCCTTCCACAGGTAATTCTCATACTACTCCCTAATGTATCAAAAACACACTAGGATTGACCATATGCTCTGTTCTGCTGGCCTCACTGGCGAGTTTGCACTTCCAGAGTACCTGGGCAACATGGTGTTGGCCCATAGCCCTTTAATACTAATGATGCAGACATTAGAGAAACCCCCACCGATCCCGACATGGTGGCTGTATCTGAGAGCTCTGGAAGACGAGGCCTTCTGGAGTGCCTTAAAAGTTAAGCTAATGCATTACCTTACATCGAATGCAGGGATGGCCTCTACTAGGAGGGGGGAGTGGGAGACACTGAAAGTAGTGGTCAGGGGCCATTGCCTGGGACAAATGGTGGGAATTCGGAGGGAACTGGAAGCCAACACCATCTGCATAGAGACAGCCCCGCGTAGGTGGGAATCAGCGCTGGGGTCTAACCTGGAGGCTCCCCGACAGCTCTTAGAGACATGGGAAGCCCACAGTGAGGCACTAGAGCACCTTCGATGTCACGATTACAAAGCACACATGAACAAGATGCACGACGAGGGTGGGGAGGCTACTAGCATGGTTGATTAGGCCGGAAAGCAGCTGTCTAGAGACAGGACTCCACTGTACGCGCCGACACACATTAGTGATGAATTCTGAACTTATTACATGCCCCTTTATAACAAGCCACTGCCTGCGGATGCAGGAATACTCCACGACTACCTGGAGAGTTTGCACTTGAGAACACTCACAGTGCAGGAGGGTGAAAATATGGGGGTGCCGGTAGATTATCAAGATGTACACACCACTATTAAAGCCTTGGCAACGAGGAAAACCCCCGGAACAGATGGGCTCTCCCCAACATTTTATCAGAGATCCTAGAAACCCTGTCATTATGCCTCGTGGAAATGTACAAGGAGGCATATGAGAAGAGAGAATTGCCACCCTCCACTAGGGAAGCCTTGGTGATACCCCTCCCCAAGGAGAAACAGGACGAGGTGATGGTTGCTGACTTCCACCCACTCTCCATGCTAAACACAGATTTTAAGGTGCTCAGCAAAGTGCCTGTGAATAGATTGCTCCCGAACATGCAGGACCTCATTCACGATGATCAGAATGGGTTCATCCAGGCATGGAACACGTCACACAATTTGAGGAGGCTATACACACTTCTGTACAATGAACAGCACCCGCCTGACGCAACAGCAATAATAATATTGGCACTCTATTGGACCTAGAAAAGGCCTTTGGCACAGTACAATGGGATTACCTGGAGGCTGTGATGCTACGAATGGGCCTAGGACCCAACTGAGGGAAATGGGTCAATTTACTTTACACTCCCCCACAGCAAGGGTCAAGACTGGGCGCACGATATCCAGTAGCTATGATATCTATAGGGGGACTAGACAGGGCTGCCCGCTCTCATCCTTGCTCTGCTCTATAGCCATAGAACCACTGGCGGAGAGTTTCAGGGCCAAGAGTCAGGAGTGGGGCGTAGTTATAGGAGGGACCCCACGCATCATCTCCCTTTATGCAGATGACCTCCTCATATATGTGCGGAATGGCGTGGCTGTGCTACCACAGGTGCTCTAGATGCTGGAGGACTTTGGTAGAAACTCGGTCCTACGGCTCAACAGAAGTAAGACGTGTGTATTCCAAAGGCTTGAAGGGGTGATGCGCCCACCTTCGTGCCCAACGGATGTCCTATGTGCTCCACGAACATTCCGCCATCTGGGTATTCAGGTTTACCATGACCTGAGAGATCTCAGAGAGGGCAACTTGGGCGGAACATACCGGGCATTGAAGGCCGCTGTGGCTTTCTGGTGCTCATTGAAGATGCCCACCAAGGCCAGAGTCACACTCTCCAAAAAGATGATGCTTCCCAGACTCCTTTACTATTTTACCAACCTACCGGTGTACATACCGATGTCATGGTTTCGAACCCCGGATACGCTACTGCGAGAGTTGGTGATGGACGGGGGACTCCATCGGGTGGCACTAGGGGCTCTTCGCATACCGCAGGAGCGGGGTAGACTTGGAGTCCCCGACTTCGAGTTATACTACCTGGTTGCCCAACTTCAAGTGGCCGGCACGATGGCTAACTGAGTTGGACCTGTCATCGACTACCCTAGATGGAGAGACTGAAAGGGGGGAAAATGGGGAGGAGTTCATGTCCCGACTGCTTTGTGGGAGGCAGATAACCCCCAAACCAAACATATTGGTCTCTATGGCCATAATTGCTTGACTAACCATTATGCCCCGGCCCTACCCCTTGTCAGACTACTGCACGGCAAACCCTGTTCCTCCTTTACTACGGGACAACTCACACTTTGGACCAAGGCGGGGGTTAAAACTGTGAGGGACTGTCACTAAGGGGGGATGCTCGTACCCTTTGGGGATTTAATCAAACAGACAGGCTTGACTGCTGGCCAATCTTAACCTACGAAGCCGTCACATGTGCCCTAAAGGATTTGTGGGGCGACAATAGTGAAGAACCTCTCACGTCTGCGGTCCTTCAGACTATGCTGGTTGTGGGTGGGGGATCCCACATGATTACATGGATCTATAGGTCATTGAACAGGATGATTGAACGTCCGTTGGATGGTCTCCGACTCAAATGGGATGCAGACATAAGCAGAAATCAGACAGACACTGAATAGGCCTGAACGCTAGAACATGCACATAAAGTTTTGCGAAACCCGCGCCTGAAGTATATTCAATACGACTACATGCACAGGAACTACTTCACACCGCATAGAATTAATCAGATATATAGGGTGGCAAAGGGGGCTTGCCCTCGATGCCAGCTAATGGACGCTGACCTTTGCCATATGACTTGGGGCTGTCCAGCACTGAGATACTACTGGGGGGAAGACCTTGCAAGGCTCAACAATGTCTTGAGTAGACAACTAGATAATGGGCCAGCAGTATGTTTACTGGGGATTTTTGATAAGCCTTCCTCCAAAAAAGTGGCGAACAGATACGCAGGCCTGGCATTGGTGCTAGGGCGTAGGAGAGTGGTGATGGCCTGGAAAAATAAAAAGGGACCTAGGCTGGACACATGGGTAACAGACGTCACACAATGGGTGAGGGCAGAGGAAAGGGCGATACAGAGGGAGGAAATGAGAGGACTGAGGCGCCACCCGATAGCACACATGTGGACAGAAGTGGTAGACACATGGAGACTATGGATGCGGTCACAGATGATAACCCAGACGGGGTGACAGCACAGCATGAGCTAGAGGTAGATGAACATTAGCCCTCAGCTTGCACCCCTGGACATATGTACCTGGTGATGGCCCCCCTCCCTGCATGGCTGTCTGGGCAACCTCCCCCAGGGCGCACCCCCTCCCGCTCTTGTGATGGGACCTCGACCAGAAACAGATGGGTGGAGGGGACCTGCAGATAAGCATGCGGCGTGGGGACCCAGCAACCGCAACCAAACTACATAGCTGCACTAACCGTGTATAGGTAAGTTGATTGGTTAAATGGTTATTTAGTTATGTTATTTCTTTTCTTTATATATATTTTTATTGGTATATGCTCTACAGGAGGGAGGCTACACAGGCACACTGAGAAGCAGTAGATGAAAGCTGACTCCCTGTCTCACAAGCATGCCACTGTGAAATAGAGGTACTTTAGATGCCTAGAATGCAAATTAATGTGTTGGGATATAAGATTGCGTTAAATATTACCATGCGTTTGTGTCATCAGAATGCATAAAGTAGCCACCTATAGACAATACAGTACGACAAAATGCACCTCCAAGTAACATGTTATGGCTATGTGTAAAGAAATGGCTCCCTGTTGCAGTTACCCCCCACTTTTTGCCGGATACTGATGCTGACTTGACTGAGAAGTGTGCTGGGACCCTGCTAACCAGGCCCCAGCACCAGTGTTCTTTCACCTAAAATGTACCATTGTTTCCACAATTGGCAAAACCCTGGCACCTAGGTAAGTCCCTTGTAACTGGTACCCCTGGTACCAAGGGCCCTGATGCCAGGGAAGTTCTCTAAGGGCTGCAGCATGTCTTATGCCACCCTAGGGACCCCTCACTCAGCACAGACACACTGCTTGCCAGCTTGTGTGTGCTGATGGGGAGAAAATGACTAAGTCAACATGGCACTCCCCTCAGGGTGCCATGCCAACCTCCCACTGCCTGTGGCATAGGTAAGTCACCCCTCTAGTAGGCCTTACAGCCCTAAGGCAGGGTGCACTATACCACAGGTGAGGGCATATGTGCATGAGCACTAATCCCCTACAGTGTCTAAGCAAAACCTTAGACATTGTAAGTGCAGGGTAGCCATAAGAGTATATGGGCTGGGAGTCTGTCAAAAACGAACTCCACAGCTCCATAATGGCTACACTGAATACTGGGAAGTTTAGTATCAAACTTCTCAGAATAATAAACCCACACTGATGCCAGTGTTGGATTTATTAAAATATGCACACAGAGGGCATCTTAGAGATACCCCCTGTATTTTACCCAATTGTTCAGTGCAGGACTGACTGGTCTGTGCCAGCCTGCTGCTGAGAGACGAGTGTCTGACCTCATGCGGTGAGAGCCTTTGTGCTCTCTGAGGACAGAAACAAAGCCTGCTCTGGGTGGAGGTACTTCACACCTCCCCCCTGCAGGAACTGTAACACCTAGCAGTGAGCTTCAAAGGCTCAAGCTTCGTGTTACAATGCCCCAGGGCACTCCAGCTAGTGGAGATGCCCGCCTCCTGGACCCAGCCCCCACTTTTGGCGGCAAGTCCAGGAGAGATAATGAGAAAAACAAGGAGGAGTCACTGGCCAGTCAGGACAGCCCCTAAGGTGTCCTGAGCTGAAGTGACTCTGACTTTTAGAAATCCTCCATCTTGTAGAAGGAGGATTCCCCCAATAGGGATAGGAATGTGACCCCCTCCCCTTGGGAGGAGGCACAAAGAGGGTGTACCCACCCTCAGGGCTAGTAGCCATTGGCTACTAACCCCCCAGACCTAAACACGCCCTTAAATTTAGTATTTAAGGGCTTCCCTGAACCTAAGAATTTAGATTCCTGAAACTACAAGAAGAAGAGGACTGCTGAGCTGAAAAACCCCTGCAGAGGAAGAACAGAAGACACCAACTGCTTTGGCCCCAGACTCACCGGCCTGTCTCCTGCCTTCCAAAAGAAACCTGCTCCAGCGACGCTTTCCAGGGGACCAGCGACCTCTGAATCCTCTGAGGACTGCCCTGCTTCGAGAAAGACAAGAAACTCCTGAGGACAGCGGCCCTGCTCCAAAAGAACTGCAACTTTGTTTCAAGTAGCAGATTTAAAGACCCCTGCAACTCCCCGCAAGAAGCGTGAGACTTGCAACACTGCACCCGGCGACCCCGACTCGACTGGTGGAGAACCAACACCTCAGGGAGGACCCTCCGGCAACTCCGAGACCGTGAGTAACTAAAGTTGTCCCCCCTGAGTTCCTACAGCGACGCCTGCAGAGGGAATCCCGAGGCTCCCCCTGACCGCGACTGCCTGAACTCCATTTCCCGACGGCTGGAAAAGACCCTGCACCCGCAGCCCCCAGCACCTAAAGGAACGGAACTCCTGTGCAGGAGTGACCCCCAGGAGGCCCTCTCCCTTGCCCAGGTGGTGGCTACCCCGAGGAGCCCCCCCCTTGCCTGCCTGCACCGCTGAAGAGATCCCTTGGTCTCTCATTGAACACCATTGAAAACCCGACGCGTGTTTGCACACTGCACCCGGCCGCCCCCGCGCTGCTGAGGGTGTACTTTTTGTGCTGACTTGTGTCCCCCCCGGTGCCCTACAAAACCCCCCTGGTCTGCCCTCCGAAGACGTGGGTACTTACCTGCTGGCAGACCGGAACCGGGGCACCCCCTCCTCTCCATTGAAGCCTATGTGTTTTGGGCACCTCTTTGACCTTTGCACCTGACCGGCCCTGAGCTGCTGGTGTGATAACTTTGGGGTTGCTCTGAACCCCCAACGGTGGGCTACCTTGGACCCAAAACTGAAACCTGTAAGTGACTTACTTACCTGTTAAAACTAACATTACTTTACCTCCCCCAGGAACTGTGAAAATTGCAATGTGTCCACTTTTAAAACAGCTTATTGTGTTTTATGTAAAAAGTATACATGCTAATGAAATGATTCAAAGTTCCTAAAGTACTTAACTGCAATACCTTTCAAATGAGATATTACATGTAGAATTTGAACCTGTGGTTCTTAAAATAAAGTAAGAAAATATATTTTTCTATAACAAAACCTATTGGCTGGATTTGTCTCTGAGTGTGTGTTCCTCATTTATTGCCTGTGTGTATGTACAACAAATGCTTAACACTACTCCTTGGATAAGCCTACTGCTCGACCACACTACCACAAAATAGAGCATTAGTATTATCTCTTTTTGCCACTATCTTACCTCTAAGGGGAACCCTTGGACTCTGTGCATGCTATTCCTTACTTCGAAATAGCACATACAGAGCCAACTTCCTACATTGGTGGATCAGCTGTGGGGTACAAGACTTTGCATTTGCTGGACTACTCAGCCAATACCTGATCACACGACAAATTCCAAAAATTGTCATTAGAAATTGATTTTTGCAATTTGAATTTTTTTTAAATTCTTTAAAGTCCTGCTAGGGCCTTGTGTTAGTCCCTGTTAGCATTTCTTTTAGAGTTTAAAAGTTTGGTAAAAGTTTGAATTAGATCCTAGAACTAGTTTTAGTTTCTTAAAAAGTATTCCAACTTTTAGAAGCATAATGTCTAGCACAGATGTGAATGTGGTGGAACTCGACACCACACCTTACCTCCATCTCCAGATGAGAGAGCTAAGGTCACTCTGTAAAATAAAGAAAATAGCAATGGGCTCCAGACCTTCCAAACTACAGCTCCAGGAGCTGTTGGCAGAGTTTGAAAGAGCCAACCCCTCTGAGGATGGCAACACAGAGGATGATGATAGTGACTTGGAGGGTGATTCCCCCCCACCAGTCCTATCTAGGGAGAACAGGGCCTCTCAAGTCCTGACTGCACAAATCACAGTCAGAGATGCTGGTTCCCTCACAGGAGGGACCAACCTCTCTGAAATCACTGAGGATAACTTCAGTGAAGAGGACATCCAGTTAGCCAGGATGGCCAAAAGATTGGCTTTGGAAAGACAGATCCTAGCCATAGAAAGGGAAAGACAAGAGATGGGCCTAGGACCCATCAATGGTGGCAGCAACATAAATAGGGTCAGAGATTCTCCTGACATGTTGAAAATCCCTAAAGGGATTGTAACTAAATATGAAGATGGTGATGACATCACCAAATGGTTCACAGCTTTTGAGAGGGCTTGTGTAACCAGAAAAGTGAACAAATCTCACTGGGGTGCTCTCCTTTGGGAAATGTTCACTGGAAAGTGTAGGGATAGACTCCTCACACTCTCTGGAAAAGATGCAGAATCTTATGACCTCATGAAGGGTACCCTGATTGAGGGCTTTGGATTCTCCACTGAGGAGTATAGAATTAGATTCAAGGGGGCTCAAAAATCCTCGAGCCAGACCTGGGTTGATTTTGTTGACTACTCAGTGAAAACACTGGATGGTTGGGTAACTGGAAATGAAGTGCATGACTATGTTGGGCTTTATAATTTGTTTATGAAAGAACACATTTTAAGTAACTGCTTCAATGAAAAGTTGCATCAGTATCTGGTAGACCTAGGTCCAATTTCTCCCCAAGAATTGGGAAAGAAGGCAGACCACTGGGTCAAGACTAGGGTAACCAAAACTTCCACTGGGGGCGACCAAAAGAAAGGGGTTACAAAACCTCCTCAGGAGAAAGTGGGTGACACTAGAAACAAAGAAAAAGAGTCCTCTGTAGGCCCCCAAAAACCAGACCAGGTGGGTGGGCCCTGAGACACAACCCAAAACAAAGGTGGGTACCAGGGTAAGAACTGGGATGCCACTAAGGCATGGTGCCATAACTGTAGACATACAGGGCACCACACCAAGGACACTTCTTGTCCCAAAAACAAACCCCCTAGCAAAATCCCAGGGGTGACCAGTGTAGCCGTTGGGGATGACTCCTCAGATGAGGAGGTCTTCATAGCCTTCAACTGGAAAAAGGGCCCAACAGGTGAGTTGGAGATTCCAGAGGGAAGTAGACACTTCCACCACCTACTGGTGAATGGAATCCCAGCCACTGCCCTGAGAGACACTTGTGCCAGTCACACTATTGTGCATGACAGGCTGGTGTTCTCAAACCAGTACATCCTAGGTGAGATGGCCAGAGTAAGAGTTAGCCCAGACAGGGTCACTGATAGGCCTGTGGCTTTTGTGCCCATAGAAGTGGGTGGGACTTTTAGCTGGAGAAGGGTGGTAGTCAGTACAGACCTCCCCCTTGATTGTCTCCTTGGAAATGACTACCCAGAGGTTAGTCAGAGCCCAAGAGAGGAACTGGTCCAGTGCCAGTCCTCTCCCAAGGATTCTGGAGTGCCTGCCTCTGCAGTAAATGCAAGTAGGCCCCAGAAGAAAAAGAAAAGGAAACAGAGTAGGAAAGGTGGACAACCTTTAGCCAAGGTTCCAGCAAGCCAAGGAGATTCTGCTCCAGTAGGGGAGAACTCCAAAAGTGGCTCTGATAAAGTCCAACCTGACCCACAAGAAGTCCTGGCTAGTCAGGCAACTGTTAAGTCTGAGTGGGTGGACCCTCAGCTAACAGAAGAAAGAGTGGAAGAAGGGTGTTTACTACAAGATGTGGTAACCCCCCACTCCAATACAGCAGACAGGCACCCTGAACCCAAAGAAGCCTGTAACTTAGCCCCTTCTCTTGTAGGTGAAGAGCTAAAGGTGTGGTTCTGGGCACTGACAGCTGTCAGTGGCCTCTGCTGGGTGTTAGCCTTTATGGCTGCACTATCCTTGGCATGGTGGTCAGACCCCATGCCAAATAGCAAGTTAGGCCCCCTGACCCTGTTGGTCATGGTGGGGTTACTCCAGCTCTGGGTAACCTCTTTGGGTAAGCTAGGGGTGACCCTGGCTAAGATAAGATTAGCAGAGGTGGATACCTCTAACCCCAAAATAGAGAGAATGGGTGAAGACATTAAAAGCACAGAAGAGAGGCAGTTCAGATTAGGTCCTATCACTGTGGAAGTGGGTCAGTTCCGCAGAGGGAATGACCTGGACAGGAGGATGTAAGGCAGAGTAGGCCCTGCAACAAACCAGCCTATTTCCTCTACTCTTCCTCGCCTGACAGACTAGGAAGACTCTCCCAGCTTTGGCTGAGTCTCCTGGCCTGTGGGCTGGGGGGGGCTTGTGTAAAGAAATGGCTCCCTGTTGCAGTTACCCCCCACTTTTTGCCGGATACTGATGCTGACTTGACTGAGAAGTGTGCTGGGACCCTGCTAACCAGGCCCCAGCACCAGTGTTCTTTCACCTAAAATGTACCATTGTTTCCACAATTGGCACAACCCTGGCACCTAGGTAAGTCCCTTGTAACTGGTACCCCTGGTACCAAGGGCCCTGATGCCAGGGAAGGTCTCTAAGGGCTGCAGCATGTCTTATGCCACCCTAGGGACCCCTCACTCAGCACAGACACACTGCTTGCCAGCTTGTGTGTGCTGATGGGGAGAAAATGACTAAGTCGACATGGCACTCTCCTCAGGGTGCCATGCCAACCTCCCACTGCCTGTGGCATAGGTAAGTCACACCTCTAGTAGGCCTTACAGCCCTAAGGCAGGGTGCACTATACCACAGGTGAGGGCATATGTGCATGAGCACTATGCCCCTACAGTGTCTAAGCAAAACCTTAGATATTGTAAGTGCAGGGTAGCCATAAGAGTATATGGGTTGGGAGTCTGTCAAAAACGAACTCCACAGCTCCATAATGGCTACACTGAATACTGGGAAGTTTAGTATCAAACTTCTCAGAATAATAAACCCACACTGATGCCAGTGTTGGATTTATTAAAAAATGCACACAGAGGGCATCTTAGAGATACCCCCTGTATTTTACCCAATTGTTCAGTGCAGGACTGACTGGTCTGTGCCGGCCTGCTGCTGAGAGACGAGTGTCTGACCTCATGCGGTGAGAGCCTTTGTGCTCTCTGAGGACAGAAACAAAGCCTGCTCTGGGTGGAGGTGCTTCACACCTCCCCCCTGCAGAACTGTAACACCTAGCAGTGAGCTTCAAAGGCTCAAGCTTCATGTTACAATGCCCCAGGGCACTCCAGCTAGTGGAGATGCCCGCCTCCTGGACCCAGCCCCCACTTTTGGCTGCAAGTCCAGGAGAGATAATGAGAAAAACAAGGAGGAGTCACTGGCCAGTCAGGACAGCCCCTAAGGTGTCCTGAGCTGAGGTGACTCTGACTTTTAGAAATCCTCCATCTTGTAGAAGGAGGATTCCCCCAATAGGGATAGGAATGTGACCCCCTCCCCTTGGGAGGAGCACAAAGAGGGTGTACCCACCCTCAGGGCTAGTAGCCATTGGCTACTAACCCCCCAGACCTAAACACGCCCTTAAATTTAGTATTTAAGGGCTTCCCTGAACCTAAGAATTTAGATTCCTGAAACTACAAGAAGAAGAGGACTGCTGAGCTGAAAAACCCCTGCAGAGGAAGAACAGAAGACACCAACTGCTTTGGCCCCAGACTCACCGGCCTGTCTCCTGCCTTCCAAAAGAAACCTGCTCCAGCGACGCTTTCCAAGGGACCAGCGACCTCTGAATCCTCTGAGGACTGCCCTGCTTCGAGAAAGACAAGAAACTCCTGAGGACAGCGGCCCTGCTCCAAAAGAACTGCAACTTTGTTTCAAGTAGCAGATTTAAAGACCCCTGCAACTCCCCGCAAGAAGCGTGAGACTTGCAACACTGCACCCGGCGACCCCGACTCGACTGGTGGAGAACCAACACCTCAGGGAGGACCCTCCGGCGACTCCGAGACCGTGAGTAACCAAAGTTGTCCCCCCTGAGCCCCCGCAGCGACGCCTGCAGAGGGAATCCCGAGGCTCCCCCTGACCGTGACTGCCTGAACTCCATTTCCCGACGGCTGGAAAAGACCCTGCACCCGCAGCCCCCAGCACCTAAAGGAACGGAACTCCTGTGCAGGAGTGACCCCCAGGAGGCCCTCTCCCTTGCCCAGGTGGTGGCTACCCCGAGGAGCCCCCCCCTTGCCTGCCTGCACCGCTGAAGAGATCCCTTGGTCTCTCATTGAACACCATTGAAAACCCGACGCGTGTTTGCACACTGCACCCGGCCGCCCCCGCGCTGCTGAGGGTGTACTTTTTGTGCTGACTTGTGTCCCCCCCGGTGCCCTACAAAACCCCCCTGGTCTGCCCTCCGAAGACGTGGGTACTTACCTGCTGGCAGACCGGAACCGGGGCACCCGCTCCTCTCCATTGAAGCCTATGTGTTTTGGGCACCTCTTTGACCTTTGCACCTGACCGGCCCTGAGCTGCTGGTGTGATAACTTTGGGGTTGCTCTGAACCCCCAACGGTGGGCTACCTTGGACCCAAAACTGAAACCTGTAAGTGACTTACTTACCTGTTAAAACTAACATTACTTTACCTCCCCCAGGAACTGTGAAAATTGCACTGTGTCCACTTTTAAAACAGCTTATTGGGCCAGATGTAGGAAAATTGCAAATTGCGACTTGCAATTTGCGAGTCCTTCCGACTCGCAAATTGCAAGTCGCAATTTGCAATGCAGAACGGTGTCTCAGACACCGTCTGCGAGTCGGTATGGGGTCGCAGAGACCCACCTCATTAATATTAATGAGGTGGGTCGCAAATTGCGGCCCCATTGCGACTATAGGCACTCGCAAACATGGAGGCCTGCTGTAGTCAGCAGACCTTCATGTTCGTGACTGCTTTTAAATAAAGCAGTTTTTTTTTTTAAGTGTAGCCCGTTGTCCTTAAAGGAAAACGAGCTGCACTTAAAAAACAAACCGAAACCTTTAGTTTCGGTATTTTTTCAGGGCAGGTAGCGGTCCCTTGGACCACTACCTGCCCTGAAAAAATAGTTTTGGGTCCATTCACAAAGGGGAAGGGGTCCCATGGGGACCCCTTCCAATTTGCGAGTGGGTTACCATCCACTTCAAGTGGATGGTAACTGCGACACCATTTGCGACCGCATATGCGGTCGCAAATGGTATTGCATACCACTACGAATCGCAAATAGGAAGGGAACACCCCTTCCTATTTGCGATTCTGAAATGCATATTGCGAGTCGGTCCCGACTCTCAAAATGCATTTCTGCATTGGAAACACGCATTTGCGAGTCGCAAACGGCAGATTTTGCCGTTTGCGACTCGCAAAGTGTTTCCTGCATCTGGCCCATTGTGTTTATACATGCTAATGAAATGATTCAAAGTTCCTAAAGTACTTACCTGCAATACCTTTCAAATGAGATATTACATGTAGAATTTAAACCTGTGGTTCTTAAAATAAACTAAGAAAAGATATTTTTCTATAACAAAACCTATTGGCTGGATTTGTCTCTGAGTGTGTGTTCCTCATTTATTGCCTGTGTGTATGTACAACAAATGCTTAACACTACTCCTTGGATAAGCCTACTGCTCGACCACACTACCACAAAATAGAGCATTAGTATTATCTCTTTTTGCCACTATCTTACCTCTAAGGGGAACCCTTGGACTCTGTGCATGCTATTCCTTACTTCGAAATAGCACATACAGAGCCAACTTCCTACACTATGTGAATAAAGAAATTTACTATTTGAAATACCAATAAATAAAACTGTTTAAAAAAAAAGTTGGTAAGATACCGATTCTATGTCTAAAGTTGTAGAGTTTGTGACTTTTTCTAGAACCGTAGGTACTCTTTGGATCCCCTGTATTAACAGTCTTATTCTATATATGAGAACAAAATAGTTTCAGATATTTCCAAAGACAGTCTTTTCTGGTGAGAAGATTTATGAGAGGTAAGAAGAATTCAGAGATCTTTAGAGCAGAATGGCTTGTAGGTGTCTCAATAAGGCATGAGATGAGCTTTCCATTGGTAACACATCCCACATATGGCCTATTTGATCTACCAGAATAAAAATGTTTACAGAGCAGTCCGCTCCTCTCAAGCTGCCCTAAAAGGTTGGGTATCAGGTATGGTAAATTCAAAGAGAAAAAGCCCTATGATCCCTTAGAAAATGGGATCTGCTTGGACTGCCATCTACCTGGGCACAAGAAGACAGACTGTGGCAGGGTAAGAACCTGTAGCCTAAAAGAGAAGAAGCAACTGTTCTAAGAGATCTGTCTGAACTTTCTGTGGTACAAGGGGCAAGAGAACACTCTCGGAAGGAGGTGTGCAAAGCACAGAGAGAGTGCCCAATGTTTGAAAGCCTTTGGTATCAGGCTGAATTACAGGAGCAAGAAGATGCCAGTCGGACCCACAGAGTACACTGGGAGGATGGCGTTCTGTACAGTGAGGATAAGGACCACAGCCTGGGGCAGACAGGAGACTTATTTCCTCAGTGCTATAGGTCTTTCCATTGAGGAGATTATCGCAGCTACAAATGCTGATTAGGGCATTCAAGCCCTTAAAAACATTATCTCAGCACAATTATGGAGCGTATTCAATCTCTAAGTGACAATGTTGAATTTCAAAAACACCAAAATGTTCAAGATGAACTGTCTGTCACCAAAGAAGGCATTGTGCTAAAAGGATCCCGGATTGTCATACCTGCGAGTCTGTGACAGTAAGTTTGAACTTGCTCATGAAGGACATTATGGCATTGTAGCCACCAAGATGGCCTTAAGAGTTTGAGTGTGGCTCCCTCAACTGGATAAGAAAGTCAAAAGGGAGTTAAAGGACTTTCACTTATGCAATTGTCTGCCTCCCTCCATGACCCAGCATCCACTAACCATGTCTGATCTTCCTGCATATGTATGTCAGCTGAGCTGTCGACTTCTTTGGGCCCCAACAAACAGACACCATCCCAAGCAGGTCATTGACAAGTATCCACAATTTCCTCTGGTGGAGGATATGTCATCAACTACTCACAACGTTATTGAACATTTAGACAACATATTTTCAGTGTGGGGCATACCGGACACTCTCAAATCTGACAGTGGTCCACCATTCAACAGAAAGGAGTTTAAGGAGTTTCTGCTTAAACTAAATGTTAAGCATCAGTAAAGCACACCGTTGTGGCCCCAAGCTAATGCTCTGTAGAATGATTTATGGGGAACCTGAAACAAGTAATCCAACGTGGTTTGATGGAGGGCCCTGAGCTGAGTCATGCACTGTGCCAAGCTCTCCATGCCTGTCAGTCAACTCCTCACTCTCCCGCAGGTGAGAGTCCTGCCACCATGATGTTCAGGAGAGCTATAAGAACCAAATTACCACAATGAACCTCGTCAGATGAAGACATACGCTGAACAACATCGTCGGACTCAGGAGGTCATATTCGACGAGGGAGACGGAGTTCTCGTCAAACTAAAACAGAAAGGCAGATCCTCCCTTTGACGTTGAACCTCTGAAAGTTGTGCAGAGCAATGGACATATGATAACAGTGCATACATTACATTACATTACAAGTGACTTGTGCCACTTCAGACATCTGTCTAGGCAATCATCGGTCCCTGCAAGCCCAGAGGAAGCTGTACTACCTGAAAACCCTGATCAGACGTCAGACCAGGTACCCTCAGGGTCTACCCCGGGTACAGCTCAACTACCTAATGTCACTCAGACTGGCCAAACTGTGAGAGCCCCCAGATGGCTGATCGAGGAACTGTAATGCTGCTATTTGTTCATGTTTCTGTGTGTGACCTTTTGTTTAACAAGGGGGGAGATGTAGTGTCTTGGGACTGTGGGCATTAAGACCCCACTGCTATGGGGCAGACTTAAAGGGATTACGCAATCAATCTGGGAGGTGTCAAGGTGTGGTCTTTAACAGTTACAGGATATTGAGAAGTTAGTTGAATGGTATACGCTGAGGAAGAAAGGCGTTAGATACAAGCTCCATGTGTAGCATATTCTTGGGCATGCTTCCGGGCGGGGTAGGAAGCAATAACGGATAAGTACAAAGAGGTGATGCAGTATTTGAAGGAAAGAGTGCCACCAAAATGTGTAAATTGGTTGAAAATGACGCAAACTACCCATAAAAAAAGATGAAAGTGTATATGCTTATTATGAGAGATTACTGCAAGTGTACAAGCAATATAGTGAAATAGAGGATGCAACTCAGCAGGAATTGTCGTCCCTGTTGTATACTGCCAAGTTAGAACAATAAAGAAAATGTTGGTATGTGCACAGTATTATAGTGAATATCTTGATTTGAAATGGATGAAGGAAAGGGAGCGAGAGGCTGAAAAGGCCATTGTGGCCAAGGAAGGGGAAGGGGGACAGGGATTGGGGTAAGACAAAATAATGGCCCTCATTACAACCCTGGCGGTCGGTGATAAAGCGGCGATCATACCACCAACAGGCTGCCGGTAAGAAACATGAAGTTTTGACCACGGCGGAAACCGCTCAGACCGACAGCCACTTTAACACACCAACCGCCAGGGCGAAACCAACAGGCACCACGGTGGTAACCGCCAACAGCCAGGTGGAAGACAAGGTGCCGCCCACATTAAAATGACACACCTATCTGCCACTTTTGCCGGCCGGTACCAACAACATCAAAAGCCTAGCGGAAACACTGCACAGAAGGGAAACAACTCACCTCTGGACACTCAGGGAAGAACCACGCCCCAATGGAGTCCGAGCTGCATGTCTTTCCCATGCTCTTCTACCTTCTGCTCCATTACGAACAACAACGCCGGCGAAGACAACCACGGTGAGTACTGCCGCCTAGCACACAGGGGAGGGGAGGAGGAAAAATAGAGTGACACACACACACCCAACATGCAACACCCCCACCCCCAACACCACACACACAACCAGATGCAGTAACATAACATATACACCCGTACGCCTCAGGAATAATGCAAGGACAACCTCTATAGTGTAAAAAGGCTGTAATAAGATAAATATAGGTGAAATGCGTGAATCCATGTAAAACAATATACACATATTTACAATGCAAGGAACACTGCCCAGTCCTCAATGGCCGTCGGCCACAGGGCCACATCACAAAGTCCAACGCCCAACCTCACTCCTGCAACAACACGGAGAGAACACTGCAGGGGCATCAGGTTGAAAATAGACAGGCACCTCAGGGGTATGAGGAATGGGACCTCAAGATGGTACAATGCCACTGGTCCTGGAGGGGGAAACATGCCCTGTGCTTGGTCCTGGGGAGTGCAAGGCCCAGTCTCTCAAGTGGGTGATTTGCCCACTGCTTGGTCCTGGGGAGTGCAAGGCCACAGTCTCTCAAGTGAGTGACTTGCCCACTGGCTCTGGAGGGGGCAACATTCCCTGTGCTTGATCCTGGGGAGTGCTAGGCCACAGTCTCTCAAGTGGGTGATTTGCCCACAGCTTGGTCCTGGGGAGTGCAAGGCCACAGTCTCTCAAGTGGGTGACTTGCCCACTGGCTCTGGAGGTGGCAACATGCCCTGTGCTTGGTCCTGGGGAGTGCAGGGCCACAGTTTCTCAAGTGGGTGATTTGCCCACTAGTTCTGGAGGGAGCAACATGCCCTGTGCTTGGTCCTGGGGAGTGCAAGGCCACAGTCTCTCAAGTGGGTGATTTGCCCACTGGTTCTGGAGGGGGCATTGTGCTCAGTGAGCTTAATCCTGGGAAGGATGGGGTGAGTAGATGGCTTCTCCACTGGTTCTGGAGGGGGCATTGTGCCCAGTAAGCTTCATCCTGGGAAGGATGGGTTGAGTGTATGGCTTCTTCCACTGGTTCTGGAGGGGGCATTGTCCCCAGTGAGCTTCATCCTGGGAAGGATGGGGTGAGTGGATGACTTCTCCACTGGTTCTGGAGGGGGCATTGTGCCCAGTGAGCTTCATCCTGGGAAGGATAGGTTGAGTGGATGGCGTCTTCCACTGGTTCTGGAGGGGGCATTGTGCCCAGTGAGCTTTATCCTGGGAAGGAGGGGGTGAGTGGATGGCTTCTTCACTGGTTCTGGAGAGGACAACATGCCCTGTGATGCAGATCTTGGGGAGTGCAAGGTCACAGTCTCTCACCTGGGTGTCAGACCCACAGGATTTGCTGGGGCCAGGCTGCACTACAGTCCATGGACGCAGGACTACACACTGTCCGCCGGTGGTGATGGCTGCTCAGTGGTGGCAATGGTAGTGGTGATGGAGGTGCTGGTGGCGGTGCTGGTGGTGGTGCTTGTGGCGTTGCTGGTGGCAGTGGGGGTAGGCTCCAGTGCTTCCTCTGCAGCCTCGGACGGCTGCCCAATGGGGCTGCTGCTGCTGGTGGCTGTGCTGGCAGTGGTGGGGGGAGGCTCCAGCCCTTCCTGTGCAGCCTCAGGCGGCTGCCCACTTGGGCTGCTGCTGCTGGCAGTGGTGCTGGTGGTGGTGCTGGTGGCACTGTTGGTGGTGCTGCTAGAAGTGGTGGGGGGAGGCTCCAGCCCATCCCCTGCAGCCTCGGACGGCTGAACTACCATAGTTGGTGGTGGGGGCTCTGACTGAGTCCCAGCACCAGGCCTCTTGTTCTTTTTGCCTGCTGGTGCAGGCCCCTTGCCCTTCCTGCCAGCAGGTGGGGATGGCTCCTTGTTCCTTGTGGCAGCAGCTGGGGACTGCTCCTTGCCCTTCCTCTCAGCAGCCTGGCATTGCTTCCTGCTCTTCCTTTTACCAGCTGGGGGTGCCTCCTTGTCCTTCCTTTTTGCAGCGGTGGTGTCTCTGTGCCCTTCCCTGCAGCAGCTGGGGTGCCTCCCTGCCCTTCCTTGCAGCTCATTGGTGTAGGCACTCTTTCAGTGTGGCTGCCGGGTGCCTGGGATCCTCTCCCCCTGGTGTAGCTGTGGACACTACTGTACCCCTGGACTGGATGGCTGAGGTGCTTGCCTGGGTTTTGACCACCCTGGGCTGACGTGAGGGATGGGGGGGCTAGGGAAAAGGTCAATGTTGGCGAGGAAAAGCTTCTTAGGGACATTGGGGCAGGAAGTGGGAGATGGTTTGGGAGTAAAGGAAGTGGGAGTGGTGGTAGGAGGTGTCAGTCTGCTGTGTTTGGGTGCAGGTGCATGGGCTGGATGGTGTTGTGAGGTCGATGGCTGTTGAGTGTTTGAGTGATTGCGTTTGTGTATTTTGGGAGGAGGGGGCACAGACACAGTGGGAGAGGACACAGGGGATGTGTGCATGGAAGTGGGGGTGGTGACTGCCAGTGAGCGGCGTGTGCTGGTGATGGGGGTAGTGGATGAGGATGTAGTGCATGCAGGTGTGAGTGTAGATGCAACTGGGAAGGAGGTGGAGGATGAGGAGGAGGGGGCCACAGTGGAGGCAGTGGATGTTGGTATGTCTAATTATGGATGTTGTTTGTGTGAGTGCCTGTGGGATGAAGTGTGGTGCTTGTGTTTGCCATGTCCACTCTTGTGTGTTCCTGGGTGCATGCTCATCTGACTATGTGCTTGGGATAGGTTGAGACTGAGGGGAATGGGATCGGGTGGAGGAAGTTGGAGGGGGGAGGCTAGAAACATGGACAATGGCTGCCATCAGAGAGGAGGCCAGAGCCTGGATTGATCAATGTTGGGCCGCCATGCCAGTGTGAATGCCCTTCAGGAATGCATTTGTCTGTTGCATTTGGGCTGCCAGCCCCTGGATGGCATTCACAATGGTTGATTGCCCAACAGAGATGGATCGCATGAGGTCAATAGCCTCCTCACTCAGGGCAGCAGGGCTAACTGGGGCAGGGCCTGAGGTGCCTGGGGTGAAGGAGATGCCCACCCTCCTGGGTAAGCAGGCATGGGAAACTCGCTGAGGGGCTGCTGAGCGGGGAGTGCTGGTACGGGGTGGCGGCTGTACCTGTAGCTGGGGTGGGTACAGAGGTGTCCGCCACCATCAGGGAGCTTCCATCAGAGGAGGAATCTGTGTCCGAACTGTCCCCTCCTGTCTCCGCCGTGGTGCTCCCCTCGCCCTCCGTCCCACTGGTGCCCTCAGCGTCAGTGGATTCGGCCTCCTGGGTCCTATGGGATGCAGGTCCCTCCGTCGCCGGTGCCTCTGCTCCTACGCCAGATGATGCTAATGCACATAAGGACAGGGTGACAAAACAAAAAAGGAGGGTGGAAGAGACAAAGGATACACTTGGTCAATTGTGGCAACAACACCACCTTTGGCGTACACGACACACACACACAGGGGACAGCCCTGTGCACTAGGCAATGCACAACCAGTCACAATGATAGTCACAAGGCCATGGATAGGACACCTAACGCTAATTGCAGCATACCTGAGACCCACAGACCTCTGCCCAGCAGTGGATGCCTACTAGCTTGGTAGGAGGCATTTTACATCAGAACCCTGTCCAACATGGGACCTACTCTGCAATGTCAGGCCTGGCCTAGGGGCACCCACAGGCCCACATCCCCCACCCGGATCCCACCCCACCAGGCGCAACTTGTACATTGGGGTACTGTATTCACCCCCTTGTGGCAGCTGTGATGCCCCCAAGCGCCCATGCAGCTCCGGATAAGCCACCGCCAGTATGCGGCCCATCAGGGGGGTCAGGGTTCGATGGTTACCCCTTCCTCGTTGGGAGGCAATCCCCAGCTGGGCCTCCGCCATCTTCCGTGCCCAGCGTCTCAGGTCCTCCCACCATTTGTGACAGTGGGTGCTCCACCTGCGTAGACCCCCAGGGTCCGCACGTCCTTGCAATGGCTGGCCATATACCTTTTTTCTGATGGGCGCTGACCTGCAGGGAAATGGACACAGGGAAAGGTATTAGTCCGACCGTCCTGCCTGTTACTACCATGGCCCACCATTCCCCTTACCATCCCCATCAGTACAGACATGGCCCACCATACATGCTGCACACTGCCCAGGGCCCATCCACCCCCCCCCCCACATGAGACCTTCACACACAGCACTCCATGCATTCACGCCCCATGCATCGTACTCACGGTGTACTCACCTGTTGGTCTGGAAGCCCATACAGCATTCGGTACTGGGGTAGGCCCCCATACACCAGTCTCTCCAACTCTGCCAAGGTGAAGGCAGGGGCCCTTTCCCCAGTGACACGAGCCATGGTCAGTACCAGACACAAGTCACAGCAGCACATGCAGTGTAGGTCCTCTTCTGTTGAAGGTCAGATAGCAAGTGAGTGAACAGATAGAAAATGGCAGTGACGTCTGCTGCAGTGCATACCGTTGCCACCGGTGAACATCACCATTGGCCATGGTACTCCATAGGGGCCATTGTTAACCAATGATGAGTTGCACAGCGTTTTTCGACCGCCTCCCGCAACGCACACAACGTTAGCGGAATTACTTCATTTCCACCTGTCCCTCCAAACAGGACAGGCGGACGCCATCTTGGAGGGGGGGCAGGCCATGGCTCCTAACTGCATCACAGTACATATATACACCATTTGGACATCTCCAACAAAATACTGTTACAATCACAACATGCAGTGAAGTGTAGTGGTTGGAAATAAGAGATACAGACCAGCTGCTCACCATTTTGCCCCATAGATTGCAACCGCTGCGGATGAATAGGAGATGGGGACATCCCCCGTGTACAGACCCCTGATGGACTTAGCAACAATGGAGGACAGGCACATTATCCTCACCTATAGACTTGACAGTGCCGCAATCACAGAGCTGTGTGCCCAACTGGAGCCTGACCTAATATCTGCTATCCGTCACCCCACCGGGATCCCCCCTCTTGTGCAAGTGCTATCTGTGCTCCATTTCCTGGCAACTGGCTCCTTCCAAGTGACAGTGGGCTTGGCAGCTGGAATGTTTCAGCCAGTTTTCTCAATAGTGCTCACCAGAGTGTTGTCTGCCCTGATTAAACAAATGTGCAGCTGCATCATTTTCCCACAAGTGGAGGATTTGGCCACAGTGAAAGCTGATTTCTATGCAATGGGACATATTGTCAACACCAGAGCAATACGCGCTCTATTGGCGACAAAAATGCAAAAACCCAGCACTCTCAAAACAAAGTAATTTATGCATAGTGCTGATATGTTGTGGTTTAACCTTTTGCATTGCAGAGTTCAATCCTGAAAACTTATTTTTAATATGCTTACAAATACTGTTCCTTTGCAATGTATTGCGGCAGGTTTTCAGAGTGTGTTAGGGTTTGTCCCCTTTCCAGGGCCTTCCAGAGACTTTCCCTGCAACATGCCTGGGCGTGGTTATGGGCTGGGCCAAGACTCTATAAAAGAGAGCAGCCCAACTCCCAGTGCTCACTATTCAGAGGTCCCGGTGCAGAGCAGCAGCTTCTTCCTGAGCTCCTGTCCCGGTGGCCTATTTGGATCTTCCAGTCTTCTGCCCTAATCCTTCATTGGTGATCATTGTTCCAGGCGGTAAGACGGTGGTTGGACTGTCCCGACACTGTTATTTAGAATTTTCATATTCTTGTTTTAAATTCTTAAAATGAGTAACAGATTACTTGCGCGCTACAATTTCTTGACATTTATATGGTAGTTTACAAATAGGCAAGACGCGCAATTTATTTCATAAAGTTTTGACTTTGTTATTCATTGCGCGCTACCATTTCTTGACATTTACATGGAGGCTTAAGAATCAACAAGACGCGCAATTTGTTTTATGGTGTTTAAACATTGTTGTCCATTGCTCGCTACTATTTCTTGACATTTACATGATGTTTTACGAATTGGCAAGACGCACAACTCGTTTCATGAGCATTTAACTTTGTTGTTCATTGCCCGCTACCATCTCTTGACATTTTACATGGTGGCTTAAGAATCGGCAAAAGAAGCGCGATTCGTTTCATTGTACTTTGATCTTGTTATTTATTGTGAGCTGTTATTCCTTGACATTTACATCGTGTTTTATGAATTGGCAAGACGCGCGATTCGATTAATGATGATTTTACTTTGATATTCATTGCGTGCTACCATTTCTTGGTATTTTACATGGTAACACTCGAATTGGCAAGCCGCACGATTCTCTCCTCGAGTTTAATTCATGTTGTTTATTGTATGCTACTATTCTAAGATATTTATTATGTAATATTCGAGTTGACAAGTTATGTGATTTGTTTCCTGAATCCATACTGTGTTATTCATGGTGCACAATCCTTTTATAGTGTTTACTATATATATATATATCTGCAATATGCGCAATTTGTGTTGAAACATTTTAAGAGTACACAGAAGGCCAGAGTTTCTAGATGCAATATTGTATGGTCCTAGTATACATTCTCAAAACAGGATTTATATGACTGGTTTAAAATTTAGTCAGAATGTTTTTCCTGATTCTCATGTAAAGGAAAGTACTTGAATAAGAAAGTTTTAATTTAATTCATCTTGATTCCCCTACAGGTATCCGGCCATCTTGAAACTTAGTCATTTTAAACTTAACTCTTAGATTGTTCATGTTTTCAGAGTGACTAGGCTTAGAATCATAGTCTAGTATTGATTTCAGGAGATATAATTTTCATATTGTGTGTTCTAACCTTTTTCTTACTACAGGCCTCCTTCCCAGCTGTTCCCTTCCTAATCCCCTCTTCCCCTCTTGGACTCTCTCAGTCTCTGTGATTTATCTATCAGAGCCTTGGAGCTGTTCAGTGGTGGACGTGTTGGGAACGTGCACAGAACCCGAGGATCTGGTGACTCTGACACATATCCCCAACATTATTGGGGCAATTGATTGTACACATATTGCTTTTGTCCTCCCCCCAGCGGAATGAACAGGTGTTCAGAAATAGAAAGAGCTTTCACTCCATGAATGTGCAAATGGTGCGCCTGGCGGACCAGTACATGTCCCACGTTAATGCAAAATATCCTGGGTCTATGCAAGATGCCTTTATCCTGAGGAATAGCAGCATCCAATATGTGATGGCTCAACTCCAGAGGCACAGGGTGTGGCCAATAGGTGAGCCCTGGTTCCTACTCAGTATATGTTGGTGTATGGGTATGGTGTGGCCCCTAAGGGTTGGTGTGTGGCTAACAGTTGTCCCTCGATATTTGCAGGTGACACTGGTTACCCCAACCTATCATGGCTGCTGACCCCTGTGAGGAATGCCAGGACAAGGGCAGATGAACGTTATAATGAGGCCCATGGGCAAATCAGAAGGATAATAGAAAGGACCTTTGGCCTCCTGAAGGCCAGGTTTCTGTGCCTCCATCTAACAGGTGGATCCCTGTGCTACTCACCCAAGAAAGTCTGCCAGATATTAGTGGCATGCTGCATGTTGCACAACCTTGCCCTGAGATGCCATGTGCCTTTTCTGCAGGAGGAGGAGGCTGGACTTGCCCGTGAGGGCACCAGTGGGATGGAGGGCGAGGGGAGCACCACGGCGGAGACTGGAGGGGACAGTTCTGACACAGATACCTCCTCCGATGGAAGCTCCCTGGTGGTGGTGGATACCTCTGTGACCACCTCAGCTATAGGTACAGCCGCCACCCCTGTACCAGCACCGCCCTCCCAGCAGCCCCTCATCATGTTGCCCATGCCGCTCACCCAGGAGTATGGGCATCTCCTTCGCCCCAGGCAACTCAGGCCCTGCCCCAGTGAGCCCTGCTGCCCTGAGTGAGGAGGCTATTGACCTCCTGAGATCCATCTCTGTAAGGCAGTCAATCATTTTGAATGCCATCCAGGGGCTGGCAGCCCAGATGTAACTGACTAATGCATTCCTGGAGGGCATTCACACTGGCTTGGCGGCCCAACAGAGACCGACCTAGGATCTGGCCTCCTCTTTGATGGCAGCCATGGTCTTTGTTTCCACCCTCCCACCTCCAACTTCCTCTTCCCAGTCCCATTCTCCTCAACCCCAATCTATCCCAAGCACACGGGCAGACAAGTATGCAACAAGACAACACACAAGAGTGGTACAGGCAAACACAAGCACCACACTTCATCCCACAGGCACTCACACAAACACCATCCAGATGCAGACACACAAACATCCACTATTTCCAATGTCTCCCCTCCTCCTCCTCCTCCACCTCCCTCCCAGTTCCGTCTACAC
Source organism: Pleurodeles waltl (assembly GCF_031143425.1). NCBI lineage: Eukaryota > Metazoa > Chordata > Amphibia > Caudata > Salamandridae > Pleurodeles > Pleurodeles waltl. The sequence goes on along the minus strand of NC_090445.1, from coordinate 666,321,966 downwards.
TCACACCTGCATGCACTACCTCATCATCCTCTACCAGCATCATCACCACACCAAGCAGAACACACACCTCACTGGCAAACACCTCCACAGCAGCCATGCACACGTCCCCTGTGTCCTCTCCCGCTGTGTCTGTCTGCCCCCCTCCTAAGGTACACAAATGCAAGCACTCAGACACCCAACAGCCATCCACCTCATAACAGTATCCAGCCCATGCACCTGCACCCACAATCAGCAGACAGACACCTCCAACAACCACTCCCTCTTCTTCCACTCCTATTCCTTCTCCCTCTTCCCGCCCCAATGTCCCTAAAAATATTTTCCTATCCTCCATTGACCTCTTCCTTACCCCTCCCTCATCCTGCACGTATGGGCATGGTAGGAAGAACCCTGCAAAGCACCTCAGCCTCCCAGTCCCTGGGCCCAGTCGTCACCACACCCACTGGTGGTGGAAAAGTATCCAGGCCACATGTCCTGAAGGCGAAGGAGCCTGCACCAGGCAGCCTCAAGAGAAAGGAGCCTGCCTCCACTGCCAGGAAGAGCAAGGAGCCTGCACCAGCAGGCAAGAAGGGAAAGGAGCCTGCCCCAGCTGCCAGGAAGACAAAGGAGCCTACAGCAGCTGCTAAAAACGGAAAGGAGCCTGCCCCAGCTGCCAGGAAGATAAAGGAGCCTGCAGCATCTGCTAGGAAGGGAAATAATTCTTCCCCAGCTGCCAGGGAGAGCAAGGAGCCTGCACCATCAGGCAGGAAGAGCAAGGGGCATGGGGCAGGAACAGTGACGGAGACCCAGCCACCAACCATGGTTGTGCAGCTGTCTGAGTTTGCAGGGAATGAGCAGGAGCCTCACCCCCCAACAGCACCACCACCTCCAGTAAGCAGCTATCTGAGGTTACAGGGGATGGGCGTGAGCCTTCCCACCCAGCAGCACCACCACCTCCAGTGAGCAGCATCCAAGGTTGCAGGGGATGGGCAGGAGCCCCCCATCAGCACCACCACCTCCATTAAGCAGCTGTCCGAGGTTGCATGGGATCGGCCGGAGCCTCCCCCCCCAGCAGCACCACCACTTCCACTGAGTAGCCATCCGAGGTTGCAGGGAATGAGCAGGCTACCCCCCACCAGCAGCACCACCACCTCCACTGAGCAGCCGTCACAGCCGGCGGATGGTATGTAATCCTGCCTCCAAGGGCATGTTTCCCCCCTACAGAACCAGTGGTCTTGTTCCATCTCCTAGCTGTGGTGCCCCCCGTCCCCAGTTCCCCCTTAGGTGCCTGCCTATTTACCAACTGTTGCCCCTGCAGGGTTCTCTCCGTGTTGATGCAGGTGGCGTTTGTGGCCTTGGACTTTGGCCCGTGGCCATGTGGCCTACGAACATTGTGGACTGGGCTGTGTCACTTCTTCTGTACATATGTATATATCTATTATCTTGCCTATCTTATTTTTCTTGATGTGTTGCTCTCATTACATTCACTTTTTTGCAATTGTTTGGTCCTTGCATTATTCATCTGAGTTACGGGGTAAAAAAGTTTTAGTAATGCAGCTGCTTGTGTGTATGGTGTTGGGGGGTGTGTTGTGCGTGTGTGTGTCACTGTCATTTCCCTCCCGTCTCCCTTGTGTGCTAGGCGGCTGTACTGACCGCCGTCCTGTTCGTGGTGGAGCAGCACGTAGAAGGTCATGGGGAAGACATGCAGTTCGGACTCCATGGCGGCGTGGTTCTTCCCTGGGTCTCCAATGGTGAGTCCTTTCACTTCTGTGCAGTGTTTCCACCAGGCTTTTGATGTTGTTGGTACCGCCCTGGAAAAGGTGGCAGATAACAGTGTCTTAATATGGTGGGCGGAACATTGACTTCCGCCTGGCTGTAGGCGGCTACCGCCATGGTGGCTTTTGTTTCCGCCCTGGTGGTTAGTGTGGTACATTTCGGAGATCTTTTGGCCATGGTCATAATTTGGTGGTAGTTACCGCCAGTCTGTTGGCGGTATTACCACCACTTTAACACCAACCGCCAGGGTTGTAATGAGGGCCTCAATGTCTATGTTGTGGATTTCATGATTGATACTTGTGCTGCACTTTCTACCATACGGCCTACAGAATTAGCCCTTTACCCCTCTCACGATAATTGCAAGCAGTCGGCATTTGCGATTCTGTTATCAGTCATCCTTTTGAGATCCCCGTCCCAGTGACTATAGGTCCCCTTACAGAACAACATGATTTTTTGTTCAGTTACACCAGCCCAATACATTTATTGGGAAGGGATTTATTGTGCAAAATAAATCGTATTTTGTATTGCACTCCTGAGGGTGTGTGTGTACAAACAAAAGATTCTAATGCACATTTTAAAGTGATGACTTTGATGGTAATGAAGAACTTGACCACTCTCGAACGAATTACTGGAGAATTTGGGCAACCCAGTGCTGGCTGAACTCTGGGCAGTAAAGGGTAAAGAAATAGGGAAGATGCATAGTGCCCAGCTAGGATATGAAAAGTTGAGGGAGGGTTGAGATTATCATGAATTCCCCAGTTCAAATTGTCACAGGACACTGAGGCAGGAATTGAGCCCTTAATACAAGATTAGTGGAGGCACAATATTATCCGCAAATAGAATCAAACCCATGGAAAAATCCCCTTGTCCCTAAGCACAAAGCTGATGGGGTATGTTGGAGAATGGTCCAAGATTTGAGATCAATTAATGACAGTGATACCCAGTTTCCTCATTGTCCCAAATTCTGGGGTGATTTTGTCCCACCACTGCCGAGCGGTTCACTTCCATAGGTCTTTGTTCTGCATTTTTATCAGTACAATTGCATGAAGTCAGTTAATGTTTATTCGATTTCACATTTAGAAATATGGCGTTTTGCTGCCAAAGAACCCTTCGAAGGTATACTGATTTACCGTCTATTTTCACCTAAGCCCTTTATAAGAACCTTGAATCTTTGTAATTCGTATCTTGCTCATGGGACTGGGCTGGGTTGTTACATTAGTGATTAGTTGATTGCGTCTTCTATAGGAGAGGCATGTAAATGGGAACCTATCACCTAGATAAATCCCTAGGCTCAGGAAGACACAAGGTTTCCCTTACAAAACTCCAATACTGTCAGCGTAAAGTAATTTATTTAGGGCATGAAGTAGAGAAAAGTACAACAAAGATATCTCAGGAGAGAATGACAGCTGTGTGAGAGATAGCCCCACTCTGTACACAAAAAGGGGATTCTTAATATGGTGGGGTACTGCAAAGAGTAGACCCAGGCAAAGGCTTTTAGCTCTGTACGTTTCCCTTATCGACCATTCTCTTCAGGGATTTAAAAGGAGGGACATATCTGACCAATGCTTTGTCAGAGGAATGATCTATTGTGAGCTCTACAAAAGCTATTAAACGTGGCTATTTTAAAATGTGCAGCACAACGAGGAGGCTCAGATGGAGCGTCAAGAAGAAATAATTTTGTGGATGAAGTAGCCAAGTTTTACACAATAAATGCATCTGCTGGTACTCTGGTTTATTTGCGTACTATGCTTTAATTACAGTTTTCAGGAAATATGGTGAAACGAACATTTCTGAAAATATGTCCAACACTATTGCTCACAATGTTTGGTTTGTCAGAGAAGCAATGTGAAAAAAGGAACTATGGTTATGTTGAGCCATTCCACTTTAGCTTATGGAACATTTTTACAGCTGCAGATTGACTTTATAGAGATGCCGCCTTGGGGAGGATACAGATATATACCAGCACTGATGTTCATGTTCTCTAGATAGGTGGAGGCCTATCCAACATGCAGGTTTGATTTTACGACTTTGGCAAAACTGTTGCGTAGAGAACTACGGTACCGGGTGTAAAGTGATCAGGGTGGACACTTCAAAAATGAAATCATAAAACTAATATGTGAGGTTATGGGCATCACGGAGAGACTGCATTGTGCCTATCACCCTTCATCTTCGGGCATGGTGGAATGCTTCAATGGTATAATGAAAAACAAACTAGCAAAGGTATGCACATCCACCACTTTGAAATGGTTCAATGCCCTACCTCTGGTGCTAATCAGTGCTAGTCGGACACTGAATAAGAAAACCGGTGTATGCCCCATGAGATCTTAATGGAGTGGCCAATGAGGATTTCCGGTGTGTCTGCAACTTTGTTGCTATTGATAACTGATGATCATGGAGTATTGGAAAGTACTGTCTGACTTGGGGTGAAAGCAATTCAAGTGCTACAATGAGATAAGGAGTTATCAAGTGATGCAGCATGTTTTTGGAAAGAAGGCTTATTTTTCCATGCCAGTTGGTGGGTGGCTCCGTCTTTTAAAGTTTAGTACCCCCTATGCATATATCGCACTAAACAATTGACAGACATACACTTTTACCCCACCAACGGAGAGACATGTGGGAAGACACTCTAGCCGTTTTTTTTCAGCAATAGTTATTACAGCAGAGACAGCATTAAAAGTAGTGATCGCCTCAGCTTTATTCGATTTCCCTTTTAAAAAAACATAAAAGCAAACGTGCAAATAAAGTACAAAATACATCATCACAAAGCAGTTGACATAAGATACATGATAAAACAAGATAAAGAGATAAAAAGATAAAAGTTTCATCAAGAAATCTATTTTTCCTAGACACCTTACAACAGATCGCCAGGGAATTCAATTGTTGTAGAAACAACAGACCAGGCCGACATTGCTTGAAATTGTGGTCATGGAGAATAGTTAAAAAGTAAGGTACATCATAATAAGGGCAGAAAAACATAAAGTGCAAGATGCATTGCTGGAGAGGCCATCGCAGGGGCAGTTAACCAAAGCAGACGACCACTCGGTAATGCCTGGAAAAGTGATTAAACAGTGAAAGATATGCAGCCTAACGCCTGACAGACGGTATCGGTGACCTCGCTTATGAAAAGCAGGAAGGTATGGCTGAGTCATGTCAGCAACCAGAGTCAATTGATTCTTAATATTACTGGGTTTGACTGTTTTCTTAGAAAATCTTTGGTCATTAGGAAAGGACAAACAATAGCTTTTTAGGTCTCTTCTGCTCACTTTAAATAAGACATTGGGTGAATCATAGTATTCGGGATGACCCAGATTCATGCAGAACAACTTGACAAAGTTAAACCAATAAAAAGAGCCCGAATAAGATAGATTTAAACAATCATTCAAAATCATACTATTTAAAATAGTTAAGTCACTAGTCCAAATCTTGTGCCACAATAAAATAGGCTGAGTAATGATGAAGCCAGTTGAAAAAGCCCCCCCCCAGCTCCGTCTTGCAAAAGGTGGAACAACTGCTATGGATAGCTAAAGGATAGCGAACTAACATTTTTGAAACCCCAGACGCCCGCCCTGTGAAGGGCTACAGAAACACATTTTGAGTTGTAAATGGTTAGCATTTGTTTTACTGGTGTGTCCCCCCACTTAGTGCAAATTTGAGAAGTTCTGAAATAGACTTATTAAAATACTGCAGTCTATTGTCAACTCCTCGAGTCCATAGGCCATGGTCTTCAAATAAATAAAATACCAAGATAAGGAAAGGCATTATTTATCCTAAAATCGTGAAACGTCTGCAGATGCCTCCTGCACCTCATAAGGAAAGAACGAGGTCAAAAGTGCTAGTGCATTCCCCCTTGAGGGCATAACTACTCAGGCTTTCCCTACAGAGTATACGTCACTAAGAAAGGCTATGATGGACAGATCCGCCCCGAAATCTGATAAAATAACTCAAGAATATGTTCCGCTAGGATGTTTCTATGGCTGAACTCCAACCTAAGCAAAATTGATTGAGGAAAATGATTGGTCTTACAGGTCTGATGAATGGTGAAGTCAGCTAAAGCAAATTTATAATCGACAGAACATATGATATAATCAATGACAGAATTATGCCCACCCCCTAAATAATTTGGTGTGAAAGAAACAGAGGGGGAACACAACTCATTTGAAAAACAAGGTTGAATTTTAACATTAAGAGCCTCATTTAAATGTTGGCGATAAAGGTCCCGCCATCAACTTTTTGACTGAAAACCCTCCTGCCGCCATGACAGTCCGCCCACAGTATTGGTGGTCCCATAGCCAAAAGCCCACATTCTAACCACTGCCGCCACCAAGAAACACTGCCCCTGTTGATGGTGAGAGAGGTAAAAGTGGATGCCGTGGGACCCAAGCCACCCTTCCCGCTGTGCACATTGGATGTGCCTTGCTGGCAAGCAAAAAGTGGTGGTCTGACCTCAACTTCTGAGTTGGCAGATTGGGGGGAGGGTGAAAACGCACCTTTTTCCCCCATTCCACCATCTGTCTATAACTGGACATGGTTGGCCAACACCTGCCGCCACTGCTGCCACCGTCCCATAGAGAAAACATGACCCCCCCTCACTAGTCTCAAAGGTAGGGATGTCGAATTGCAAGGATACGTTGGGTGGGCACTGCACAGGAGATTGGGACCACTGCAGGCATATAAATGTCACAGGAATTTGTTTTAAATCACTGTGACATGCATATATCAGGGAGACAATTGTGTCACACATGGCATAACATGCTTATCGCACACATGCACAACTGTCATTGTGGTGCCATCATTTATTGTCAAATGAATGCTGGCAACTTAATGATGGTACACTCACACTTGAAAATAGTGTCCATGTGTGAGCATTGTACGGGGACCTGTACTGGTAGGTTTGTGTTATCTGTAGTGTATGTGAGTCAGTACGTGTCAGTGTGTGGGTGTTGGGGGGGCTGGCTGGTTAAGGTGAAGGGAGATGGAGTGGATGAGGTGATTGTGTCTGTATATGTGTCACTGGCATGTGAGGCTGATGTTGTTGTGTAAGTTGTTTTGCCGTGTGACACATTCAGGTGAGTGTTGGGTACCGCCGCTGTCTCCCTCCATCAGCAATCCATCGCCAATCCTCTGCTTGCAGATTTCTAGCATCTAAATACAGCAGGTGGAGCACAGTCGACTTAACATTCTTCTCAGGTCTGCCACTGACAGGGCTTGGTGGTAACACCGTCAAGATCTAAATCAGGCCCTAAGTCATTCAATAACATACCACAGCCGTTATAGGAAAAATGGGTTTGATCATCATTCAGGCTTACCATACAACAAATGTCCTTAGGTGGAAAATGCACAATCGAATATTAAAGTCACCACTCCACACTAAGAAAAATTCTTTCCCTTCACAACAGCAAATATTATCGAGTTCCTGTTCAAGCTGGAACAAAACTGAGTTGGTATCATGAGGGGGAGTGCTATTATAAAAGTTCATAATGATTTTTAAATTGGGGGTAAGAACACACAAAATAATCACAACATTTAAAAAATGAATCAGTTTGATGAATATGATAAGGCAACTGATTAGAAACATAAATTGACAAACCCGCATTTCGCCTGCCAGCCTGAGAAGGTGCGGCAGCTAGGTGAAAAGTCATAAACCCATTGATGTGAATAGGGTGGAAGGCCCATGTCTCTTGTACATAGAGAAACCAAAACATAGACACAAAGCCCACCCAGAGTCCTGCCACATTCCAAAAGAGGAAGTGATATGGGAAAGTGTTATAATTGAAGATGGCAATAAGGTAATCCTAAGAATATAGTTTATTCATACTTAACAACCCAAAGACAGAGCTCATGTCCGTCTCCCACTTATCCAACCGCCAACGTCCTGCCCGGAACTTCGGCCGCACCCAGGCTCCAGAACGCGAGTCTCGATGCTACCGAAATTCCAGGCTTAGCGCATGTATTTACATTCCAAGCATTACAACACATCCCCCCTCCCTCACAAAACATCCCAATGACAAACAATGATAAACATACAAAAGAACAAGATGATAAAAATTTTCCAAAGTGGTTAAACGTAACTTGGATGAATTCTTGAGAGTGGTGACACCTAACGTGCTACCAGGAAGTTACCACAATATTTCTAATATCCAAAACAACAAAAACATAACAAAAGAGTCACGTGGTATAGTCTTTCATCCAGAGAGGTTTGGAACGTAACCTGGATGAAACTTTATGGTGTGATGACTCCTTAGATGTCCCCATGAACTTTCCTCTTTGTTCTTGCAAAACAGGACAGTTGGAGTTTTCCCCCACTCCTTTCCCCTTCACGATCCTAGACATGCTCCATGTATCTCCATTGTCCAGAATCACAACGTTTCCCTTTATTTCTTTAATACAAAAAGGGCCTTTGAAAACAGATTTCCCTTTGGTTGTAAAGCAAGGGCTCTTTACTAACACCACATCCCCCACCTTCCACTTAGCTTTAACAACGCAATGTTTAGAATCGAAACGCAATTTGTAATTACATTGATATTTCTTCCTGAGACTAGGTGCCATGTCAAATTTCTCCTGATTAAGATCAAAACGAGCTGAATTGTTAACAACCCAAGCTGGAAACAACCTAGAGCAACCTAACCTTCCTCTCATGTATTCAAAAGGAGCTATGTTGGTGATGCTGTTTGGAGTGTTACGATATGCCCACCACAAGTCCCTTAGAAGGCTATTCAAAGGAGTTCTAGTCTCAATAGCTTCTTGTACACAAGCTTTGACCATTCTGTTCATGCGTTCAGCTAGACCATTAGCCTGTGGTAAATACAAAGCCGTCTTCAAGTGCACAATAGCTAGAGAGTCCAAAAAGTGTCTCATCTCTTGTGAAGTCAACTGTACTCCATTGTCTGTGACTAAATGGCTAGGTATGCCCTCCTTAGAGAACTCCTCCTCTTGAAACTCAATCACGGTACGGGTATTTACAGAATTCACACATTTGGTCACTACCCACTTGGACGTATAATCCACCAAAAGCAAAACATAATGTTCATTCGCTTGTAGGAGATGGAAAGGACCCATAAAATCAAAACCTAATTTCATCCAAGTTCTCTCAGGAACTTCTACAGGAGACAGTGGAGCTCTCGTCACAACTTTGCTTTTGTCATTACTGGCACAACTCAAACAATCCTTCACAACTGCCTCAGCCTCACGGTCCAACCCTGGCCACCAGTAAATGGCTCTAAGTCTAGACTTAGTTAAACTCCTACCTAAATGCCCTTCGTGAGCTAGATTCAGGATCTTGTTTCTCACACCCTCAGGAGGTATGAGCTTGCCTCCTCTAAACAATTCTCCTTCACTAAGAGAGAGTTCATTCCTCACATTCCAGAACCCTTTCAAAGAGTCAGGAACATCCTTACACTCTGGCCATCCCTTGACAATAAACCCTTCAAGTTTATGTCTATCCAAATCTCTAACCACAGCCAACTTCCATTCTTCTTCATTAATAACCTTTTCTCTCACCCAGCTGATAGTAATCTCCTCACTCACATCTTCATTACTGTCGACTGAGGAGCGGGACAAAAAATCTGCTACAATATTCCTCGGACCAGGTACATACTCCACAACAAAATTGTACTCCAATAAACCCTCCGCCCACCTTCGTATTCTAGGAGTCAACATCTCACTTTTTTTAGGGCTGAAAATATGTACGAGAGGCCTGTGGTCAGTTCTCACTACAAAGGGTAGTCCCCAAAGATAAAACTTAAAATGCTTGATCGCCCACATACACGCAAGAGCTTCTCTTTCTATGACAGAATAATGTTGTTCTGTTTCATTAAGGGAACGGGAAGCAAAAGCAATTACTTTATCTTCACAACCCTCCTTCTGGGTAAGAACAGCCCCCAACCCTTTAATACTCGCATCAGTGTACAGGTATGTTTTAGCACACACGTCAAAATGCCCTAAGGTAGGCATCTTCCCAATACTACTCTTTACAAGCGAAACAGCAGTCTCACACTCCTCACTCCAAATAAATTCACAACCCTTTTTCAACAATGCTCTCAATGGTTGAGTCACACTAGCGAAATTGGGAATAAATTTGGAATAATATTCTGCCAACCCTAGAAATGACTTCACACCATCCTTATTCTCAGGCTCAGGAGCACGGATTATGGAATCAACCAACTCCCTCTTCGTTTTGATTCCCTCACCAGAGATGGTATGCCCCAAGTATGTTACTGAGGTAACTCTAAATTTACACTTTTCTTTTTTTACAGTAAGACCGGCCTCTGCTAATTTGCCCAAAACTTCTCTTAAAATTTTGTCATGTTCTCTCACCGTTCCACCGTGAATCAATATGTCATCTTGAAAACATAATGTGCCAGAAATACTCCCTACAATCTTCTTCATTATGCGTTGGAAACACGCAGCCGCAGAGGCCAGCCCAAAAGGCATCCTCAAAAACTGAAACGCACCTAAAGGTGTTACAAAGGATGTGAGATGCCTGGACTCAGGGTGCAACACTATCTGATAATAGGCCGAGGATAAATCCAACACACTGAATACCTTAGACCCACCTAAACATGATAACTCTTCAGTAATATTAGGTAGTGGTTGGCGGTCTATCCAAATACACTTATTAAGGTCCCTGAGATCAACACACAAGCGGATCCGTTTACCATTGTCTTTCGATGCCAAAACAACGGGGGCAAGCCACTCCGAGGATTCTATCTCTTCGATGACACCTGCCTCTAATAACCTGTCAAGTTCAACCGTCAAAGGCTCTATCATCAACTTAGGTACTCTCCTGACTTTGTGAACAACAGGGGTTACATTTTTCTTAAGAATAATTTTATGTTCAAAATTTGTCAAACAACCTAATTTGTCGCTGAACACGCTAGGGAATTCTAAACAAATCTCTGAAGGTTCATCTACCTCTGTCACCACCATAACTTGGTTCTCTGAATTAGGATCCAATTTAATACCCTTGTCTCGTTGGTGGCGCCAACCTAGTAAATTATTGCCCCGTTTGGCCACGTAAACCTTCCCCACAGTGCTTCTGTTTTGAAACCGAATTTTCATAACCTTATACCCCACTACATCAATTTTTGCACCTCCATAACTGACAGGGTTGATGTCAGGTTCCATAAGCGAATTCAAGGTCTCTCCAAAAATTGTCTGCCAGTTCTTATCGCCAACCATGGTATATGGAGAACCCGAATCTGCTAGAACAGATACAGCCTTATTGTCAAGTTCAATAATACATTCAGGCATGACCACTGGCCCACCATCAATCATATTAACATTATGTTCCACTGAATCAACCTCTTGCCCAACATATAAAACAACTTTGCTAATATTTTCAGTGACCGAATCTATGCTGTTTTTTCCATTGTTGCACACCCTGCCATAATGGCCTTTCTTTCCACACTTTCTGCACACAGAGTTTCGAGCAAAGCAACTAAGACTATTTGCTGCATGACCCATGTTACCACAGCGGTAACAACGTAAAGAATTACTGTCTTTCTTTTTCCCTTGATTAAATGTTTGCGTCTTGTTGTCTATGCCAACTCTCAAAACTTCTTCTTGGATTCTCGGTTCTTGAATCACAGAGAGATTGTCTCCATCAGAATGATTCATTTCTTTGATCCAGTTACTAGTACTTTCCATGCCTTCAACAATTGCAATTGCCTCTCTCAAATCGGGATTCTTGGTCAACAGTTTCTCCTGTACCCTTTTGTTGTTGGTGCAACGCACTAGTTGATCACGTATAAGGGAGTCTGTAATCTCACCAAAGTCACAAGTGCGCGCTAATGTACGCAACGCAGCAATGAAATTTCCCACACTTTCAGTATTGCCTTGGGATCTGGCAAAAAACTTATGTCTTTCCAGAACGACGTTTATTTTGGATTCAAAATGGGTTGCTAACATTGCTACCGACATCTCATAGACATCCCTGGGTTCACCATCAGCTCCACCGATTGTCAAAGGTTCCAGACTGTCATATGTGTTCCTGCCTTCAATCCCAAGATTGTGTAGCAGCACAGCTTGTTTTCTAGCTGGGGAGAACTTTTCACCGCCTATGGCTATAAGGTACGAGTCAAAAAGATTCTTCCATCGCTTCCATGGAAGAATTGGATCACCTTTGTCCAGTAAAAAGGGAGGTGGTTGAGACATTGTTGGTGTAGCCATGGCAAACAATGAAAAATATATATATATGTATATAGTGAGTAAAACCCTATGGGGGTCATTCTGACCATGGCGGTAATTACCGCCATGGCGGAGGTCGGCGGTAGCACCGCCAACAGGCTGGCGGTGCACCACGGGGCATTCTGACCGCGGCGGTTCAGCCGCGGACAGAAACGGAAAGTCGGCGGTGTACCGCCGACTTTCCACGGCCCGTCTGAATCCTCCATGGCGGCGGCGCGCGCTCCGCCGCCATGGGGATTCTGACACCCCCTACCGCCATCCTGTTCATGGCGGCTCTCCCGCCATGAACAGGATGGCGGTAGGGGGTGTCGCGGGGCCCCTGGGGGCCCCTGCCGTGCCCATGCCAATGGCATGGGCACGGCAGGGGCCCCCATAAGAGGGCCCCAAAAAGTATTTCAGTGTCTGCCCAGCAGACACTGAAATACGCGACGGGTGCAACTGCACTCGTCGCACCTTCCCACTCCGCCGGCTCAATTCTGAGCCTGCATCCTAGTGGGAAGGTTGATTTGCCCTGGGCTGGCGGGCGGTCTTTTGGCGGCCGCCCGCCAGCACAGGGCAAATGTCAGAATCACCGCCGCGGTCTTTCGACCGCGGTGCGGTGTTCTGACGGCGGTACCTTGGCGGACGGCCTCCGCCGTCCGCAAAGGTCAGAATGACCCCCTATATTCCCACAAATGCTTACAATTATACTGTTGATAAAATTCTTAAGGCAGTAACGCAGAAATGAACATTTCCTTTAGTATTTTGTAAAATAATTTAGAACTACAGTTAAGAAATCACAACAAGCTACTCATCACAAATATTTTAACACTGGATGTAAAATTCCCCCCAAAAAAGGAGTCAATGGACGTAGTCTAGTTTATTACTCGATGTCCGGAATTCTGCCTAGCAACAGCTGAGGCCAGAAAACACGTAGCGTTGAGCCAATTGCAATCGTTGTAAAATAAATATCCACACGATGAAAAACAGGATATTACCACAGAATAACAAAGAACAGCTGACCATGAATCCGGAAGAAATAGGCAGTGTCGGGCAGCGGCGGCTTGAACAAACTGCGTAGCAGCAACGAAATCAACCACGAGCTCGCATCCAAAAGCGGTGGCTTGACGGCTAGAAAATGCTCAACAATGCTCAAGAAACAGAAGAATGAACACTAAAGACCTTCAGGAACGGTGGTTATTCCCAGTATGAGAGCCGGTCGTCGGATAACCAATTGAAGCTTGCAGCTCGATTTCAAAACAAAAACAGTACGTGGGTTCCGGGTTGTTAGTTTCCTTCGTCGCCAGTGTTATAATTGAAGATGGCAATAAGGTAATCCTAAGAATATAGTTTATTCATACTTAACAACCCAAAGACAGAGCTCATGTCCGGCTCCCACTTATCCAACCGCCAAAGTCCTGCCCGGAACTTCGGCCGCACCCAGGCTCCAGAACGCGAGTCTCGATGCTACCGAAATTCCAGGCTTAGCGCATGTATTTACATTCCAAGCATTACAACAGAAAGGCTGCACAATGTCTGGGTCCTGGGACTAGAAACTATAGGAATATTATCAGTTACCAATGGCGAAAGAACCTCCCAGATTGATATGTCAGAGTTGAGACTCGAGCAAGCAGAAGTGTGGACCACAAGTTAAGGGAGTTTCTCTGACTCTTGTTTAAGTCAATCAATACCATCCAGAAGTAAAAGGGGGTAGTAACGATTTTGTACAGCAATGGCAGGGTGACAAACCAAAAAATTGGTTAGTTATGCTCCCAGGTGGAATAGAACCCTGCCTCCAAAGTAGATGGACGATAAAAATATCCCAATCGGAAGGCAGTCACTTGTGATGAGGAGTTGGTAGGGTTGGACCTGGCTCTGTTCATGATTAATTCTACCAAAAGAGGGGACTTAGAAAACATCACAATGTAGTCACCAGACATGTTTTTAGAACCTCTGTCAACCCAGCTGACCCTTCTGACCATTTTCAGATACTCAAAAGCCACACTTGTTAGGTCTGTTTTCTTGCCAACCCATAGGACTGATTTGTTTCTCAGACTCTCCCAGAATTCCAAGTCAGGGTCAGAAAGAACTGGGACGTTTCCAAGAACCACCATAAAAAGCGTGGCCTCTGGAAGAAAATCTAAACTATCCAACGACTCCTTAGTTGCCGTATCTTGCGATATATCCCTAGATTTGGCAGGTAGGTTATTGGAACACAAGCCCGGCCAAGCACAGTTGCTAGACGTTTGGGAGGTAATAGGATTGGTGGTACATGGAGTGGCTGTAGGGTGAGAAGAACTGGTAGTATCAAAGTTCAAGGAATAAGAAACAAGCTCATATAATAGAAAGGGTGAATAATAACACCTCTGCTGCTTTATCTAACATTACTGAAGAAATTATTACAATGCACAATATAATTTTGCAAAATAGAAAGGGATTTAATTTTAGAGAAGGAGGACTGGTATCAACAAATACTGATGGAGTTTTATCACAGAAAATACACTACAGGTACACAATCTTGTTTTCAATATCACAAAGGTTTCCCAGAAGGAGCACAAGATAGGGCAACCAGGATTTTGGGAAAAGATCAGAAATAATTTGGGGAGTTGGGGAACGTTTCTAGGTCTTCTAGTTTTGGTGATTGTTGTATTGTTACTTTTGCTTTTACTAATACATGTGGGCCTAGCTTATACTCAGTAAGCTTAGATCTGGGGAGGAATTGTAGAAATTCCAAAGGCTACAAGCAGGACTTAGGCGACAAGGAGGCAGAAATGGAGAGAGTATGAATTCCAAAAGGAAGCCATGTGTTTAAATAATATTAAGTAGTCAGAAAGTTTTCATGCAGTGCCAAAAGGAGTGAAAAATGGGTGCCTGTGCTCCAGACCCAAAAACTGAACCGACTCCATCTTGTTCAAGTCATGTAAACACATTGCTGTTGCACTAATAAATGCAGAAGCTTCAGCGACTAACAATTAATGGTATTTTGCAGAGCTCATCTGCTGATGGCATGGGAGGGCATGTGAGTAAGATATGTTGTCCTCATTCTGTTATTTACGAGTAACTGTCAAGTTGCGGCTGCAGAGTGAAGTGCTATCACTGTACCAGGGAAATGTTACACAAATAATGAATCTCCATCTGGTTGCTGTGCCTGGGAACTGGACTGTTGAGTACATTTCCATTGCTGGATGATGGTATTTGTGCTTAGAGAGTTTTTTGGGAGGCTTGTCTTGTGGGAGCTCGAAAAGCTTTCATTTCATCCACCTGAATAAACTGCACTCCCACAGAATGATGCTGCTTGTAAATTTTATTTGAGGTTTGGGTATTCGCACCAGGAGCAACCAGTAGCCTTTAATAGTAGGCCAACTACTCTCTGGAGAGAAGTGATGGAGCGCTATCGTAAAGGAGACCTTTGCTGTCTTTGGTCCCTGAAGAAGTTGAAACCCTACATGTTTAGGACTCCTTTCAGAGTTAAAACGGACTACAGACTTCCCAGGTGCCTTATGCAGTTGAAGGGGGAAAATCCAGCACTGTCGAGGTGGTCCATCCCCCTAAAGGGAATAGATTTTACTGTGAAACATAGACCTGTAACTAACCAGGCCAATGCAGGTGGCTTTTTCATTTTTTTCCACAAAGAAAATGAGAACTGCCAAATGAATGGATGAGTTGCACCTTAATTGTCATCTGGCATGAGGGGGCAGTGAGAAAATGTCCCTTTTTTCATGGTCAACCCTATTTTATGTGGACTGAAGTTGCTGGGTTTTGAACTGCTCACTGGGGCACTGCTGATCTGTCCCCAGTGACTGTTTTGTAACTCCTAAAGGTGAGCAAAATTGGCTAACTCCTAACTGACATATTTAACTTTCCACTAGGCCATAGTATATGGTGCAGGACATACGCCAGTTGCATGGAACTTAACTGTCACTTGTGGACTGTAGCACATATTGTGTCACCCACTAGGCTGACAAACAAAACATAGCTTCAGGCCTATCTGTGTAGCCTGACTCCTGCAGCTTTTAAACTTCCAGGCAAGTGTGTCAAAATATCTTTTATGACAAGCAATTACCCCATTTTACAACATTAAATAAGTCACCCCTAAGTAGTCTTTGCAGCCCACAAGGTAGGATTCCTATTATTTAAAACTGGCACATTCAAGAATTTAGGCCCTCATTTCAACCCACAGGCCGCATTTCAACATCCCCGCTGGGCCGGCGGGCGGAAACAGAGTTTCTGCCCAGTGGGGATGTGGGCCATAACATTTCAGCTGGCTCCTGATGGAGCTGCCGGCAATATGGCGGTGCGCTTTCCACTGTCTGCCAAGCAGAGAGTGGAAATCGCGATAGGGCTGTCCCTGGGGGCCCCAGCACTGCCTATGCCAAGTGCATGGGCAGTGCAGGGGCCCCGCGAGTCCCCTTACCGCCAGCCTTTCCATGGCAGTGTCTACCGCCATGGACAGGCTGGCTGTAAGAGGAATCAAAATCCCCAGGGCAGCGCTGCATGCAGCGCTGTCCTGGCGGATTGCGACCGCCGGGACATCCATGGTGGTAAACACCCGGTCCCTGCAGTGTGACCGTGGCAGTACCGCTGCGGGCATCATGTGGCATTTCGTACCGCCAGCCTGTTGGCGGTACGAATGCCACTTTAACCTTGGCGGTCGGTGACCGCCAGGGTTGAAATGAGGCCCTTAGTGTTGATATGTACCTACGGTGACCAGCTCCCAGTAACGATTTTTACTGTGAAGGGCTGTAGTTGTCCTGTCAGATAAAATAATTCTGCTATTATTAATTTGTAATAAATTACAGAGATGATTTGACTTCTATTTTTAATGTTTATAAAAAATCCAATCTATTGGTGAAGTCGGATTTTTATAAGTATTTAGGAAAAGTAACATTTCAAAAAATTATCCTTTCCCTGCTTGAATCTCCAGTTTGCTAACTAGCACTAGCCAGACAGCCAGAAGCGGGCCTCTGTTAATGCTTCCCCTATATGAGGCATGAAAACTGCCCCCAAATCAGAAACAATGACTTACACCTTTTGGCAGGAAGACCTGGGTGTGAGTTATGTGACTCCTATTAGCTCAGGAAGAGCAGCAGGGGAAGATTCAGGAACTTTATCAATTTCAAAGGGAGCAGGGGAGACCTGCAAGACATGCCCATTCATAGTTGAGTATAAAAGGAGACCTGGGGAAGCGAAACCTTAGTTTCTTGGCCATATATATTCGGCTTGACACCAGCACAGTGGCAGGGGAGCAACGCTCCTAGTTGGTACATCAGCAGACTCCAGGGCCAGGGCCAAAAAATTGCTGCCATCTTGGATTTGTCTCAGACTAGTACTGTTTGCAGTAAGGCAGAAAAAGAGTGATTTTGTGTCAGTGGTTACAGAGGGCCTCATTACGAGTCTGGTGATCACTAGACCGCCAGACTTGCAGATGGCAGTCGGACCGCTGCCAATGCAGCAATCTGACCACCACATTAAACCCCTGGTGGTCAGGCTGCCAGGGAATTGTCAGTTCCGCCAGGATCGGTGATCCCAGTGGTCTGGAGGTGGCAGCAATTCTAATCTGCCAGGGCAGCACTACAAGCAGCGCCGTCCCAGGGATTGCGACCCCCTTTTCCGACAGCTGTTTCATGGCAGTACCACCACCATGAAAATGCTGGTGGAGAACAGGTGCAGAGGGCCCCAGGGGGGCCTCTGCACTACGAATTCACTTGGCATGGGCAGTGCATGGCCCCCCTGGCCAGCATCATCACAGTGTTCACTGTCTGCTTTGCTGGTGCACTCTTCATTCTACAGCATTGCTGCTAGCTCGATAACAAGCCAGAGACAATGCTGTAGGCTGTTTCCTGCTAGGCCAGTGGTCAGAAACTCAGGTTTCCACCCTCTAAACTAGCGGTAAACTCTTAATGGGGCTGGCAGGGAGGTAGCCTGTATAGTGGCAACCTCCCCGTTGGAAGTTCGGCAGACGGCGTAAACCGTCCGCCGAACTCATAACGAGACCCAGAGCGTCTACAAAGTGTCTAGGAGTCGCCCCTTAAAAACTAACAAAAGTGTCACATCACCCACAGCTCCTCAGATTATTATCTGGACCTATAGATGTAAAGAAGAAGATTGTACTTAATGTGTGAACCTGCTCCCACTTGTACCCAGGGCTAAGAAGTGTACTCCACGGGCAGGTAGGCCAACCATCTGTGGCTACAGGGACACAAAAAGCTGCAAGAGACCTTCTTCCTGGAGTGTCAAGTTGACCACCAATAAGTGGAACTGGACTGCACCTTGCTAGTGGCGTCTGCAGGAGTGACTTCTGGCCCCTAAGTGCTGTGCATGAGGTACCTGGAGCCTCAGAAGTGACCAGAAAGTCTGAAAAGTTCGACTTACTAGAACCCTGAAGTGTCAGTGGAACCTCATGGCAAAGGTATACAACTTCAATTGTCAGTTACAGCTTTCAGAATTGCCCCGCTGGACCATATTGAGCTCCAAAATGGAAACTTAAGACCTGATTTAAAATCTGGCCGTCTGGTACTCCGTCATAACTTGACAAATATCCTGTCTGCGTTATTACAACTGCTAAAGCATATAATAGGTTGGTAATATGGTGGATGGGATATCCATCACATTTGTGGTGGAGTAACCCATTTGCCAAACACTAAATGAGGCCCTGATTCTGAAGGTAGAAATCTTGGCTCGGCAAAGGTGTGAAAAGTACCCGGTTGGTGAAAGGACTTTAGCAGCTGCAAAATTCGATTACTACTGCTCTGTGCTTTTTCTGCCAAAACTAATGGCATCAGTGGGTGTAGGAAAGTACCATCTTGCCTGGCATGTTACCCCCATTTTTCACTGTATATATGTTGTTTTAGTTGTATGTGTCACTGGGACCCTGGTAACCCAGGGCCCCAGTGCTCATAAGTGCGCCTGAATGTGTTACCTGTGTAGTGACTAACTGTCTCACTGAGGCTCTGCTAATCAGAACCTCAGTGGTTATGCTCTCTCATTTCTTTCCAAATTGTCACTAACAGGCTAGTGACCATTTTTACCAATTTACATTGGCTTACTGGAACACCCTTATAATTCCCTAGTATATGGTACTGAGGTACCCAGGGTATTGGGGTTCCAGGAGATCCCTATGGGCTGCAGCATTTCTTTTGCCACCCATAGGGAGCTCTGACAATCCTTACACAGGCCTGCCACTGCAGCCTGAGTGAAATAACGTCCACGTTATTTCACAGCCATTTTACACTGCACTTAAGTAACTTATAAGTCACCTATATGTCTAACCTTTACCTGGTAAAGGTTAGGTGCAAAGTTACTTAGTGTGAGGGCACCCTGGCACTAGCCAAGGTGCCCCCACATTGTTCAGAGCCAATTCCCTGAACTTTGTGAGTGCGGGGACACCATTACACGCGTGCATTACATATAGGTCACTACCTATATGTAGCTTCACAATGGTAACTCCGAATATGGCCATGTAACATGTCTATGATCATGGAATTGCCCCCTCTATGCCATCCTGGCATAGTTGGCACAATCCCATGATCCCAGTGGTCTGTAGCACAGACCCTGGTACTGCCAAACTGCCCTTCCTGGGGTTTCACTGCAGCTGCTGCTGCTGCCAACCCCTCAGACAGGCAGCTGCCCTCCTGGGGTCCAGCCAGGCCTGGCCCAGGATGGCAGAACAAAGAACTTCCTCTGAGAGAGGGTGTGACACCCTCTCCCTTTGGAAAATGGTGTGAAGGCAGGGGAGGAGTAGCCTCCCCCAGCCTCTGGAAATGCTTTGTTGGGCACAGAGGTGCCCAATTCTGCATAAGCCAGTCTACACCGGTTCAGGGACCCCTTAGCCCCTGCTCTGGCGCGAAACTGGACAAAGGAAAGGGGAGTGACCACTCCCCTGACCTGCACCTCCCCTGGGAGGTGTCCAGAGCTCCTCCAGTGTGCTCCAGACCTCTGCCATCTTGGAAACAGAGGTGCTGCTGGCACACTGGACTGCTCTGAGTGGCCAGTGCCACCAGGTGACGTCAGAGACTCCTGCTGATAGGCTCCTTCAGGTGTTAGTAGCCTATCCTCTCTCCTAGGTAGCCAAACCCTCTTTTCTGGCTATTTAGGGTCTCTGGGGAAACTTTAGATAACGAATGCATGAGCTCAGCCGAGTTCCTCTGCATCTCTCTCTTCACCTTCTGATAAGGAATCGACTGCTGACCGCGCTGGAAGCCTGCAAACCTGCAACATAGTAGCAAAGACGACTACTGCAACTCTGTAACGCTGATCCTGCCGCCTTCTCAACTGTTTTCCTGCTTGTGCATGCTGTGGGGGTAGCCTGCCTCCTCTCTGCACCAGAAGCTCCGAAGAAATCTCCCGTGGGTCGACGGAATCTTCCCCCTGCAACCGCAGGCACCAAAAAGCTGCATTACCGGTCCCTTGGGTCTCCTCTCAGCACGACGAGCGAGGTCCCTCGAATCCAGCGACTCTGTCCAAGTGATCCCCACAGTCCAGTGACTCTTCAGTCCAAGTTTGGTGGAGGTAAGTCCTTGCCTCACCTCGCTGGGCTGCATTGCTGGGAACCGCGACTTTGCAGCTACTCCGGCCCCTGTGCACTTCCGGCGGAAATCCTTTGTGCACAGCCAAGCCTGGGTCCACGGCACTCTAACCTGCATTGCACGACTTTCTAAGTTGGTCTCCGGCGACGTGGGACTCCTTTGTGCAACTTCGGCAAGCACCGTTTCACGCATCCTCATAGTGCCTGTTTCTGGCACTTCTCTGGGTGCTACCTGCTTTAGTGAGGGCTCATTGTCTTGCTCGACGTCCCTTCTCTCTTCAGGTCCAATTTGCGACCTCCTGGTCCCTCCTGGGCCCCAGCAGCATCCAAAAACGCCAAACGCACGATTTGCAGCTAGCAAGGCTTGTTGGCGTTTTTTCGGCGGGACAACACTTCTGCACGACTCTCCAAGGCAAGAGGGATCCGTCCACCAAAGGGGAAGTCTCTAGCCCTTTTCGTTCCTGCAGAAACCTCAGCTTCTTCTGTCCAGTTGAAGCTTCTTTGCACCCGCAGCTGGCATTTCCTGGGCATCTGCCCATCTCCGACTTACTTGTGACTTTTGGACTTGGTCCCCTTGTTCCACAGGTACCCTAGATTGGAAATCCACAGTTGTTGCATTGCTGGTTTGTGTCTTTCCTGCATTATTCCTCTAACACGACTACTTTGTCCTTAGGGGAACTTTAGTGCACTTTGCACTCACTTTTCAGGGTCTTGGGGAGGGTTATTTATCTAACTCTCACTATTTTCTAATAGTCCCAGCGACCCTCTACAAGGTCACATAGGTTTGGGGTCCATTCGTGGTTCGCATTCCACTTTTGGAGTATATGGTTTGTGTTGCCCCTATCCCTATGTTTCCCCATTGCATCCTATTGTAACTATACATTGTTTGCACTGTTTTCTAAGACTATACTGCATATTTTTGCTATTGTGTATATATATCTTGTGTATATTTCCTATCCTCTCACTGAGGGTACACTCTAAGATACTTTGGCATATTGTCATAAAAATAAAGTACCTTTATTTTTAGTATAACTGTGTATTGTGTTTTCTTATGATATTGTGCATATGCCTAAGCTGCTAGACACCCTATACACTAATAAGGGATAACTGGGCCTGGTGCAAGGTGCAAGTACCCCTTGGTACTCACTACAAGCCAGTCCAGCCTCCTACAGTGGGCCTATCCAGCGGCTATCTAGCTTCAACAGAACTTTGTAGGATAGAGCCTGCAATCTTTCCCAGCTGGACTATTTTGACTTCCATTTCAGAGAATAGGTCAGAAGATAAAGGCCCTCATTACGACCTTGACGGGCGGCTTAAGGTCTGACCGCCGGGTGGCCGTCAATGCGGCTGCACTCGCGCCACAGCCATTATGAGATCCCCGCTGGGCCGTCGGGCGGAAACCTGGTTTCCGCCCGCAGACCCAGCGGGGATCTCGGCCGCAACACAGGAGCCAGCTCCAAATGGACCTGTCTCGTTTTTCACTGTCTGCATAGCAAGACTGTCTGCAAGCTGCACAGGGCCGTGGCAGGGGGCCCCTGCACTGCCCATGCCAGTGGCATGGGCAGTGCAGGGGCCCCAAGGGGCCCCGTGACTCCCCTTTCCGCCAGCCTTTTCATGGCGGTGCAAACCGCCATGAAAAGGCTGGCAGGAGGGGGACTAGTAATCCCCTGGAGGAGTACTCCCGCCGGGACTAAAGTGGCAGGAAACCGCTGGGACTAAAGTGGCGGGAAAACACCGGTCCCGGCGGTGCGACCGCGGCGGAAGCCTTCTGGTGGTGAAATCCACCAAAACAACCCTGGTGGTCAAAGACCGCCAGGGTTGTAATGACCCCCAAAATCTTTAACTGGGAGGATCTGATTTGTGTATCTGACTCCTGCTCAATTGTGGTCAGCTTCAAATCGCACCTTGGCCGCAGTCAGCTGTGAATAGTAACCTCTGATTGGTGTTTAACTGTTTCTTGGCACTTTTTGGCACAATTCTTTAAAAAGTAATATCTGTGATTCCCCTTTTTTGTATGTTTGTCATTTTAATGTTATTTTTCTTATCAAAGTTTTTATTTTATTTTATAAATTCGTTGTGAGATTTTTATTTTGTTGGTCCTTGACATTTCCTTACTGTTTTGTTGCTCCTAAATACTTTACAGTATTTCCAATGCCGAGCCTATCTGCGCTGTGCAATGGCCACCAGGGGGCTTGGCCAGGTGTACGTTATTAAAACTGTGTTTTGCCCTGACAAGTTTGTGACCTTATTCCTTGTGGTGGACTCAAATCCGCCCTAATTAGTAACCATTTTGCTTACAGTCTCCAAGAAACCCCTTCGATAAGGAAAATCCTAAAGATGGCCTATCTGGCTTGGAATTGCACCAGTAGCAGCGAAGGGGTAAGTAAATATGAATTGACTTAAAACATTTACTTCAATGATGTGATCAAATGGGCACATAACTCTAGAATTTGGCAGATATGAGAGGCTTAAGCTTAGTCACAATAGTCGTGATGTAGTATATATATAATTACATATGATACTATGATACTAGAACTGGGCACGTCTGTGACATATTTGGTTTGGACAGTATTAGCCACTGAGATGTGCCAATACAGTTCTGTAGGCAAGCCCTGCTGCATTGTCATTTATATCTGACACATCTTTAGTTATGGTAGGATGTTTGGCATGTGTCATGGATAAGTATTCAATTGTCGATATGGTATCATTTAAGCTGTTATGACATAGTTCATGTGCACTGAATGGTAATTCCCCTTTATACAGTACTTGCAGTAACCAACCTTGGACCACATTAATTCTGGTGCTAATATGGGAGAGACCAGGGATTTATGAATATATATTTGGTTTCTTAGGCACACCAAAAGTGTTCTCTGTTCAATTTATTGTACTCCTTAACGTGCCGACTAGGTGGGCTCTCTGTCCCTGTGCGCGCAAATAAGTATCAAGTGCTATATGTCAATATAATCCCTAGTTGCACTGTTTTAATAGTAGGCCCAAATTCCAAAATGCCTTTTAAAAGGTTCTTAGATTCTTGATGCTTCAAAACAAATAATCAAATAGTTAATTTCAGGAATCAAAAACATGTTTTCATTTCACTTTATCCTATGTCCTTAAATTCAATCTTCAAATATTAACATTTCTTTCTCAGTTATTTATAATCAGTGCCCAATGCATAATCTATCTAGAAATAAACAATATCCCAAACATATATCTCATATGTTTTAAGCCACCTTAAATCTACCAAAGTGCCTCTAACAGAGGGATAATATTTAAGACCACGCGGCTGTAATCACTCCCAAGTGTGATTCAAACCGATGAATCTTGTGTATTTATTGACATATTTAAACTCTGTGCTTCATGCGGGGACTAACTCTTTAAAAATTGGTGTGCATGTGACAAAAACGAGTATGCTTAAGCCTCTGCTTCATATTATAAACCCATCCACCAAAGTGAAACCAACAGAATTGCAACTATTATTTAACAATCTCCAGGGCACAGACGCAAATAAGCCAAACCCCCCCCCCCAAAAAAAAAAAACACCAGACAGCGTGCGTAACGCTCACAATGTGAACAGGAAAAATACTGCAGAAAACATTCACGACTACATGTATTCACTGCGGGACCGGAAACCCAAAGCAGCCTTGACAAATGTTGTCATGACAGCCTTCATAGGGTGCATAGTGAGTGAGACTGACCACTACAATGGGGAAAAAATTGCAAAAACAGTGCATTTTACAACACATTTTTCATTATATTTCCAACGGTATTAGTTTTGAAAGCCTAGTAAACGATGACCTTACAGTGCACAAGGATACAGCAATCTTTATTGGGGTCTCTTCAAAGATTTCCACACAATCACCCTCTAACAGTGCCTCTCATCTCGCTATAGCCCCACTCTCACATGTATTTCATTTGTTTTGTAGCGCCTCACTTACCAGTGAAGGGTGTTGGAGCACTTTACATCACACACACACACACACACACAGACAATGAATATTACATGTGTAATCAATGTGTAGAAAATGTTGCATAACACAAAGAGGACTGCATGGTGTAGGGTTCACATGTAATCTATACTTTTATGCTTTTTAAGAAAGGTTGGTCTGGGGAAGCATAAACTCAGAATTCAGAACATTACACAATGGTTAGGTTGACTTTACTAATAGTAATTTATGTCTACCCAAAAGTCCCTTTTTAGCAAAATTAGAATAATCACAGACTGGGAAATAAACATAACTTTCTAACCAATACAATTGTTATAAGTAGTATTATTTTTAGGCTATTTTATGTTAAGCCTTTGTTTTGAGTAGTTAGAAGTGCAGTAATGGTACAGCCCTTCCTACCCCCTCTTACACGATGAAAAGGAATAGCCCTTGTATCGAGTGAAGTCTGCTTTAGAACGTTGGTGAGGTGTGTTATAATGTGTGTTTTTTATGAATAGAATCTGTGTAGATTGTCATGGGAACTGTGACATTCCGCCTGAGAGGGTTACTGGGAGCTGGCTGAGGTGGAGGTCACATCTGTTACTGGAACTGAAAATAAACTAACTACGAAATAATCTCCGTGTCAGTGCCGTCCTTCACAACATAAATTTGGCGACGAGTTTGAGCCAGCTTTTACGGTGAAGGAGTGGTGTGATCTCTATCTCGAAGGAAGGAAAAGCACTGTGTAAGGAGCGTCGGGATCAGCTGCAGTCGTTTCAGTTGTCGAGTGTGATGGCAGACAGACATTGTGTAAAAATTGTGTGCTGAGTCCTCTCTGGATCAGCAGCTGCTTTCCGTCACACTTTGTGTTTGGGAG
The DNA here is from genome assembly GCF_031143425.1 of Pleurodeles waltl. Lineage (NCBI taxonomy): Eukaryota > Metazoa > Chordata > Amphibia > Caudata > Salamandridae > Pleurodeles > Pleurodeles waltl. The sequence goes on along the minus strand of NC_090445.1, from coordinate 666,296,726 downwards.
CCAAGGAGGTCGTGTAGGCGCAAGGCTAACGATTGCGGTCAGTGTCTTGTGTACAGTTTTTTTAACTGGGCCAGTGTGGAGGTCTGTGGTGCAAGTCATCATATGTTACATATCAACTGTTGATACGGGCAAGCGCAGCTTTAACTCAAACATTGGTGGAACACTCGTGTAACAAAAGCAAGCGAAAGCACGTGGAGCTCAACGTCACCTTGGTGCCATACAGCAAACAAAAGCGCGTGGGAGCGCAACGCAACCTTGGTGCCACACGGCAAGCAGAAGCGCGTGGGAGCGAAATCTCACCTGAGTGCCACACACAGCAAGCAAAAGTGTGTAGGAGCGCAGCGTCATCTTGGTAATCCTGCAGTTCAGAGTGCGCAGGAACACAATTTTGTTTAGCAGTCAGTGTTCTTTCCGGCATCTGTCTAAGGACTACTTCCTGTATGCGAGCACTAGAGGAAAGGCCGTTCTGATGCTCACACCGACACCTAAGACAGCATATACTGAGCTAATACTCAGTCTTTATAACGATTTTGGGATCATTTTCTTTGCTCTTTTGGCAGCAAGCTGAACAAATTCCGTACCTGTTGCCATGATGGGGACCCTCTGCGATATGCACGCATGTTACTGAAACTTTTCTGATCTTTGTGTTTTTTTTTTTTTTTTCATGCCTTCTTGGCACTAACAGTACTTTGCAGAAACAGTGCACTAGTGGGGGGGCAATTGGTGTTGGCGTATTTCATTAAGTTTTAATATATATATTATTGCTATAGATATATGTTTATATGATATTCGTCATTGAACAATAACAATATGGATTTACAAGCCATTGCACCACCACCTCTGTTCTTACCCCAACCGGGTGAGCCGTCACTTGAGTGGGAAGAATGGTTAGATGTTTTTGATAATTATTTAGAGGCAATAGATGGGCGTAGTTTTTCTGTGGAGCGAAAAAAAGCTATTTTATTAAATGCTTTGGGTAAGGAAGGACAACACATTTTTAAGTACCTACCTCTGTTACCCATTCAGGAAGATCAACCCGATGTGGATGTTTATGCTGATGCATGTAAGTGCTTAGAAATCAGATTTGCAAAGGGTCGCAATATAGTAATTAGGCGACATAAATTTTATACCCAGCCACAACGTCCAGGGGAGTCGATCGATGATTTTGTCACCAGGTTAAGAGAATTGTCACTTAAATGCCAGTTTGGTTCAATGACTGAAGAGATGATACGTGACCAACTTATAGAACAGTGTAACAGTCGTAAGATACAAGAGAGATTGTGGGCTGCGAAGAATCCTACGTTAAAAGATGCCATTGAGATAGCTAAAGTAATTGAAGAATCTGAGTACTGCATGAGAGTGATGGATAAGAGGGAAGAGAAAATTGGAGTGTCAGTTATTGGAGTGAGAAACTGTTTTGCGAAAGGAAAGGATTGTAGGAAGTGTGGGCAAAAGGACATTTTGCAAGGATGTGTCGAGGAATTGCAAAGACAAAGGTAGCAGTGTTATCAGAAGAACCAGATGAGGCTTTGAGTATGCGTGCGGACAGAGTATTGATTGTTGGGCATCAAGACAATAGGAGACAAAGACCTACAGCTGAATTTCTTATAAAGGGAGTGAAAATTCATTTAATGGTTGACACGGGGTCTTTATACACCATCATACCAAAGAGATTGTTCATGTCTAATTGGCCTGATGTCAAGTTATTGCCAAAAGACATCAACCCTGGTGGGTATCAGGGTGAAGAAATCGATATTGTAGGCTATATGGTAGCTGACATCATCTTTGGTGAAAGGGTGGTTGAGGGAAAAGTATATGTGGCAGAAGCAGGTCCACCGATTCTCGGGTGGGCTCATCAATACGACTTACACATTGTCATAAATCCACGTGCGCAGATTCCTGTTATGGTAGTACAGGAAGTGATGTTGGAAGACATTATCAGGGGTGCGGAGAATGTGTTTTGTGAGGAAATGGGTGAACTCAAAGGGTATGTGCACAAAATTAAATTGAAACAAGGGGCGATGCCAATCCAGCATAAAGTTAGAAGGGTACCTATTGTGGTTAGGGACGAAGTCAACAAATTATTGCCAGAAATGTTGAAAAATGGGGTAATTGAGCCAGTGGAGACTTCAGAGTGGATTTCTCCTGTTGTTATTACTCGCAAAGCTGATAATAAGTTGAGCGGCCAATGTGTTTCAGAGAGTAATGAGTGAGGTACTCTGTGATTTAGAATGTGTCATTTACTTCCAGGATTATATTTTAATCTTTGGAGACACGGTCGAGAATCATAATTTCACCTTAAAACAGGTTCTTGACAGAATTTCTACTGCTGGGTTGACATTGAGGAAAGAGAAATGTGTGTTCTTGGTCAGGGAGATAGAATATCTTGGGCATACCCTCTCGGGTGATGGTATCAAGCCTAAGAGTAACTTATTAGATGCTATTAGGTTGGCTCCACCGCCTCAAGACAAAGATCAATTTAGGCCTTTTTTTGGAATGATAGAGTATTATTCAAAATTTGTGAAGAATTTTGCTTCTAAGACGGAGGTACTGAAAATGTTATTGAGGAAGGGTGTAAGATTTTTGTGGTCTAACACGCAACAATGGTGTTTTGAGGTCATAAAGGAGGAGGTGTGTGCTGCTGGCATACTGACCCCTTTTGATACAGGGAAGAGATCAGTAATTACTGTGGATGCGAGTGCATACAGTATAGGAGCAGTATTTGCGCAGATACATCCAACAGGTGAAAAGACTGTTGCATTTTCTTCGCGTTCCTTAACAAATTCTGAGCGCAATTATTCTGTTATTGAGAGGGAAGCTTTGGCTGCAGCTTGGGGTATGGAGTAATTCAGAGTTTACATATGGGGAACGCGAGTGACATTATGTTCGGACCACAAACCTTTGATGAAGATTTTGTCTTCTGGTGGGGCTGGCAAGGGTTCGGCAAGACTGGCTCGGTTAGCAGCTAGATTACAGGAATACATTTATGTTCTAGAATACGTACCTGGGTGGAAGAATGTGCAGGCAGACTGCCTATCACGTTTACCTTTGGATTGGAAGTCGGTTGACGAAGAAGGCGTGTTAAAGTATGAGAGTGAAGGGGCAATTGCAAGTGTTTGTGATGTAGTGCACTGGACCTTGGGGGCTGTGAGTAAAGAGGAGTGGGAACAAGCGATGACACATGATGAAGTGTTGAAGGGAGTACTCAAGATGATAGTGGAAGGAGGAAGGAGACAAAGTACGTTACCCACAGCTCTTAGGCCATTTGGGAAAGTTTTGGATGAATTGTCTATTTTAGACAGCAAAGTTTTGGTACGGGGAGAAAGGTTGATACCCCCGTTAGGTGTCAGGAAAAAGTTATTTGATATTGCCCACGAAGGACATTTAGGGCAAACCATGTCAAAAAAGCGTCTCAGAGCTGAGTTTTGGTGGCCAGAAATGGACGATGATGTAGTAAACTGGGTAGAGAGGTGTTCTGAATGCATTGAAAGTGAGAAAAGGTTGAAGGTGGGTAAGCAATCCATGTGTGGGACCATGCAGGATCCAGGCATAGCGTGGCAGACAGTCTGCAGTGATTTTATTGGTCCAATTGCAGGTGTGAATCACAATCAGAGGTTTGCTTTTGTCTTGGTTAATCTGAATACCAAGTGGCTAGTCGTGAAGTTTATGGCGGAAGTGACTACTGCTTCTACAATAAAGATATTATCTGAAATCTTTGGTGAGGAAGGTTACCCAGACCGTCTTGTCACCGATAACGGTACTCAACTTACGTCACATCGTATGAAACAATTTTTAAGTGAGTGCGGGGGGAAACATGCACGCACTTCTCTTTATAATCCCCAAGGTAACGGTGCAGTAGAAAGGGCTAATAGGATGGTTAAGGGAGCCATTCAACTAGCCTTGGTGAATAGACCATGTGTAGGGAAGGTCGTGAGTGATTTAGTGTGGGCGTATCGGACTACGGAGAACAACACACTTGTATCTTCGCCTTTTGAGTTAATGCGTGGCCGGAAGCCTAGTACCAAGTTGACACCGTTTTGGTTAAAAGCTTTATTGGAAGGGAATGGAGGTGTGCAGGAATGCCAACAGGCAGCAGGAAAACACAGTAACAAAATTGTCCCTGGCGATTGGGTAAAAATAAAATCTGGACGATGTATTGGAGGATTTAACAAGTTTCAAGGGCCATTTAAAGTTAAGGATATTCAGAGATGGCACGTTGTGTTGGAAAATGGTGAAAAGTGGAATTTTGTGAGGGTAGCTAGATTTGGTGTGCAGGGCTCAAAGTACGGTACACAGAGGAGTGAATGTGAGGGGTCTATGTTGATGGAGGATGAAGGCGTGGTCTCAGAAAGTCAGAGTTATAGAAAAGAGGGTGAGTCAGGCTCTCTAACATTTGATGATGAGACTGCTAGGTCCATAGTTGGAGCACCGAAGAATTTAGACAAAAGTGGGATGTCAACTTCTCGGAGTTCAGAAGACGAGCGTGTGACAATCTCTCAAACATCAGAGGTTGAGTCTCCTCAGAATATTCCAGAGATTGAACAGAGTTCCGGGGAGGGTTGTTTGCATTCGAAGGAGCAGAGACAAAGGCGTCCTCCTTTATACTTAAAAGATTATGTAAAGTAGTCATGTTTTAAGTTATGTCTATCATAAGTCAAGTTTCAATCTAACTTTGTTTTGTTTTGGATAAGTTATAGTAACCTTTAAGTTGAGAACCAAGATGGGTGGGGGGCTTTTATATAAAGGAGGAGGATATGTTATAATGTGTGCTTTTTATGAATAGAATCTTTGTAGATTGTCATGGGAACTGTGACATTCCGCCTGAGAGGGTTACTGGGAGCTGGCTGAGGTGGAGGTCACATCTGTTACTGGAACTGAAAATAAACTAACTACGAAATCATCTCTGACGTCTTTCACAACAAGGTGACTGCTGACGGGACGGAGTGAAAGGTGGAAGCGGCTAGTGGAGACAAAATAAAACATCTGATTTTCACCTCGTCTATCCTTGGTACTTCTTCCAACATTATCTTGGTGACAAGATGTCTGCGCAAGGGGGCAGCGCGGTCTTCTCCCCTTCTGTGTGCCTCCGCTTCCTGTCGTGAGATTGTGCACACGTCCCTAGCAATATTCTCTGAGGGAGTATAATACACTGTTTTTCCCCGATGCAACAAAGTACTGCTGCTGTATTTATTTTTGCCCCGTTCAAGTTTACTTCTCGGGGGGGCGCATAACAAGGCTCCTATTCTCTGAATCTTACAGGCTTGTAACAAAGTCTTCTTATTTCTGGGCACTGAAGAGTTGGCCTCTAACACGCCCCGTGAGGCATGCCCCGCTTCGTGAAGCACCTCCTTTTCTGACACAAGCCCCGCTTCATGAAGCACTGGCATTTCTGACATTTTAAACGCCCATAAAGCGTCACGCTCACCGCTCCCCACCCCTGTATTTATTTCATATGTACTCGGTGACACGCACACCATGTTTGCCTCACTTATCAGAAGTTAGGCTCTGCATGTCCTTGTGGATTGCCGGTGGCACGCACACCGTGTTAATTAATATTTTAAACAATCTGCTCCTTGTGTGAATTGTATTACTTGCATAAATGCCCAGCACTACTTATTTGTGAAGTCTTCATCAGCTATTTACACAGATGGAACTGTATTAATCTGTTTTTAGCAATTGTTTTTAGAAAGTAAGCGTTTGTTTAAAGATCACATATAGAACTTTTCATCGCAGTAAGGATAGCATGTATTACAATGATTTCTGATGCTATAGTGCCATCTTCTGGCTTTATTAAGAACATACCAAGCATTTTAGAGCTATTGAAATTACTTTCTGCTAAGCATATCCAGTGGTTTGAACATATATGTGTGATTTAGTGAAATGTTTATTTATTTTTTTACCATACAGCATTATCATACTGACAGTTTCACATCTCAAGAAGTTCATCCTACATTTTACGTAATTTACTTGAAACACTCCTGATTAATGATCAACTGTCCAAGTGTTTAATTTTGTATAAGTGGAAGAAAATATAGTTACTACCAACTAAAGCTCATACATTCTAATTATCTACAGCAATTATTATTATTTTTTACCACCATGGCAGCTGCCAGTATGCTACAACCTCCACCATTCTTAAATGAACTGGGGGAACCCAGTGAACCATAGGACGATGGGTACACGTCTTTGAATCCTACCTTATAGTTATAGGGGGTGAAAAATTTAGCACAGTAAAAAACACAGCATATTTTACTGCACAATCTGGGACCCCATGGCAGGAAACTTTTTGAAACAATTCCTGAACCGGAAAAAATGGACAATGACAGATGAATACAAAGGTACCTTATTAAAGCTTCAAAATCAATATGGAGACAAAATTAACATTGTATTGGAACGTCACAAATTCTTCAGCCGTGTGCAAGGTACGCAGGAAAACATAACATGTTATGTGGCAGCACTCCAAGGTTTAAGCAAGTTCTGTGAATTCGGAAATCTCACTGATTCAATAATAAAGGACCAACTAGTTAGATGTACAAACAACGTAAAAATCCAAGAGAAATTACTGCAAAAACAACAACACTTACAGAAGGCTGTGGAAATTGCTAAATCTATAGAACACACAGCAATATGTTTGAAAGAAATTAAAGTCATGGCAGCAAGTGAACAGATTTCCAAAATATCAGAAGAAGATCTTGAGAGTAATATATGTAAGATTGAACTAAAAATGATTCAAGTAAGGAACATCGTCAAAAAAATGATTTAATGCAGAACAAAACTAAGGGGGTCATTACAACCCTGGCGGACGGTGTTAAAGCGGCGGTAAGACCGCAAACAGGCCGGCGGAAAAAAAGGGAATTATGACCGTGGCGGAAACCGCCAACAAAGACAGCCACTTTAACACTCCGACTACCACGGCGGTACAGACAAGCAGCGCGGTGGTCACCGCCAACAGACAGGCGGGAGACAAAATACCGCCCACAGTATCACAACCTACCAATCCGCCACCTTTTCCGGGGCGGATTCACCGTGGATAAAAACACGGCGGAAACAGCCATTTCAATGGGAAAACGCTCACCTCAACACACTCCACGAGGAAGGAGGGCACCATGGAGCCGGTACTCCAAATACTCCCTGCGATAGTGTTCCTACTCCTCTACGAACGTCAGCAACGCCGGCGCCGAAGACAACGGTGAGTACTGCATCTACGACATAGGGGAGGGGTAGGCAAAAGTCAGGGACACACACACGCAACACCCCCAACCCGACCCTCACCCACTACAACACACACACCAATGCATATCCAAACATCACAGTAACAACCCCCAACCCCCCAGGAAGAATGCAAAGACAAAAGGAAATGAGTTCAACCATTGTAATATATCAAAATACAGTAAGGAAATATATACAGATATATATACACATTCTACAAAATATACATCACGATTAGTAGTGCAGGTATGCACCATTCAATGCCCGTGGACCACTGGGCCCAAAATGCATGGGCGAGGCCCACATCAGATACCTGACCAGAAACGGAGAGAACACTGCTGGGGCATCAGATCGAAATACAACAGGCACCTCAGGGGGAAGGGAAGGGGGGGCACCTCAGCCGGATGACAGCACCACGCCAGATCCACGACGGGGCTCCATGCCCATTGATGTATCCTGGGGAGTGCAAAGCCACAGTCTCTCAAGTCTCTACAGCGGGTGGTTTGCTCACTGTACCATCCTGGGGAGTGCAAAGCCACAGTCTCCCAAGTCTTTTCAGTGGGTGGTTTGCCCACTGCTTCATCCTGGGGAGTGCAAAGCCACAGTCTCACAAGTCTTTTCAGTGGGTGGTTTGTCCACTGCTTTATCCTGGGGAGTGCAAAGCCACAGTCTCACAAGTCTTTTCAGTGGGTGGGTTGCCCACTGCTTTATCCTGGGGAGTGCAAAGCCACAGTCTCACAAGTCTTTTCAGTGGGTGGGTTGCCCACTGCTTTATCCTGGGGAGTGCAAAGCCACAGTCTCACAAGTCTTATCAGTGGGTGGTTTGCACACTGTACCATCCTGGGGAGTGCAAAGCCACAGTCTCACAAGTCTTTTCAGTGGGTTTGCCCACTGTACCATCCTGGGGAGTGCAAAGCCACTGTCTCTCAAGTGGATGACAGTCTCCACTGGTTCTGGAGGGGGTCTGGTGCCCAGAGTGCTTCATCCTGTTAAGGACTGAGGCAGTGGATGCTGTTCTCCACTGGTTCTGGAGGGGGACTGGTGCCCAGAGTGCATCACTCTCCCCGTGACGGTCCCAGTTCCGTCACTGCCCCTGCTGCACATGGGCTACCGGTGCTTGACTTGGCGGTGCTTGCCCTGTTCAGCGGTGCTTGCCATGGCGGTCTTTGCCCTGTTCAGCGGTGCTTGCCCTGTTCAGCGGTGCTTGACTTTGCAGTTTCTGACCTGTTCAGCGGTGCTTGCCATGGCGGTCTTTGCCCTGTTCAGCGGTGCTTGCCCTGTTCAGCGGTGCTTGACTTTGCTGTCTCTGACCTGTTCAGCGGTGCTTGACTTTGCTGTCTCTGACCTGTTCAGCGGTGCTTGCCATGGCGGTCTTTGCCCTGTTCAGCGGTGCTTGCCCTGTTCAGCGGTGCTTGACTTTGCTGTCTCTGACCTGTGCAGTGGTCTTTGCCATGGCGGTCCCTCATTGCCCAGCGTGGCTGTGGCTGCCGGGGCCCTCCTGGGCACTGACTCTGGCAGTGGTCTCCTGACCAGTGACGATGGGACTGCCCTCCTGGGCACTGACTCTGGCGGTGGTCTCCTGACCAGTGACGATCGGGCTGCCGTCCTGGGCACTGACTCTGGCGGTGGTCTCCTGACCAGTGACGATCGGGCTGCCCTCCTGGGCACTGACTCTGGCAGTGGTCTCCTGACCACTGACGATGGGACTGCCCTCCTGGGCACTGACTCTGGCGGTGGTGTCCTGGCCAGTGACAATCGGGCTGGCGGTGGCCTCCTGGGCAGCAGGGATGATGGCGGCCTTCTCCGCCGTGCTGCTCTTCCCAAACTTTGGTGCTTTCTTCTGCCCCTTCCCCACCTTGGGAGGAGTCACAGCTGAGTTGACACTCCCCCCGGGACCCTTGTGAGCGGCTTTGCCGGCTGGAGTCTTCCCCCTATCCCGTCGGGCACTGTCCAACCTCTGGTGCTTCACAGGGTGGGGACTGGCTGTGCTTTGGCTCCCTGTCACACTGGCTGCCCTGGTGCCTGGTGCTCTCCACATACCTCTAACAGGCACCACTGGTACCGGAGAATTGGTGGTGGGAAAGAGGTCAACGTTGCTCAGGAAAAGTTTCTGACGAACACTGGGACGGGTAGCTGGAGGGGGTCTGGGAGTGGAGGAAGAGGAGATGGTTGTAGGAGGTGTAACGTTTGATGATTTGGGTGCAGGTGCATGTTCTGGAGGCTGTAGTGAGGTGGATGGATGTTGGGTGTGTGAGTGCTCGCGTTTGTGTACTTTGGGAGGGGGCGTCACAGACACACTGGGAGAGGACACAGGGGACGTGTAAATGGTAGTGTGGGTGGTGAGTGCAGGTGAGCGGGTGTGGTGGTGGGTGTTCTGGTGCGAGTCCTAGTGGCTGTAGTGGTAGTGCATGCAGGTGAGAGTGTAGACGAGACTGGGAGGGAGGAGGGAGACGAGGAGGAGGGGGACACAGTGGAGGCAGTGGATGTTGCTGTGTCTTTATGTGGGTGATGCTTGTGTGAGTGCCTCTGGGATGTGTGGTGCCTATGTTTGCCTGAGCTTCCCTTGTGTGTTGATGTGTGTGCAGGCTGGTCTGATGGTGTGCTTGGGATAGGCAGAGGTACAGGGGATTGGGTCTGGGTGGAGGAAGTTGGAGGGGGGAGGCTAGAGACAGGGACAATGGCTGCCATCAGTGCTGAGGCCAGAGATTGCAGGGTTCGATGATGGGCAGCCTGACCAGAATGAATGCCCTCCAGGAATGCATTAGTGTGTTGCAACTCCCTTTCTGCACCCTGGATGGCATTCACAATGGTAGACTGCCCAACAGTGAGTGACCTGAGGAGGTCAATGGCCTCCTCACTGTGGGCAGCAGAGGTGACAGGGGCAGGGGCTGAGGTGCCTGGGGCGAAGGTGATGCCCACCCTCCTCGGTGAGCGGGCACGGGGCACACGCTGAGGGGCTGCTGGGAGGGCGGTGCTGGTAGGGGGGGTGGCAGCTGTATTTGTAGAAGTGGGGGGCACAGATGTTGCTGCCACCACAAGGGAGCTCCCATCGGAGGACGAGTCTGTGTCGCTGGTTGCTGATCCGGTGACCTCCGTGAAGCTCCCCTCGCCCTCCGTCCCACTGGTGTATTCAGAGTCCGTGGTGTGGCCCTCCATGGCCATGTGGGATACAGCCCCCTCGTGCTTCGGTGCCACTGTACCTCCACCTGATGATGCTGATGCACAAAAGAACAGGGAGAGCACAGAAGGGGGGGGGGACGACAGAAGAAAGACAGGTTGAGTGCATGGCTTACCGTTGGCGGACAATACAGACACAGCAGCCCCCTGCACTACGCCACGCTGTTGGGCTCTACAGATGCAGTTCCTGGGATATGGCTTACATGGTTATGGTGAACATCTGCCCACATAGATGACACAGGGGCATGTATACCTGTACTTGCCACTCTACAGAGGTGGGGTGGAGTGGCACATGGCCTGCATTACGGAGGGGCCTAGCCTACGGAACTTGCCCTGGCCTAGGGAAACCCACAGCCCTCCTCCCCCACTCGGACCCCTCCACTGCGTGCAAAGTCAGCAGATTGATGTTTGACTCACCCCCTTGTGTCTGCTGTGATGCCCTCAAGCGCCCATCCAACTCAGGGTAGACCACCGCCAGGATCCGGAACATCAGGGGGGTCATGGTGCGACGGGCACCCCTCCCACGTTGGGAGGCCATCCCCAGCTGAGCCTCTGCCGTCTTCTTGCTCCAGCGTCTAATGTCCTCCCATCTTTTACGGCAGTGGGTGCTCTGTCTCTGGTGGACCCTCAGGGTCCGGACTTCCTTGGCGATGGCACGCCAAATATCCTTCTTCTGGTGGGCGCTGACCTACATGACATGTACAGGGGAAGAAGAGAAGTCATTACCAAATGCACCGTCGAAGTGAGTGGCCCACATCCCTGCCCTTGCCATGTGGCACATGCATTCACAGTCCCTTCATGCTTGCAGAACTGTGCCCCCTTCCTTCTTACAACCAGCCCTCTACACCCAGGCATAGCCCATACAACTTGCACCCTATGTACCCACCTGTTGGTCTGGAGGACCGTAGAGTAGCGTGTACTGGGGGAGGACCCCTTTTACGAGCTTCTCCAACTCCTGTGCAGTGAAGGCAGGGGCCCTTTCCCCAGACGCACGTGCCATTGTCTCTTCCAGACCGAGGTCACAGCAGCACTTGCAGTATAGGTTCTCTCCTGTCGAAGATCCGGTATCGAGTGATTGAACAGATAGAAAATGGCAGTCACGTCCGCGGCGGTGACGTCCGTGGCGGTGCGTATCATCACCGCCGGCGCACTTCGTCATTGGCTCCTGGGACCCATAGGGTCCAATGTTAACCAATGCAGCATTGCGCCGCGGTCTTCGACCGCCTACCGCGACGGTGTACAACGCCAGCGCAGTTACCTCACATCCAATTGTCCCAGTTTAGAGGTCAGGCAGCTGCCATTTCAGGGGCCCACATTGCTTCATTTTCAACTGCGTCACACATAGCTAGGCCTGGACTCAACACACTTACAGACAACTTATTGGATTATGTTTCGTGTTCTGTGTAGCTGTGGGTACATACCTCTGAGTAGCTTGACTCTGTGGTCGCTTTTGTCCTTCCTAGGCACCGTCAGCTGGGACATGTGAGGAGATGGTGGAATCCTCCGGTGTACTGACTGCTGGTGGACCTGTTGACAATGGAGGAGCGACATTTAATCATCACCTACAGGTTTGACCGTGCCACAATCCAGGAACTGTGTACCCAGTTGGAGCCAGACCTGATGTCAGCAATCCGCCATCCCACAGGAATCCCCCCTCAAGTGCCGGTGCTATCAGTGCTCCATTTCCTTGCAAGTGGGTCATTTCAAACAACAGTGGCCTTGGCATCAAGGATGTCCCAGCCTATGTTTTCCAACGTGTTGTCCAGAGTGTTGTCTGCCCTGCTGAAACACATGAGGAGCTACATCGTTTTCCCTCAGGTGGAGGATTTGGCTACTGTTAAAGGTGACTTCTATGCCCTTGGACATATCCCCAACATCATAGGTGCCATTGATGGGACCCATGTAGCTCTGGTCCCCCCCCACAGGAGTGAACAGGTGTACAGGAACCGGAAGAGTTATCATTCGATGAATGTACAGATGGTATGTTTGGCAGAGCAGTACATCTCCCAGTTAAATGCTATGTTCCCTGGCTCTGTGCATGACGCCTACATCCTGCGGAATAGCAGCATCCCTTATGTGATGGGTCAACTCCAGAGGCACCGTGTGTGGCTATTAGGGGACTCTGGTTACCCCAACCTGTCATGGCTATTGACCCCAGTGAGGTATCCCAGGACCAGGGCAGAGGAACGCTGCAATGAGGCCCATGGGCGGACTAGGAGGGTGATCGAACGCACCTTCGGCCTCCTGAAGGCCAGGTTCAGGTGCCTCCATATGACAGGTGGTTCCCTATTCTACTCACCAAGGAAGGTGTGCCAGATCATCATCGCCTGCTGTATGCTTCCCAATCTTGCTTTGCGACGCCAGGTGCCTTTTCTGCAGGAGGATGGTCCAGATGACGGTGTTGTGGCAGCTGTGGAGCCTGTGGACAGTGATGAGGAGGAAGCAGAGGAAGAAGACATTGACAACAGGGACTCAGTCATACAGCAATATTTCCAGTGACACACAGGTGAGAACACTTTCTTGACTACTACAAGTACTTTCACACTTCTATCTCTATCCTGTCTGTCAGTTTCAACCAGTATATGGTAACTGAGTTGTACATTTCCATTACGGTTTCACAGGTGTGGTTACCAACGTGTGTCATCTGCTTGCATCCTTCATGGACTTGTGATGTGTGACATAGGTATGTTGACATTACTAGTGTTAACGGATTTTGTTACTGTCATGGCTAATACACATTTTCTAATTCACAGGCTGACTCCAGATTGTTTTGTGCTTCAAGGGTGTTTATTGAAGTGCTAATTGTTGGAGCTGGCAAAATGGTGAGGGGTGATGGTGGAGGAATGTCCATGGCAGAATCCAGTCTATTAGTCTCACAGGTGCACTGCCCATATGGGCATAGGAAGTGGAGCTGGGGCAGTTCCAATATGGACAGGGTTACAAAGTGGGACAGTGGGATGACAATCAGGGTGGTCTTATTTCTTTGAGGGGGTCTTGCCATTGTGCTCTGTCCTGTTCCTGGATCTCAGGGACCGCTTGCGGGTGGTTCTCCGTCTGCAGGGGGTGGGGTGCTGGTGTGGTGGTCCTGTGGCGGGGCGTCCTGTCCACTAGCGCCGGCGGAGGTGGTGGGCAGTTCATCATCCATGCTAGTGTCAGGTGCCCCTTGGAGTGCCACGGTGTCCCTCATGGTGTTCTGTATGTCCTTCAGCACCCCTACGATGGTGCCCAGGGTGGAGCTGATGGTTCTGAGTTCCTCCCTGAAGCCCAAATACTGTTCCACCTGCAGGCGCTGGGTCTCCTGAAACTTGGCCAGGACCGTAGCCATGGTCTCCTGGGAGTGGTGGTATGCTCCCATGATGGAGGAGAAGGCCTCGTGGAGAGTGGGTTCCCTTGGCCTGTCCGCCCCCTGTCGCACGGCAGCCCTCCCAGTTCCCCTGTGTTCCTGTGCCACCGTCCCCTGGACCGTGTGCCCACTACCACTGTCCCCAGGTCCCTGTTGTTGTTGGGGTGGTGGGTTATCCTGGATTCCCTGTAGTGGTGGACACACAGCTGATTGATGTGTCCTGGGGATGGAGGTATGGGCCCGCTGGGTGGGTGCTGTGCTGGTGTTACCAGAGGGTGGAAGGTCTGTGTTGGGCTGTGCCTGTGCGAGGGGAACCGACTGTCCCGAGGCCCACGATGGTCCGGGCTGGTCATCCGGATCCAATTGGCCAGAGCTGCTGTCATCACTGTAGGCCTCTTCTGTGGGTGGGGTAGAGATGTCTGGACCCTCCTGTCTGGTGACGTTGGGTAGTGGTCCTGCAGGGGTGTAAAAGCATGATTATTGCATCTGTGTGTGTCATGGTGTGCAATGGGTGGGTGAGCGTGTACCCCAGTGCTAGCATTCCTGTGTGAGGGCTTGTGTGATGATGGTTGAGGGGGGTGTTATGGGTATGTGCAGTGGGCATGCTTTATTGAAGGATGTCCAGGCTTTGTTGTGTCATGCAGGGCTTGGTGTTGGGATGGGTGGTTTGTGTTATTAGTACATTAGTGAGGAGTTGGAGTGATAGGGGAGGGGGCGAGGGTGGGGGGGTATGATAGCATGCAGGTAGGGTGGGGGATATGATAGTTAAGATTTGACTTACCAGTGTCCATTCCTCCACCGACTCCTCCAAGGCCCTCAGGATGCATAATGGTCAAGACCTGCTCCTCCCATGTTGTTAGTTGTGGGGGAGGAGGTGGGGGTCCGCCGCCAGTCCGCTGTACCGCGATGTTGTGCCTGGAGACCACAGAATGCACCTTTCCCCGTAGGTCGTTCCACCTCTTCCTGATGTCGTCCCGATTTCTTGGGTGCTGTCCCACTGCATTGACCCTGTTGACTATTCTTCACCATAGCTCCATCTTCCTAGCTATGGAGGTGTGCTACACCTGTGACCCAAATAGCTGTGGCTCTACCCGCACGATTTCCTCCACCATGACCCTGAGCTCCTCCTCGGAGAACCTGGGGTGTCTTTGCTGTGCCATGGGGTGGTGTAGGTGATGTGTGGGGTGGTGTATGTGGTGATGAGTGTGGTGACGTGTAGTGGTGTGTGGTGTTTTGTGCGTGGATGTTGTGTGGGTGATGGTGTTGTGTGCCTCTGTGTTGTGGGGTTGGCTATTCTGTGCTCTCTCTCTGACCTTCGTCAATAATTTTTGGTCGTAGGGGTTTGTGGGTGATGTGGGTGTGTGTTTTATGTTGTATTGGGTGTGTGGGAGTGGTGTTTGTATGTGTATCAGGTGTGTGTAATTCGAATTGTCCAATGTGGCGGTGTTTTGGAGATGTGTGTGTATTTTGAGCGCGGCGGTGTGTACTGCCAATGGAATACCGCGGTTGAAAGACCGCCACGTGGATTCGTGGGTCGTGATAGCATGGGCATGTTTCTGTTGGCGTGATGGTGGAGGTTTTGTTTTTGCCAGTTTATCACTGACCTTTGGTGTGGCGGACTTGTGTCAGTGTCTGAATTTCGACGGATTCCGAGATGTGGGTCACAATAGCTGTGGCGTATTTCCGCGGCCGCGGCAGTGTATTGGCGGTCTTCTGCACGGCGGTAAGCGGCTTTTACCGTCAATGTTGTAATGACCCCTAAGTGTTATCGATGAGGTAGCAGTAACCATTTAGCTACCTATATTAATTGCCAAGCCAAGTGTGCCATATACAGGCAGTGCAATAAGAAGGGTCATTTTGCCAGAGTCTGCAGAGACTTATCAAAGAACTCAGGAGGAAAAGAGAATAGTATACGGGATGAAGATTCCCAAAGTATATAAAAAATAATTTTACAAATAAGGGAAGACAGCACAATCAACCAAATAAAGAATCGAATGTGTGATATTAGTTCAAATGGCAAACCTGTGAAAATGTTCACGGACTCTTGTTCACTATTCACACTTATCAACATTTCCGACTTCAAGTTGATAACCAACAATAACAATCCTGAGGTCGAATCACCAGATATTCTACCAAGTGAATACACTAAAGACCCGATTGCCCTTGAAGGTATGATTCATACGTGCATCGCTTTCAAAGATCGATCCACCGTTGGCGAAGCGTATATAGTACAAGAAGGCTCTAATCTCCTTGGTTGGCAACATCAGAAAGAATAAGGAATAAAATTAGATCCCAATAACCCGGAGCAAGTACTAGTGGTGGATCAATCCCCTGCAAGTGAACATATATGTAATGAATTCCCTGAAGTATTTACAGAAACGTTGGGACTCCTGAAGTAATACCAACACAAGATTAAGTTGAAAACAAACTACAAACCCGTTGTACACAAAACAAGACCAATACCACACTTAATGTGGGGCCCATTAGAAAAGGAGCTAACTAGATCAAGAGAATAAGGGGTCATACAACCCATAGACTGCTCACAATGGTTATCCCTGATTGTTTTAGCCAGAAAAGCTAATGGAGATGGCATCAGAATATGTGTTGATCTACGGGACCTGAATGACAAAATTTGAATTGAAAGACAGCCGTTACCCCGCATTTATGAGATGCTAAGCACTATGAGAGAAGCCACATGTTTTTCTGTTCTTGCCTTATCAGTGGCATATAACCAAGTAGAATTACACCCGGAGTATAGAAGTTTAACTGTGTTCACCACGCCCATGGTTACTGTCATGTTCAGCAGAATGCCATTTGGTCTGGCATCTGCGGACGCAGTATTCCCAAAAAAATGCAGCAAATTCTAGAAGGGATACCCAAAACCATGTGTTTTCAGGATGATGTTCTTATTTACGGCTCCACAGTGGAAGAACACAATAAAGTACTATGCAATGTCCTCACCAAGCTCAGAAGAACGGGGCTCACTTTACGGAAAAACAAATGCAGAATTGGTGTCAGTGTGGTGGATTATTTGGGCCATACCATATCCAAGGAAGGTTTTAAACCTAAAATATGCTTACAAGAAGCTATAAAGGAAGCCCGTGCCCCAGAAACTAAAGATGAACTCAAATCATTCTTAGGCTTGGCAGAATATATAGCAAGGTATGTTAAGAATTTTGCTTGCATAACAGCTAATTTAAGAGAATTATTGAAGAACCACACTCAATACAAATGGCATCAAGAATCCTCTATAAAGTTGAAGGATGCTATTCTTACAGCTCCGTATCTGTGCACCTCTGATCCCAACAGAAAAACTATACTAACTAAAGCCTGGGGGGGCTTTATCACAAATTATTAATGGCAAGGAAAGGATCATTGCGTTTGTCTCATGATCCCTCAACAAATCTGAAATGAACTACTCTGTAGTAGAAAAGGAAGCCTTGGCATGTTTCTGGGGGGGTCAAATTCAGTTGCAATTCAAAATCCGTACTGATCACAAACCCCTGACGTACATGTTTACAAACAAAGGAGCTGCCGACAGTACTCCACGCATAGCCAGATGGGTATTAGGAATGGAGGGCTTCTGTTTCAAGATAGAATATGTCCCAGGGAATCTTAACACAGCTGCAGATTTCCTGTCAAGAGTCCCATTGAACAAAGAAGAAGAATATGAAACCTTTGAATATTCCATTTTAGAAATTAATTCATCAGCCATCACTAACAAAGAATGGGACGATTGCACCACTGAGGATGAGGTGTTACAACGCCTGAAAAACTACATTCTGCAAGGGTGGCCTAAAAATAACAAAAACTTACAGGAGGCTATCAGACAATATTGGGATGTACGTCAGGAATTCAACATGAATAACAACTTGATAATGAGAAAAGAAAAATAGTACCCCCAAGGCATTGAAAGAAAAAGTCATAGACTTGGTACATAAAGGTCATTTAGGCAGACGCCTCACTAAGGCCAGACTAAGGGAGCATTACTGGTTTCCTGAAATGGACTCTGCCATTAAATCTAAAGTAAAGAACTGTACCATTTGTGCCAACAGTGATAAATCTAAAACAAATCGTAAGACTCCTATATCTCCGGTGTCTGTTCTGGACAAACCTTGGGAGAAGCTAGCTCTCAACATAATTGCCACAATCAACTGTAAAGGTCTAGCAAAAAGATTCACATTCGTATTGGTCGATTACCAATCACATTGGGTATTTGCAAGGATGATAAATCAGATTACCACAGACTCTCTCATAACATTTTTAAGAGATACGTTTACTATGGAAGGGGTACCTTCTACTATTGTTACTGACAATGGGGTACAATTCACTTCCCTTGCAAAGAAATAATTTTTATCATAACAAGGAATCAAACATTTGAGAACAGCATTGTACTGCCCTAGAGCCAATGGTATGGTGGAAAGTGTTAATAGGATGATAAAAGAATGTATTCAATTAGCCTGCGCAA
Organism: Pleurodeles waltl; assembly: GCF_031143425.1. Classification (NCBI taxonomy): domain Eukaryota; kingdom Metazoa; phylum Chordata; class Amphibia; order Caudata; family Salamandridae; genus Pleurodeles; species Pleurodeles waltl. The sequence continues at coordinate 666,278,529 of NC_090445.1, read as the reverse complement.
ATCAAATTCAAGTGGAGAAAGCAATTCAAGACCTGCTCTGGGAGTATCACACCACCCCTAACCAAATTACAGGGATCTCCCCTTTTGCAGCACTCAAAGGACGGAAACCTTGCACCACATTCTTTCCTGGTTGGTTAGGAGGGGGAACTGAGGTGGTGTACAATGCAGACAACAGAAAGGAGGAAATCTTTCTGACACCAGAGAAAATATAAAGAATATTATGAGCTCACGCATGGAACCAAACAGCAAAAATGAGACACAGGAGACTGGGTCTACGTTAAGAAACCATTAAGAAGAAGTGATGATGTCTCCAAATTTTATGACCTTATGCGCATTGCAAAAGTAAAACACAATGTAGTCATAATGGACAATGGTCAAATGTGTAGCATGGACAGATTGGTAAAACAGCAACCCATGGGGAACAACACAAGTAATGCAACCTCATCATCTCCCAACATCAGGCACAGGGAAGGAAGAAGTCGAAGGCTTCCCGTTTGATACAAAGACTGTGTCATGAAATAGAGTGATCTGTGACATTGCAGGGGGGTTTCAGTTGTCTTTGCTATGTATACATTATCTTCCCAAGTCATTGCTATGTGTTGATGTACTGTAATGGAATCTATGCTTCATCACACATAGTTCAACATTTTGTAGGTTGGGGGATGTGTTATAATTAATATTATTGTTTAGGCTATTTTCTGATAAACCTTTGGTTTGAGTAGTTAGAAGTGCAGTATTGGTACAGCCCTTCCTACCGCCTCTTACACGATGAAATGGAATAGCCCTTGCATCGAGTGAAGTCTGCTTTAGAATGTTGGTGAGGTGACTGCTGACGGGATGGAGTGAAAGGTGGAAGCGGCTAGTGGAGACTGATTATGATTGTATTATGATCGGCACAGAAACAAAAGGATCTCCGTGACGAAAGCAGTATCCCACTGAGCTATGTACATAAAATACTATTCTGTGATCTACATAGTACACGTTCTTTGCAGAAAGCATATAACACTCTGTGCTATCCTAGATGCATCAAAACAGCCACAAGACAAAACGTTTCTCTCTCTCAGCAGGTACATTAATCACCAGAGTTATCTTGGCACTTTTATTGTTGCCTGAAAACTGTTGGATAGAAAAGGAACTTTGCAATGTTTTTAAAACTGTTTCACTGCTACAGCCCCCCACCCCAGTAACAAAAGTGTCCTCCCAAACTTCCAGCCTCTGGGAAAGCACCCAATGCCTGGTACGGCCAGTCCAGCCTTGCATGTACCATTGCCTGAATACCACTAAACAGATGCTGGAGGCTCATAAAGAGTCTCAGGGGTGGTGATAGTGTCATGAGTTTTACAACTGCCAGTGTGGAGGCCACCTTAAAGTGATGTAAAAACTACAAATCAGGAATGATTAAGAGGATCTTAATTTTTTTTACAAACAACAAGGCTAGCTCAGTGGAACTGTAGTCAAATAATTCTGTTTAAAACCTGGTGCTGACGTATTCCTAATTGCGTTATGTAAAAACGTGCTACAAAACAAATTTTAGTTGCTTAGGATAATTTCAAGGTCCTATTAAAGTTTCTTCTGAGCATGTAGAAACTGCAGTATTGAAGCTGCTTTTTCACAAGATGCTCTGTGATGCTGAACAGATTTGAAGCAAGAGGAAAAAAACCTGCAACTTTGAATGACTCATTACAAAGGGCACACCAGGTAGACAGAGATAAACTCTTGGTCCCTAAGCTGAAAGCTGAGAAACAGACTCTTAAGAGCAGATGTATCACCACACACACGAACAAAGCAGGTGACATGAGGAACATACTTCACAAGCACTGGCCCATACTTTCAGTAGAAAAAGCCATTAGGGATATATAGATGAGTACCCTAGGATGACCTTCAGAAAGGGCATCATGCTGAAGGATAGACTGAGTCAAAGTGATGTTGAGAGAAAGTCAAGCTATTTGGGCAAGTGTAGGAAAGTGCCCTTTTTTGGCATGTTACCCCAATTTCTGCCTGATGTCAGTGTGTTTGACTGTGTCACTGGGATCCTGCTAACCAGGACCCCTGTGCTTATGCTCTCTGTCCTCTAAAGTTTGTCACTGCGTACTGGTAACCTAGTATTTCATCCCTAATTGGCATCCCACATGCCTGGTCAGTGCACTGCTCTGCCTCCCGTGGCTCCACCTGGTAAAATAGAGTCCTCATCCCTCGCTCCTCTGAACTCCTGACCCCTGTCAGGAGTTCGAGGCCCTCCTCCACCCGCAGGCTTCTGCCTGTGCCTCATCCCTGGTGTCTAGTGGAAGAGCTCAGCTTTCCTACTAGGCTGCCCTCTGCCTCTCTCCTCCTTTTACCTGCTCTTCTCTCTGTTCTGCTTTCACTTCTGTGTCTGTCCTTATTTGTGCTCCTTTTGCTTCTCCTTTTGCCCTCTGCCTCTCTCCTCCTTTTTTCTGCTTTGCTCGTTGTTCTGCTTTAACTTCTGTGTCTGTCCCTTGTGTGCTCCTTTTGCTTCACGTTACACTCTTCCCTGTTTTTCTCTCACTCCGCTCTCTCTCTCTCACTTTGCTCTTCTCCCTCCCTCTCTCCCTCGCCGCTGCTGCTCCTGCGGCCCCTCCTCTCTCTTGCGCTGCACTCAAGCCGCTGCTGCCCCCACGGCCCGCCCCCTTTTGCCCCATTTTTTGCCCCCGCTCCTGCCTCCCATCTGTCCTCTACTCCCCCCCCTCCTCTCTACTTAATGGTGGCCGCTGTGTGGTAGGTCGAGGAATACCACTGACCTGGTCAGTGCACTGCTCTGCCTCCTGTGGCTCCATCTGGTAATTAGTTCCCCTCATCCCTCACTCCTCTGAACTCCTGACCCCTTTCAGGAGTTAGCAGCCCTCCTCCACCCGCAGGCTTCTGCCTGCGCCTCATCCCTGGTGTCTACTGGGAGAGCTCTGCTTTCCTACTAGGCTGCCCTCTGCCTTTCTCCTCCTTTTATCTGCTTTGCTCTCTGTTCTGCTTTCACTTCTGTGTCTCTCCCTTTTTGTGCTCCTTTTGCTTCTCCTTTTGCCCACTGCCTCTCTCCTCCTTTTTTCTGCTTTGCTCTCTGTTCTGCTTTCACTTCTGTGTCTGTCCCTTTTTGTGCTCCTTCTGCTTCGCGTCACATTCCTCCTCACTTCGCTCGCCCCCCCTCACTCTCCACCGCCACTGCTGCCCCCACAGCCCACCCCCTTTTTTTGCACAATTTTTGCCCCCCGCCTCTCAGCTGTCCTCTCCTTCCCCCACCTCCCTACTTCGTGGCGGCCGCCGCTGGCGCGCCAAAGGCAAGCCCGTCTACGCACGTCCGTGCCTGGATCGTCCCCACTGCCGCCATGCACGTCTTCACTACAACGCCACCACCCTCCGCGGCCTCAACATCGGCGCTCTCCCACCTGCCTTCAAGTCTCCCTGCAGACCACCCGCAGACCCTTCTTCTGCCGGGACTGCACCTTCACCAGCCGCCACGCCAATGACCCATCCACCAAGGCAGGACGCAACCCTCTCAGATGCATCCTCCTCAACACCCGCTCCGTCCACGAGCACGCAGTAGAGCTATGGAATCTACTCGACTCAGCCTCCCAGACATTGCCTTCCAGACCGAGATCTGGATGAACCCCTCCACAGCGCCTGACGTCGCCATAGCCATCCCGGACGGCTACAAGATCACCCACAGGGTCTGCTCCAACAAACCAGGAGGAGGCATCTCCATCATCCACAAGAACACCCTCAGGATCACAACCAGCACCGAAGACACCCTCAGCACCACCGAACACCTGCACTTCCAGATCCACACTGACCCAAACACCACCCTCTGAGGGACCCTCATCTACAGGTCCCCCCAACCCACGACCCCCAACAGCAGTTCACCAACATCATCAGCACGCACGCTCTTGCATCCACTGACTACATACTCCTCGGGGACTTAAACTTCCACCTCGAGAACACCAACAACAGCACCGCCACCCTGCTCGACAACCTCTCCAACCTCGGCCTCAAACAGCTCGTCACGACACACTCGACCCTATTTTCTCCGACAGCAATCACGTCTCCTTCAGCCGCACCACTGAACTCCACTGGACAGCTCACCGCTGCATCTACTTCTCCTTCAAGAAACCCACAACACACCACCGCCCACAACGGATCCCCCACCACAGTTGGAACAAGGTCACTGAAGACCCTCTCCCGGAACCCATCCATCCACACCACCGACACTGAGGCAGCTGCTCGCAAGTTCAGGCAATAGATCGACACCTGTGCCAATACTCTCGCTCCGATCAAGAATCCCTCTGACAGACCCACCGACAGAAAGGCCTTCTGGTTTACTGCCGACCTCCACGAATCTAAGCAAACCTGCCGTAGACTTGAAAGAAAGTGGCGCCAAGATCAGACTCTGAACAACCACACAGCCTTCAAAAACGCCATCCACAGACACCACCAACTCATCCGAACAGACAAGAGAACCGCTTTCAAAGACCGAATCAACAACAAGGCACACAGCCACAAGGAGCTCTTCAACATCGTGAAGGAACTCTCCAACCCCAGCTCCAACGCCAACGACATCTTGCCACCTCAAGATCTCTGTGACTCCCTAGCCTCCTACTTCCACCACAAGATCGCAGACATCCATGACAGCTTGAGCACCCAGACCCCCCCGGCAACCACCAACACCACAGATTCACTTCCAACCAACCTCCTGCTCTCCTGGACCCCCCCAACGACAACAACGCCATCGAAATCATGAACACCATCCACTCCGGCTCTCCATCTGACCCCTGCCCTCACCACATCCTCAACAAAGCAAGCTCCGTCATCGCACTCCAACTATGGAAGATCATCAACAGTTCCTTTGAGTCCGCTACCTTCCCGGAGAGCTGGAAACACGCTGAGATCAACGCCCTCCTCAAAAAACTTTAGGTGATCCAAAGGACCTCAAGAACTTCCGGCATATCTCCCTGCTCCCCTTCCCGGCAAAATTCTGGAGTGCAAGCATTTCTGGAGTGGACTACGAAGGAATGCTTTGATATTAAGAGGGTCCTGCGCTTGCTTGCTTGCACCAGCCCGTTGGTGTAAGATATTGGGGAATGCAGGAGCGCCTGCCATATATATATATATATATATATATATATATATATATATATATATATATATATTCATCCCAAAGGGGTCCAATTAAGGCGTGCTTCTTAATGTCGGTGCCGCGCCAGGGAAGGACCTTTTCCTTTATTTATTTACACACCAGCTTGAAATTTCTGTCAACGACGCGGCACTCCCAGGATTTTCACAAAATCTTCATTTAATACAAATAAATTATACCAGACAAACAAACACCAACGTGTTTCGACCTTCACGGTCTTGATCACGGTAATTATCCAATCCATTAAGTGCTCTATTTATACTCTTCATCTCATTTAAGCCTTTATGTGGCATTCTGGGATATGTAGTTTTTAAAAGTGTGAATACAACATTTAATTCAAATAAATCAAATTTTCTCTCACCAAACGCCACAATTCCATTACACCCCTTAAAATATAAAACCAACAAAAACACAAACATATATATTACACAGCTTAAAAGCACAGACCATTCTGCATATATCTCAAATAGTATACACTTGCCAATGTTATCCAACTAAGTTTAAATATCACCAGTATCTATATATATTGTTGTTTCATCTTTATCAATTTTTCAGTCCACATGTATCATAGTAACTTATATATTTTTATAATGCCTAATAGGACTCATATCCCAATCTTCTATTCGTTCATTTTTCAATTCTTTACATTTAGTACTCGCATTTCCTTATTTATTTATTAACTGGTTTTCGATCTAAGCTCATTTTATATTTACAAATCGTGTTCAACACCCTTTAGCAGCCCCTCATAGGATGGATTATTTATAATGAATCGTTACGATAAAGGCAGTAGGCCTGACATATTGATTGTGTAAAACATATGTTCAAATTATTGGCACTTAAGGGTAGATTGTTCTTACTCTGTATTAAAGCTTAAATATAGGTAATTTGTTAAAAGAAATATCACAGATTACTGTAATGTGGTGTATTATATGATATGGTTGTGTGACCTCAGCGTGGAATACACTCAGATGGTTAGCTCAACCATCTGCAGCTTTGGCTTTGAGCAGTCAGATATAAAAAAGAACAGGTGTAAAGCATGTACGAACATTTAAAAATGAGAGTCACACAACAGAAGAAATCTGGCAGCAATTTATAAAAATAGAGCTTATGTGTATAAATTTTTAGACACCAACATTATTACAAACCACTGCAGGGCTCTGGAGATACATATTTTTAAGTAAAACGTAAATCTCAGTTTTTCACTCAAAAACAGGAACAAGCATTGGTAACCGCAAAGTCTGGAATCTTTGTAAAACTTTTAAAGAGAGTGTTTGGCTAACCCAGCCTGCTTTGGATGACCAATTCTGACAGGGGGAAGGACAGGAAGCCAGTGAGGAGTAGTAAGATAGACATTGCGTTTTGCTGTGAAAGATGTTGTGCTTTTATATTTTTAGTGAGCTACTGACATGATTTATATGTATTAATTTTATGAATATGTATTTAGGCTTTCTTAGCTAGACTAGCCCTGAAGTTTTATTTTTACAGTAGTAGAGGAAAAGTACTGATATATTCTATTTCCTTTAACCTGAATTAATTCCTAGGTTGCTAACGTGTTGGTCAATGTCCTATTTTATTAAAGACAGAGAACATGTCTTAATAAATGACAAATGTAACAATATTTGTTCTAGCTGTCGAACAAGACAGTAAGCCTTATTAATTTTGCATGAGAAATGTCAGAATCATCCTGTGAGCTGTGAAAAAGAATTATAAAGTTGCAATCAACGAATAAATGTTATAATTTGGTAAAACTGTATGAATTCACCGAGATGACTTCGCATCCTCCCGGGGAAAATCCAGATAGTTGCAAACTTGATGGTGTGAGTGGTTACCATTGGATATTGATTTATATCACGCAAGATGGGCCCACACAGTTAAACAAGTAGAACTTAATGGACATTTCTAGATACGGAGAGACTTTTCAAACTTTTAGTTAGTCTGTTCATGCTGTCACCTCCTGTTCCTCTCAAAGTCTTCTGCCATATTTAGTCTTTATGTTATAAGTTTCCCTTTAGTCTTATATATCCTGTCACTTATGCTGTTCAGCACTCTAATGCCTGATAAATTCTGAACTGCTGAGCTGCCCGATGTGTAGCTTATGTTCTGCACTGTCCTGATGCTGCTGTCTATGGATGCTGAGAGACTGTGAATGGTCTATCTTGATGAAAACTTTCCTGTCTGCTGTCCCATAAGGAATGGCATAATCTATTGCGGTTTTTCAGTTTAGATGCTTACACCAGTGTATTTAGTATAGTGAGTTACCCTAGTTGGATGCTTTTTCCAAATTAGTTTTGTCTCTGTTTTTTTCCCCGCATGTGTTAGTCCGACCCAATGAATGCAAGTCCAAATTCGCATTAGGGATAAGGATGGCCCAGCCCTGAAAACTAATTGTTATTACTTGACTGTTGATGATTTACTTATGTCACCATCATCTGCTTTGAAATCAGATTTTAATGTGCATATTATAGTTTTGTTAATTTGTGTTATGCTCTTGGAGTGCTTAATAGCACTGAAATTTAGTAGACTAAGGCCCTCATTTGGAGATTGGTGGTAAAAACAACCTACCACTGCGGTGACTGCTGCCAAAAGACCGTCGCCGCGGCTACCAGCCATCCGCCGTATTATGACCACAGCCGGATTTCTGCCAGAAGAATGGCGGAAATCCGGTTGTGGCCATGCCGGCGGATGGTGGTTAGATTGCGCTGTTGCCACCAGCAGCGCCACGCCAGTAGTCTGCCGCCAGCCGTATTATGACCCATAATATTGCCTGGCGGTGTTCTGCTAGTGGGTGCTGCTGGTGGCAGAAGCGCCCCGTCCCTTCTCCTGCCGGACGACCCCCTGAACACATGTAAGTCGGGTCTCCGACAGGGGAGAGGGGTGGGGGGTGTTGTGTGTGTGTGTGAATGTTTGTGTGTGTGTGGATGCGGGTGGGTGTTGCTTGTTGAATGCGTGTGTGCATGTATGGAGGTGTGAGTGCTGGTATGTTGTGTTATGTGAATGCGTGTCTGCGTGTATGTAGGAAAGTGTGTGCGCATGTGGGTGTGAATGAATGTATGCATGTGGGAATGGGTGTGTGTATGCGTGTGTGTGAAGGGGGCGTGAATGTAGGGGGGCTTTGGAGAGGGGGCAGTGTGGGGGGGCTAACTGGAGAGGGAGGGGGGAGACCCCTATTAGTGACAAGGAAGGAATTCCCTGTCACTGACAGTGCCTACCGCCATGGTTTTTGTGGCGTTAAGGAAGCCACGAAAACCATGGCGGTAGGTGGGGTCATAATCCTGTGGGCAGAACAGTGACGGCCACCAGGCTGGAGATAGATATCTCCATCCCCGCGGCTGCTACCGCCGTAGCGATCGGTGTAGTACATTGGCGGGTTGGGTTCAGCTAACCTGCAAATGTCATAATATGGCGGTAAGTACCGCCAGCCTGTTGGCAGTACTTACCGCCATATTAACGCTGACCGGTGGGGTCATGATGACCCCCTAAATCTCTTTAGCCGTTTTGGTCAGCCTATGGTTTTCATGTATGTTTATAACTTTTTTGTGCACTATTTACATTACATTGACTTTGTAGTTGTAATAAAGATTTAAAACTTTATTTAGTTTGAAGTTTGATTTTGTAGTCAAATGGGTCATGGTGTTTAAAATTGTTTATGTTTTCCATGTTGTTGGTTCATGCTGAATTAATCCAATTACCACACTCCTCACTGAGCCCCAAGATCCAGACGACTTTTAGTACGTGGGATAAATTATGGTTTCTCACCAGAGCGCATGTGGTTTCTGACCCAGAGGCAGGAAGAAGACCACCGCAGGCTCTCCAGCACTAGCTAATGAGCTACTAGGGCCCTCCCTGTTCGTTGACGCCTTCCTGTGGTTGCATTGTATTCGACTTGAGCATCAAGTTGGTTTAACGTAACAATTATTTTGATATCTTGAAGTGTCAATTTGATTAGTCCCATTCAGAAGTGAGCACAGCTGAGTTATCAGCATGTAACCCTGTACTCGCTAATTGGGCTACTAACATTTCTGCAGTACAAATGACAATTTGGTGGGTTTTGTTGTTAGTACATACTACTTTTTAATATACATCACCATTCTGTAGGACTTGATAGGCCTGTAGTAGGGGTGATTTATGTATAGTAAAAAGACAGGTTTGGGCTTTATCATTAGTTGAAATGACAAAGTCCAGGCATCAGTTCAAAACTGCTTTGCCAATCTGCAGTGGCAGATTAAGAGACATATTTTCATGTTGTCACATCCAGGTTGGCACTATAAGTGATGCAGCCTTGGTGGAGCACTTTAAGCTATAGGCCCTGGGTACCACAGTCACCACATAGTAAGGACTCACATGTAAGTAAAGTTTTATCAATTGGGTATAAGTCAATCAAACATATACTTTGTAGATTGAAAACCCTGGTACTGAGGACTGGTTAGCAGGCCTCAGTGCACTCTCAGCAGAGTCGAAAAAACCAGCAGAATAAGCCCACAAATGTGGGTATGATCATGCAAATAGAGACATTTCCTTACAGTTACCATAGTAGTCAAGCTTTTTGCTGCTTGTTACCCCAGTGTTTATTTTGTAGATAAAAACATGCCGATGCCCAAAGCTCTCCTCTGATACACGTGGTTGCTGCAATTAAATGTGCGAGCACAGAATACTTAGGCAGTGCAATCCTGAAACCATCTCTGGCCTCTTTAATCCATTTATAGCCACCCCCTCACCCCTTCAGCTCACTCTTGCAACTTTCTATTTTCGCCCTTAATGATGCTTTTTCACTTTTCTCTTACTTCGTCAAACCCATATGTGTCTTTTGCTCACAGTAAATGCTTGAGGCAGAAAAGTAAGTGCCAGCCCTCAAAAATAAGTGCTGGTGTCCCGCACAAGAAACCACCAGCTCAAATTAAGCACTGGGTTATCCCCTCTGACAAACCATGGGTATAGACGTTTTGTACTGTCAAAATCTTTGATAGACCCTTATTAGAAGAGACAGTATTTTGATTTGCCGGCTATAATTTTGGATACTATGTAATCTTATGACTGTATGCGTGATGGTTGTCCTGTGACAAAGCTTGTACTCAGTACATGAGGCCTCAATTGGTTATGGTGTGATAACAGCTACAGGTCTGATTGGTTCACTAGGAGAAATATTTTTTTGCCATAGGTTTGATCTGTTGATCATGAAAAGTTACGATAAACCTATCAGACTTGACATACTGATTGTGAAAATCATATTTTAAAATTAATAGGCATTTAAGGGTGGATTGTTATTTCTGTGTAGTAAAGGCTACAGATCGGTATTTTGTTACACAAAATGTCAGATTACCATTACATACAAGATTTGTATTGTAATAATCCTTGCTAGAGTCTCTTCATATATGTCCAACAGGATTGTGTAATAGGAAAATCTATAACTGATACATAGATCCATATATATATATAAATATATATAGATACACAGAGGGCCTTTGAGTCCACTCTGTCCGCCATTGATCTGTCTGTGTGTAATTTAAACTTTGCTTCCGTACATGACAGCAAAATGCACTGGGTAATGGGTCAGTCTGCATCAGTTATTGGCTCTTTTGACCTGTGAATGATGGAATTTTCTGGTCACATGTGTAGATCCACCTGCTAAGGAGTGTCCTTCAGTATCAGGGCTATTGTCCAGGCCTTCAGTATCAGGGCTGGTTGTCAGGCCTTCAATTTAGAATTTTCTCCATTTATAGTTCACTTTAACTGCTTTGCTTCTCATCTTTTTATGTTAACTTAAGTTATCTTAAGAAAAGAGGTGTCTCCAGCTCTCTAGGCAGTGCTAATCGGTTGCTTGCTTGCTGCTCATTTCATCTGCAGTGTGCCACGTTCCAACTGGCCACATCCTCTAAACCAATAGGTCATTATGGAATGCAGATATCCACAGTGAATCATTGTTTCACCATTCTAAGAATCTAAAAAGTGATTCTTAACCTTGTCATTTTTGTGGACCTCTCATCAATCATGACTAGAATCAAGGGACACCCAATGAATCATTATTGGTGTCAAAGGGACTCCACTGAGTCAATAATAAAAACCAGGGACCACATCTTAAGCAATTTCAATGATTTGAACTCAGAACACAAAAATACAGAAACGAACATTCATCAAAGAGAGACATACATGATTAAATATTTCATTTAATTCACAACCAAATGTAAAGGAAATTCAAATTTTTCATTTATTTGGAAGGTTGTGCCAACCATCGTCCATACTATATTTTGTTTCATGCATTTGCATTGCAAACACAAATCAGTCTGAGGACACCAACTTTTTGTTTAGCCTCTAATTTCAAATGCTTTAGCATTTACAGGACTTTTTAGAAAAAATCAATTTTATAGTTGCTTCTTTATTTTATATAAACTTTATTAATCTGTTAATATAATTTAATTGTCTAAGCAATCGCGGACCCCCTGCGTATGCATCCTGGGCCTGAAGGGTGATAACGCGTCCCACCTTTAATAATTTAACTAATTTAACTTACACGGGGACTCATTTTAGGCCAATGAACCTTTTGACCCTGATTGGAGACTCATTAGGAGGAGGTATCTATTCAGCATTTCAATCAATAAATCAATAACCTCATCAATATTCACAATAACAAATCAATCAAATTAGTTACTGACATTAATAAGAATCAAAACACAGCATGACCTTTCAACCATGAATAACCACACAACTTTAGTAAGATTTAGGATATTTATTCCCTATTTGTTACACTCTACTAGCAAGTTTATTAGTCTCAATACCAGTAAACACATCAACAATGTTACAATATGAAAACTTGAATAAGACTTTATCAAAACAAAGATCATGAACATTAGAACAAAACACGACGTCAACATGAATCAACTTTAGCAGAGTATCATTAGCACGTTATTCAACAAAGCAAAGATTTCAGTCATTTGTCTATTTGCACCCAGTATTAGTGAACTCCTTAACTACCCTCTAATTAGCATCAGCATGTTGGGCTTCATGCAAAACAATTTTAGCAACAGGAATTTGGAAAACATCTAACTATGGCCTCTATCAAAAGAGCAGTTGGTACCTAGAAAGAAAAGGCAAACAGACAATTACAATTTTGTTATCAGATAGTTACCCATCCACATGGGGCGGCATACAGAGTCAGTCTTCATCCTCAGGACATCAGTCGATTCGCCATCAGCCAGGATAGAACAGCAAAGTCTCAGCAAGATAGGGCAAAAGATTCTTCCCTCATAAGGAGGAGAAGTGCGTATCGGGCAAGGCAAGAAAGGTGAGCAAGGTTTAAAGTATTAAATCACTAAAGACAAAGAGGGTCATTTTGACCCTGGTGGGCGGCGATAGCCGCCTGCCTGGCGGGAACCGCTAAATGGCCGCTCCGCGGTCAGAAGACCGCGGATGCCATTCTGGCTTTCCCGCTGGGCCGGCGGGCAACCGCCAAAAGAGCGCCCGCCAGCCCAGCGGGAAAGGCCCTGCAACAAGGAAGCCGGCTCCGAATGGAGCCGGCGGAGTTGCAGGGGTGCGACAGCTGCAGTTGCACCAGTCGCGATTTTCACTGTCTGCCAAGCAGACAGTGAAAATCTTTATGGGGCCCTGTTAGGGGGCCCCTGCACTGCCCATGCCAGTGGCATGGGCAGTGCAGGGGCACCCAGGGGCCCCACGACACCCGTTCCCGCCATCCTGTTCCTGGCGGTAAAAACCGCCAGAAACAGGGTGGCGGGAAGGGGGTCGGAATCTCCATGGCAGCGCCGCCATGGAGATTCAGCCCATGCAGGGGAAATCCGGCGGGAAACCGCCGGATCCCCTTTTCTGACCGCGGCTTTACCGCCGCGGTCAGAATGGTCTGGGAAGCACCGCCAGCCTGTTGGCGGTGCTTCCGTGGTCCCCGGCCCGTCGGAATGACCCACAAAGTCTCTTCAAGAGTAAGGGCAAGTACAGCATCAAAGTGGCGAGGAGGATGGCTAGGAATGGCTGATTTCTTCTTGTGTCACGGTGTTATATCAAACTTTTCGAACAAGCCTCTAATTTCCAATTGGGAAATATTTGGTGCATCGTTATTTCTGTCCAATGATCCATCACACACCTTACTAGAATTTTCACTTAATACAGTTCTCACGCAGTTTATTGGCTCCTGTGATTGACGTCTTCAACGGGTAGAATGTCAGGTAAGAAAAGTTACACTTGTCGCTCCAGTCAGTAGTTCCATTGTCCTCTCCCAGTACAGGCGACTTTGCACCTGTTGCGCATTACACTGTTGCATTTGGCAAGAATGTCTCTTTGAGCAAGTCGGGTCTCATGAGAAAGAATTTACTACGGTTACACGCACATCTCTAGCTTCTGGAAAAGTACAGTTTCATGTCCTTCAGGAAGACAGCACATTGCACGTTAGAAAAACACATTTAATATGAGACCAGGCAGCTAGGCCCATACCCTTGCTAACTAAGGCTCAGTGATTAATTTAGCAAAACCTTAACATATAACTCTTAATGCTAATACAAAATCATACATTAGTACATTATTAATTCATCATTAGTCAATTTTGTTAATCATCGTATACATTGGTGGCCACCCCCCGTTGTCCACATTTCAAACACGTACATTAATATTATTCTATCAAGTTTTCTATGCAGTTTCATTATGCATTATTTTGCAAGCATTTCACGTTAATATAAATTATAAAAGTCACACTCCAACAATCCCTCCGCTGATGACTCTTGTCATCACACCAATCCTTTTCTCACAGTTTATTCATCTTCTGAGTCCTTTCATTTCTATCTCTTCCCCCATTTTAGTTACATCAATTTTTTCTCTGAACAATTTCTCCCTTTTCTTCTCTTCCCTCCTCTGATTATTTTTCGTCCTTTTCAATTTAATTCTTTTGCTAATTTTGTATGCCAACCACAATCCAAATGAACAAGCCAAAACCGTTAATGTTACCTGTAATATTTTTCCCAATATTCCATGCCAAATATCACTAAACCAGCTTCCCACTTTAGCAGTTCCCTTTCCAACCTTTTCCCAATTCCGGGTTCTTTCAGTTCCTTCAAATCTGCACTATTTCTTGATGGGTTAGTAAGCATACTTCTAATCTCATTACTATTGTCCGGAATATAGGCACAACAATGTCGCTCATTAAGCATTTTACAGACTCCGCCATTTTTCGCTAAAAGAATGTCTAAAGCAAGCCTGTTTTGAAGAGTCATAGCCCTCTCCACAGCAAGTTCAGTATCCATCAGGAGTATAGCTCCTGTAAAATTTGTCAGCATGTTATCCACAATAGTAGACAACTTTCGAATCTTTATGGAGTTCAAGATAACTCCCATTGAAGGAATTATTGCTCCAAATATGTCTCCTACTACACCAGCAGCAGACTCTCTCCTTTGTCTAGTACGATGTAATTCAGACAATTTCGGAAACTTCTTTAAATCCTCTAGCTGATATATCTTAGGGAAAACTATCCCCAAATAACATGTCCCATACCATTCCTTTGGAAGACGGTAATAAGCACTAAGTCCACATATATACCAGACCCCAGGGATCACTGGATCCTGTCCATTTAACATGGACGTCCACTTATTCTTAAACAAAAACACATGCTTACACTCACTCGTTCCCACAGACACATTGTCATAATATGACTTTAGTCACGTTATGCAAAGCTTACCTACGTGTAGTGCATCTAAAGCTAATTTCCCTTGTTCCCTAACTGCACTATAATTCTCACTACTAATAAAAGATTGTTGCTGCAAGCCCTTCTCCAATTTCCCCTTCAAAGCCCTTCTTCTTTCTTCTGTGTGATCTAGAAAGTTTTTCTCTACAGGTGTAAGCAAACATGTCAAGTTATTGTGGTGTGCATATGATGTACTAATTGTTATTTTTGCTTCAAAGAACCCCTTAACTAGTTTTATGCTATAGTATTTAGCTACACTATTCAAAACTTCTATGATAGGCACATAAGAAAACACAAGATCGTAATTGGGATAGAAATATTGCACCTCTTCTTGGTTATAGAAACGTGTTAGTAACAGACTACAGCTTATCCCATAAGTTAGGGGAAAACTATGATAGGTAACTCCCTCTTGTACCGAAACAGAAATCTGCGTACACACATAACAAGCCTTCGTATCCATAGTATCAACATACTCACTCAGCAAGCTATAGAAAACATTAGTAGATAGTTTCCCTTTTGTTGTAGTTCCCTCATGCAAATATTTTGTATCTTGCTCAAACCTCTCCCAAGCAGGTAGTGTAGCAGTAGTCTCAGGAAATGTAGCATTGTTAGTTTCACTCTTATCCACCAAAGGTATTCCAACAATCAGAACTATAATGAATACCACACACACGACAACCAAGGCATCCCCCAAACATTTGCAACGCCTACTCCCCTTATTATAATTTCTAGCGTTAGCCATGATCTGTAAAGAATCAGAAAGTAAAGTGCTACAAGTGTAAACAACAACCAACTGAGGATGGTTAAAGATCCTTTTCTTCAGCAAAGCTAAGCAAAGTATTTCTTCAGCAAGTATTTACAGCTTTCTCACTCACTCCCAGGATCCTTGTCAATTCAGGTTAGCAGCTTTGTCAAACTCGGTTCTCAAAAATCAATTCAGGTTAACAGTGTCACATCCGGTAATTTATCAATTTCCTTTTCTCAGCTTTTTTAATTCAATTTTCACATTAACGCAGTCTCTTCCTCTGGTCGGACTCAGGTACCATAGTACTGACCTGGGACTTCTCGATCAAAACAGAACGCCAAGAACCGTAGTACCTTCTGTTTGCTACTCTCTTTCTTTTCAACTTGCGATCACCTTGCAGTTCTCCTTCGCTCAGGTCTTCTTTCCTTGTTGTATCAACTTCTTCCTCTATTGTATCGTCAACAACCACCTTTCCTTTTGTCATATGTGTTTCTGGCCACTCAGTGACTCTCTGGTCTTCGATTTCCCTTGTGGCAACTTGTTGCCCTCCTCTGTTTCTATGGTGTTTTCTCTTGATGGACCTGCAAGCGGCTCAGGAAGAGTCTGGACACTCTGACTCTCTTCCGCCTCAACTCCTTCGCCTCCTGCGTCGGTCAGGGGCTCAACTTCAAAACCGCATCCTCCTGCTTCTGGGAGGACCTCTCTCTGGGTCGGACCTCCTGGCGCCTCAGTTGAGATAGGCTCACTGTCACCCCTCTGGATCTCGTTTGCTGTTTGAGTGACCAAGCCGTCCTCAACGGGCTGTCCTTCTGTCTGGGTTCCCCTTTGATTACTCATCGGTACTGAGACTTCCTTTTCGTTAGCTGTTATTTTCGACAACTCAATTTCTTCATCAGTTGGACACGTCACCTTCTTTGTGTGACTGGCATGAATCCAGTTTGAAATTCCTGCACACTTCACAAAAGTAGTAGTTGTCAGTATCACTTGATATGGCCCCTTCCAACATGGCTCCAAACATGACTTCCTTGCGTGTTTCTTGACAACAACCCAGTCACCGGCTTTCAGGTTGTGACCTGGATCATTTATCGGTGGCAGTGTGGTCGCTTCCACCTGGTGAGAGAAAGAGCGGACCACATCAGCCAGACCCTTGCAGTAGTCCAACACCATATCATCCGTGATATTCACAAGAGCATCTGCAGGTACTGCGGGCAACCTCATAGCTCGGCCCATGAGAATTTCAACAGGAGACAGTCCTGTTTTCTTGTTGGGCGTATTTCTCATTGACATTAACACCAAAGGCAATGCATCAGGCCATTTCAAATTTGTAGTTGCACACATCTTTGCCATTCTCAAATTCAAGGTACCATTCATCTGCTCCACTAA